>NW_027315812.1:28540711-29077313 GCF_026437365.1 Eucyclogobius newberryi
AGTTTGAACTTATCTTATTGCATTTTTGAGTTATAGCAGTTTTTAAGTTTTTATTGCTCCAAAAGCCTTTTCAGCCCATGAACAGTTGTTTGTGAGTTTCGAAAAAAGTGCAAGAGCTATTCAAACCCTTTTTGCTGGGCAATTAGAACCTGTAAATCTACACAATATATAGTTTAAAGTTTGAGTCTATCATATTAGGTTTTGGATTTATAGCTGTTTTTGTGTCTATTGCTTCAAAAGCATTTTCAGATAATTTGTGTGTTCTGAAGAAACTAAAAGAGATATCTAAGCCATACTTTCTGTGCAAGAGGGGCTTGTACATCTGCACAACATGTCTTTTAAAGTTTGAACCTATCTTATTTCAATTTTGAGTTATAGCAGTTTTTAAGTTTTATTGCTCTAAAAGCCTTTTCAGCCCATGAACAGTTGTTTGTGAGTTTCGAAAAAAGTGCAAGAGCTATTCAAACCCTATTTTCTGGGCAAGTAGGACCTGTAAATCTACACAATATATAGTTTAAAGTTTGAGTCTATCATATTAGGTTTTGGATTTATAGCTGTTTTTGTGTCTATTGCTTCAAAAACATTTTCAGATAATTTGTGTGTTCTGAAGAAACTACAATATATAACTAAGCCATACTTTCTGTGGAAGAGGGGCTTGTACATCTGCACAACATGTCTTTTACAGTTTGAACTTATCTTATTGCATTTTTGAGTTATAGCAGTTTTTAAGTTTTTATTGCTCCAAAAGCCTTTTCAGCCCATGCACAGTTGTTTGTGAGTTTTCGAAAAAAGTGCAAGAGCTATTCGAACCCTATTTTCTGGGCAAGTAGGACCTGTAAATCTAAAAAATATATAGTTTAAAGTTTGAGTCTATCATATTAGGTTTTGGATTTATAGCTGTTTTTGTGTCTATTGCTTCAAAAGCATTTTCAGATAATTTGTGTGTTCTGAAGAAACTACAAGAGATATCTAACCCAAACTTTCTGTGCAAGAGGGGCTTGTACATCTGCACAACATGTCTTTTAAAGTTTGAACCTATCTTATTTCAATTTTGAGTTATAGCAGTTTTTAAGTTTTTATTGCTCTAAAAGCCTTTTCAGCCCATGAACAGTTGTTTGTGAGTTTCGAAAAAAGTGCAAGAGCTATTCGAACCCTTTTTGCTGGGCAAGTAGGAGCTGTAAATCTACACAATATATAGTTTAAAGTTTGAGTCTATCATATTAGGTTTTGGATTTATAGCTGTTTTTGTGTCTATTGCTTCAAAAGCATTTTCAGATAATTTGTGTGTTCTGAAGAAACTACAATATATAACTAAGCCATACTGTCTGTGCAAGAGGGGCTTGTACATCTGCACAACATGTCTTTTACAGTTTGAACTTATCTTATTGCATTTTTGAGTTATAGCAGTTTTTAAGTTTTTATTGCTCCAAAAGCCTTTTCAGCCCATGCACAGTTGTTTGTGAGTTTTCGAAAAAAGTGCAAGAGCTATTCGAACCCTATTTTCTGGGCAAGTAGGACCTGTAAATCTAAAAAATATATAGTTTAAAGTTTGAGTCTATCATATTAGGTTTTGGATTTATAGCTGTTTTTGTATCTATTGCTTCAAAAGCATTTTCAGATAATTTGTGTGTTCTGAAGAAACTACAAGAGATATCTAACCCAAACTTTCTGTGCAAGAGGGGCTTATATATTTGCACAACATGTCTTTTAAAGTTTGAACTTATCTTATTGCATTTTTGAGTTATAGCAGTTTTTAAGTTTTTATTGCTCCAAAAGCCTTTTCAGCCCATGAACAGTTGTTTGTGAGTTTCGAAAAAAGTGCAAGAGCTATTCAAACCCTTTTTGCTGGGCAATTAGAACCTGTAAATCTACACAATATATAGTTTAAAGTTTGAGTCTATCATATTAGGTTTTGGATTTATAGCTGTTTTTGTGTCTATTGCTTCAAAAGCATTTTCAGATAATTTGTGTGTTCTGAAGAAACTAAAAGAGATATCTAAGCCATACTTTCTGTGCAAGAGGGGCTTGTACATCTGCACAACATGTCTTTTAAAGTTTGAACCTATCTTATTTCAATTTTGAGTTATAGCAGTTTTTAAGTTTTATTGCTCTAAAAGCCTTTTCAGCCCATGAACAGTTGTTTGTGAGTTTCGAAAAAAGTGCAAGAGCTATTCAAACCCTATTTTCTGGGCAAGTAGGACCTGTAAATCTACACAATATATAGTTTAAAGTTTGAGTCTATCATATTAGGTTTTGGATTTATAGCTGTTTTTGTGTCTATTGCTTCAAAAACATTTTCAGATAATTTGTGTGTTCTGAAGAAACTACAATATATAACTAAGCCATACTTTCTGTGCAAGAGGGGCTTGTACATCTGCACAACATGTCTTTTACAGTTTGAACTTATCTTATTGCATTTTTGAGTTATAGCAGTTTTTAAGTTTTTATTGCTCCAAAAGCCTTTTCAGCCCATGCACAGTTGTTTGTGAGTTTTCGAAAAAAGTGCAAGAGCTATTCGAACCCTATTTTCTGGGCAAGTAGGACCTGTAAATCTAAAAAATATATAGTTTAAAGTTTGAGTCTATCATATTAGGTTTTGGATTTATAGCTGTTTTTGTGTCTATTGCTTCAAAAGCATTTTCAGATAATTTGTGTGTTCTGAAGAAACTACAAGAGATATCTAACCCAAACTTTCTGTGCAAGAGGGGCTTGTACATCTGCACAACATGTCTTTTAAAGTTTGAACCTATCTTATTTCAATTTTGAGTTATAGCAGTTTTTAAGTTTTTATTGCTCTAAAAGCCTTTTCAGCCCATGAACAGTTGTTTGTGAGTTTCGAAAAAAGTGCAAGAGCTATTCGAACCCTTTTTGCTGGGCAAGTAGGAGCTGTAAATCTACACAATATATAGTTTAAAGTTTGAGTCTATCATATTAGGTTTTGGATTTATAGCTGTTTTTGTGTCTATTGCTTCAAAAGCATTTTCAGATAATTTGTGTGTTCTGAAGAAACTACAATATATAACTAAGCCATACTGTCTGTGCAAGAGGGGCTTGTACATCTGCACAACATGTCTTTTACAGTTTGAACTTATCTTATTGCATTTTTGAGTTATAGCAGTTTTTAAGTTTTTATTGCTCCAAAAGCCTTTTCAGCCCATGCACAGTTGTTTGTGAGTTTTCGAAAAAAGTGCAAGAGCTATTCGAACCCTATTTTCTGGGCAAGTAGGACCTGTAAATCTAAAAAATATATAGTTTAAAGTTTGAGTCTATCATATTAGGTTTTGGATTTATAGCTGTTTTTGTGTCTATTGCTTCAAAAGCATTTTCAGATAATTTGTGTGTTCTGAAGAAACTACAAGAGATATCTAACCCAAACTTTCTGTGCAAGAGGGGCTTGTACATCTGCACAACATGTCTTTTAAAGTTTGAACCTATCTTATTGCATTTTTGAGTTATAGCAGTTTTTACGTTTTTATTGCTCCAAAAGCCTTTTCAGCCCATGAACAGTTGTTTGTGAGTTTCGAAAAAAGTGCAAGAGCTATTCAAACCCTTTTTGCTGGGCAATTAGAACCTGTAAATCTACACAATATATAGTTTAAAGTTTGAGTCTATCATATTAGGTTTTGGATTTATAGCTGTTTTTGTGTCTATTGCTTCAAAAGCATTTTCAGATAATTTGTGTGTTCTGAAGAAACTACAAGAGATACCTAACCCAAACTTTCTCTGCAAGAGGGGCTTGTACATCTGCACAACATGGCTTTTAAAGTTTGAACCTATCTTATTTCAATTTTGAGTTATAGCAGTTTTTAAGTTTTTATTGCTCTAAAAGCCTTTTCAGCCCATGAACAGTTGTTTGTGAGTTTCGAAAAAAGTGCAAGAGCTATTCGAACCCTTTTTGCTGGGCAAGTAGGAGCTGTAAATCTACACAATAAATAGTTTAAAGTTTGAGTCTATCATATTAGGTTTTGGATTTATAGCTGTTTTTGTGTATATTGCTTCAAAAACATTTTCAGATAATTTGTGTGTTCTGAAGAAACTACAATATATAACTAAGCCATACTGTCTGTGCAAGAGGGGCTTGTACATCTGCACAACATGTCTTTTACAGTTTGAACTTATCTTATTGCATTTTTGAGTTATAGCAGTTTTTAAGTTTTTATTGCTCCAAAAGCCTTTTCAGCCCATGAACAGTTGTTTGTGAGTTTCGAAAAAAGTGCAAGAGCTATTCAAACCCTATTTTCTGGGCAAGTAGGACCTGTAAATCTACACAATATATAGTTTAAAGTTTGAGTCTATCATATTAGGTTTTGGATTTATAGCTGTTTTTGTGTCTATTGCTTCAAAAGCATTTTCAGATAATTTGTGTGTTCTGAAGAAACTACAAGAGATATCTAACCCAAACTTTCTGTGCAAGAGGGGCTTGTACATCTGCACAACATGTCTTTTAAAGTTTGAACCTATCTTATTGCATTTTTGAGTTATAGCAGTTTTTACGTTTTTATTGCTCCAAAAGCCTTTTCAGCCCATGAACAGTTGTTTGTGAGTTTCGAAAAAAGTGCAAGAGCTATTCAAACCCTTTTTGCTGGGCAATTAGAACCTGTAAATCTACACAATATATAGTTTAAAGTTTGAGTCTATCATATTAGGTTTTGGATTTATAGCTGTTTTTGTGTCTATTGCTTCAAAAGCATTTTCAGATAATTTGTGTGTTCTGAAGAAACTACAAGAGATACCTAACCCAAACTTTCTCTGCAAGAGGGGCTTGTACATCTGCACAACATGGCTTTTAAAGTTTGAACCTATCTTATTTCAATTTTGAGTTATAGCAGTTTTTAAGTTTTTATTGCTCTAAAAGCCTTTTCAGCCCATGAACAGTTGTTTGTGAGTTTCGAAAAAAGTGCAAGAGCTATTCGAACCCTTTTTGCTGGGCAAGTAGGAGCTGTAAATCTACACAATATATAGTTTAAAGTTTGAGTCTATCATATTAGGTTTTGGATTTATAGCTGTTTTTGTGTATATTGCTTCAAAAACATTTTCAGATAATTTGTGTGTTCTGAAGAAACTACAATATATAACTAAGCCATACTGTCTGTGCAAGAGGGGCTTGTACATCTGCACAACATGTCTTTTACAGTTTGAACTTATCTTATTGCATTTTTGAGTTATAGCAGTTTTTAAGTTTTTATTGCTCCAAAAGCCTTTTCAGCCCATGCACAGTTGTTTGTGAGTTTCGAAAAAAGTGCAAGAGCTATTCAAACCCTATTTTCTGGGCAAGTAGGACCTGTAAATCTACACAATATATAGTTTAAAGTTTGAGTCTATCATATTAGGTTTTGGATTTATAGCTGTTTTTGTATCTATTGCTTCAAAAGCATTTTCAGATAATTTGTGTGTTCTGAAGAAACTACAAGAGATATCTAACCCAAACTTTCTGTGCAAGAGGGGCTTATATAGTTGCACAACATGTCTTTTAAAGTTTGAACTTATCTTATTGCATTTTTGAGTTATAGCAGTTTTTAAGTTTTTATTGCTCCAAAAGCCTTTTCAGCCCATGAACAGTTGTTTGTGAGTTTCGAAAAAAGTGCAAGAGCTATTCAAACCCTTTTTGCTGGGCAATTAGAACCTGTAAATCTACACAATATATAGTTTAAAGTTTGAGTCTATCATATTAGGTTTTGGATTTATAGCTGTTTTTGTGTCTATTGCTTCAAAAGCATTTTCAGATAATTTGTGTGTTCTGAAGAAACTACAAGAGATATCTAACCCATACTTTCTGTGCAAGAGGGGCTTGTACATCTGCACAACATGTCTTTTAAAGTTTGAACCTATCTTATTGCATTTTTGAGTTATAGCAGTTTTTACTGTTTTATTGCTCCAAAAGCCTTTTCAGCCCATGAAAAGTTGTTTGTGAGTTTCGAAAAAAAGGGCAAGAGCTATTCAAAACCTATTTTCTGGGCAAGTAGGACCTGTAAATCTACACAATATATAGTTTAAAGTTTGAGTCTATCATATTAGGTTTTGGATTTATAGCTGTTTTTGTGTCTATTGCTTCAAAAACATTTTCAGATAATTTGTGTGTTCTGAAGAAACTACAATATATAACTAAGCCATACTGTCTGTGCAAGAGGGGCTTGTACATCTGCACAACATGTCTTTTACAGTTTGAACTTATCTTATTGCATTTTTGAGTTATAGCAGTTTTTAAGTTTTTATTGCTCCAAAAGCCTTTTCAGCCCATGCACAGTTGTTTGTGAGTTTTCGAAAAAAGTGCAAGAGCTATTCGAACCCTATTTTCTGGGCAAGTAGGACCTGTAAATCTAAAAAATATATAGTTTAAAGTTTGAGTCTATCATATTAGGTTTTGGATTTATAGCTGTTTTTGTGTCTATTGCTTCAAAAGCATTTTCAGATAATTTGTGTGTTCTGAAGAAACTACAAGAGATATCTAACCCAAACTTTCTGTGCAAGAGGGGCTTGTACATCTGCACAACATGTCTTTTAAAGTTTGAACCTATCTTATTGCATTTTTGAGTTATAGCAGTTTTTACGTTTGTATTGCTCCAAAAGCCTTTTCAGCCCATGAACAGTTGTTTGTGAGTTTCGAAAAAAGTGCAAGAGCTATTCAAACCCTTTTTGCTGGGCAATTAGAACCTGTAAATCTACACAATATATAGTTTAAAGTTTGAGTCTATCATATTAGGTTTTGGATTTATAGCTGTTTTTGTGTCTATTGCTTCAAAAGCATTTTCAGATAATTTGTGTGTTCTGAAGAAACTACAAGAGATACCTAACCCAAACTTTCTCTGCAAGAGGGGCTTGTACATCTGCACAACATGGCTTTTAAAGTTTGAACCTATCTTATTTCAATTTTGAGTTATAGCAGTTTTTAAGTTTTTATTGCTCTAAAAGCCTTTTCAGCCCATGAACAGTTGTTTGTGAGTTTCGAAAAAAGTGCAAGAGCTATTCGAACCCTTTTTGCTGGGCAAGTAGGACCTGTAAATCTACACAATATATAGTTTAAAGTTTGAGTCTATCATATTAGGTTTTGGATTTATAGCTGTTTTTGTGTCTATTGCTTCAAAAGCATTTTCAGATAATTTGTGTGTTCTGAAGAAACTACAAGAGATATCTAACCCAAACTTTCTGTGCAAGAGGGGCTTGTACATCTGCACAACATGTCTTTTAAAGTTTGAACCTATCTTATTGCATTTTTGAGTTATAGCAGTTTTTACGTTTTTATTGCTCCAAAAGCCTTTTCAGCCCATGAACAGTTGTTTGTGAGTTTCGAAAAAAGTGCAAGAGCTATTCAAACCCTTTTTGCTGGGCAATTAGAACCTGTAAATCTACACAATATATAGTTTAAAGTTTGAGTCTATCATATTAGGTTTTGGATTTATAGCTGTTTTTGTGTCTATTGCTTCAAAAGCATTTTCAGATAATTTGTGTGTTCTGAAGAAACTACAAGAGATACCTAACCCAAACTTTCTCTGCAAGAGGGGCTTGTACATCTGCACAACATGGCTTTTAAAGTTTGAACCTATCTTATTTCAATTTTGAGTTATAGCAGTTTTTAAGTTTTTATTGCTCTAAAAGCCTTTTCAGCCCATGAACAGTTGTTTGTGAGTTTCGAAAAAAGTGCAAGAGCTATTCGAACCCTTTTTGCTGGGCAAGTAGGAGCTGTATATCTACACAATATATAGTTTAAAGTTTGAGTCTATCATATTAGGTTTTGGATTTATAGCTGTTTTTGTGTCTATTGCTTCAAAAGCATTTTCAGATAATTTGTGTGTTCTGAAGAAACTACAAGAGATATCTAACCCAAACTTTCTCTGCAAGAGGGGCTTGTACATCTGTACAACATGTCTTTTAAAGTTTGAACTTATCTTATTGCATTTTTGAGTTATAGCAGTTTTTAAGTTTGTATTGCTCCAAAAGCCTTTTCAGCCCATGAACAGTTGTTTGTGAGTTTCGAAAAAAGTGCAAGAGCTATTCAAACCCTTTTTGCTGGGCAAGTAGGACCTGTAAATCTACACAATATATAGTTTAAAGTTTGAGTCTATCATATTAGGTTTTGGATTTATAGCTGTTTTTGTGTCTATTGCTTCAAAAGCATTTTCAGATAATTTGTGTGTTCTGAAGAAACTACAAGAGATATCTAACCCAAACTTTCTGTGCAAGAGGGGCTTGTACATCTGCACAACATATCTTTTAAAGTTTGAACCTATCTTATTGCATTTTTGAGTTATAGCAGTTTTTAAGTTTTTATTGCTCCAAAAGCCTTTTCAGCCCATGAACAGTTGTTTGTGAGTTTCGAAAAAAGTGCAAGAGCTATTCGAACCCTTTTTGCTGGGCAAGTAGGACCTGTAAATCTACACAATATATAGTTTAAAGTTTGAGTCTATCATATTAGGTTTTGGATTTATAGCTGTTTTTGTGTCTATTGCTTCAAAAGCATTTTCAGATAATTTGTGTGTTCTGAAGAAACTACAAGAGATATCTAACCCAAACTTTCTGTGCAAGAGGGGCTTGTACATCTGCACAACATGTCTTTTAAAGTTTGAACCTATCTTATTGCATTTTTGAGTTATAGCAGTTTTTACGTTTTTATTGCTCCAAAAGCCTTTTCAGCCCATGAACAGTTGTTTGTGAGTTTCGAAAAAAGTGCAAGAGCTATTCAAACCCTTTTTGCTGGGCAATTAGAACCTGTAAATCTACACAATATATAGTTTAAAGTTTGAGTCTATCATATTAGGTTTTGGATTTATAGCTGTTTTTGTGTCTATTGCTTCAAAAGCATTTTCAGATAATTTGTGTGTTCTGAAGAAACTACAAGAGATACCTAACCCAAACTTTCTCTGCAAGAGGGGCTTGTACATCTGCACAACATGGCTTTTAAAGTTTGAACCTATCTTATTTCAATTTTGAGTTATAGCAGTTTTTAAGTTTTTATTGCTCTAAAAGCCTTTTCAGCCCATGAACAGTTGTTTGTGAGTTTCGAAAAAAGTGCAAGAGCTATTCGAACCCTTTTTGCTGGGCAAGTAGGAGCTGTATATCTACACAATATATAGTTTAAAGTTTGAGTCTATCATATTAGGTTTTGGATTTATAGCTGTTTTTGTGTCTATTGCTTCAAAAGCATTTTCAGATAATTTGTGTGTTCTGAAGAAACTACAAGAGATATCTAACCCAAACTTTCTCTGCAAGAGGGGCTTGTACATCTGTACAACATGTCTTTTAAAGTTTGAACTTATCTTATTGCATTTTTGAGTTATAGCAGTTTTTAAGTTTGTATTGCTCCAAAAGCCTTTTCAGCCCATGAACAGTTGTTTGTGAGTTTCGAAAAAAGTGCAAGAGCTATTCAAACCCTTTTTGCTGGGCAAGTAGGACCTGTAAATCTACACAATATATAGTTTAAAGTTTGAGTCTATCATATTAGGTTTTGGATTTATAGCTGTTTTTGTGTCTATTGCTTCAAAAGCATTTTCAGATAATTTGTGTGTTCTGAAGAAACTACAAGAGATATCTAACCCAAACTTTCTGTGCAAGAGGGGCTTGTACATCTGCACAACATATCTTTTAAAGTTTGAACCTATCTTATTGCATTTTTGAGTTATAGCAGTTTTTAAGTTTTTATTGCTCCAAAAGCCTTTTCAGCCCATGAACAGTTGTTTGTGAGTTTTCGAAAAAAGTGCAAGAGCTATTCGAACCCTTTTTGCTGGGCAAGTAGGACCTGTAAATCTACACAATATATAGTTTAAAGTTTGAGTCTATCATATTAGGTTTTGGATTTATAGCTGTTTTTGTGTCTATTGCTTCAAAAGCATTTTCAGATAATTTGTGTGTTCTGAAGAAACTACAAGAGATATCTAACCCAAACTTTCTGTGCAAGAGGGGCTTGTACATCTGCACAACATGTCTTTTAAAGTTTGAACCTATCTTATTGCATTTTTGAGTTATAGCAGTTTTTACGTTTTTATTGCTCCAAAAGCCTTTTCAGCCCATGAACAGTTGTTTGTGAGTTTCGAAAAAAGTGCAAGAGCTATTCAAACCCTTTTTGCTGGGCAATTAGAACCTGTAAATCTACACAATATATAGTTTAAAGTTTGAGTCTATCATATTAGGTTTTGGATTTATAGCTGTTTTTGTGTCTATTGCTTCAAAAGCATTTTCAGATAATTTGTGTGTTCTGAAGAAACTACAAGAGATACCTAACCCAAACTTTCTCTGCAAGAGGGGCTTGTACATCTGCACAACATGGCTTTTAAAGTTTGAACCTATCTTATTTCAATTTTGAGTTATAGCAGTTTTTAAGTTTTTATTGCTCTAAAAGCCTTTTCAGCCCATGAACAGTTGTTTGTGAGTTTCGAAAAAAGTGCAAGAGCTATTCGAACCCTTTTTGCTGGGCAAGTAGGAGCTGTAAATCTACACAATATATAGTTTAAAGTTTGAGTCTATCATATTAGGTTTTGGATTTATAGCTGTTTTTGTGTCTATTGCTTCAAAAGCATTTTCAGATAATTTGTGTGTTCTGAAGAAACTACAAGAGATATCTAACCCAAACTTTCTCTGCAAGAGGGGCTTGTACATCTGTACAACATGTCTTTTAAAGTTTGAACTTATCTTATTGCATTTTTGAGTTATAGCAGTTTTTAAGTTTGTATTGCTCCAAAAGCCTTTTCAGCCCATGAACAGTTGTTTGTGAGTTTCGAAAAAAGTGCAATAGCTATTCAAACCCTTTTTGCTGGGCAAGTAGGACCTGTAAATCTACACAATATATAGTTTAAAGTTTGAGTCTATCATATTAGGTTTTGGATTTATAGCTGTTTTTGTGTCTATTGCTTCAAAAGCATTTTCAGATAATCTGTGTGTTCTGAAGAAACTACAAGAGATATCTAAGCCATACTTTCTGTGCAAGAGGGGCTTGTACATCTGTGCAACATGTCTTTTAAAGTTTGAACCTATCTTATTTCAATTTTGAGTTATAGCAGTTTTTAAGTTTTTATTGCTCTAAAAGCCTTTTCAGCCCATGAACAGTTGTTTGTGAGTTTCGAAAAAAGTGCAAGAGCTATTCAAACCCTATTTTCTGGGCAAGTAGGACATGTAAATCTACACAATATATAGTTTAAAGTTTGAGTCTATCATATTAGGTTTTGGATTTATAGCTGTTTTTGTGTCTATTGCTTCAAAAACATTTTCAGATAATTTGTGTGTTCTGAAGAAACTACAATAGATAACTAAGCCATACTTTCTGTGCAAGAGGGGCTTGTACATCTGCACAACATGTCTTTTAAAGTTTGAACCTATCTTATTGCATTTTTGAGTTATAGCAGTTTTTAAGTTTTTATTGCTCCAAAAGCCTTTTCAGCCCATGAACAGTTGTTTGTGAGTTTTCGAAAAAAGTGCAAGAGCTATTCGAACCCTTTTTGCTGGGCAAGTAGGACCTGTAAATCTACACAATATATAGTTTAAAGTTTGAGTCTATCATATTAGGTTTTGGATTTATAGCTGTTTTTGTGTCTATTGCTTCAAAAGCATTTTCAGATAATTTGTGTGTTCTGAAGAAACTACAAGAGATATCTAACCCAAACTTTCTGTGCAAGAGGGGCTTTTATATCTGCACAACATGTCTTTTAAAGTTTGAACCTATCTTATTGCATTTTTGAGTTATAGCAGTTTTTAAGTTTTTATTGCCTTTTCAGCCCATGAACAGTTGTTTGTGAGTTTCGAAAAAAGTGCAAGAGCTATTCAAACCCTTTTTGCTGGGCAATTAGAACCTGTAAATCTACACAATATATAGTTTAAAGTTTGAGTCTATCATATTAGGTTTTGGATTTATAGCTGTTTTTGTGTCTATTGCTTCAAAAGCATTTTCAGATAATTTGTGTGTTCTGAAGAAACTACAAGAGATACCTAACCCAAACTTTCTCTGCAAGAGGGGCTTGTACATCTGCACAACATGTCTTTTAAAGTTTGAACCTATCTTATTTAAATTTTGAGTTATAGCAGTTTTTAAGTTTTTATTGCTCTAAAAGCCTTTTCAGCCCATGAACAGTTGTTTGTGAGTTTCGAAAAAAGTGCAAGAGCTATTCGAACCCTTTTTGCTGGGCAAGTAGGAGCTGTAAAATCTACACAATATATAGTTTAAAGTTTGAGTCTATCATATTAGGTTTTGGATTTATAGCTGTTTTTGTGTCTATTGCTTCAAAAGCATTTTCAGATAATTTGTGTGTTCTGAAGAAACTACAAGAGATATCTAAGCCATACTTTCTGTGCAAGAGGGGCTTGTACATCTGCACAACATGTCTTTTAAAGTTTGAACCTATCTTATTTCAATTTTGAGTTATAGCAGTTTTTAAGTTTTTATTGCTCTAAAAGCCTTTTCAGCCCATGAACAGTTGTTTGTGAGTTTCGAAAAAAGTGCAAGAGCTATTCAAACCCTATTTTCTGGGCAAGTAGGACATGTAAATCTACACAATATATAGTTTAAAGTTTGAGTCTATCATATTAGGTTTTGGATTTATAGCTGTTTTTGTGTCTATTGCTTCAAAAACATTTTCAGATAATTTGTGTGTTCTGAAGAAACTACAATAGATAACTAAGCCATACTTTCTGTGCAAGAGGGGCTTGTACATCTGCACAACATGTCTTTTAAAGTTTGGACCTATCTTATTGCATTTTTGAGTTATAGCAGTTTTTAAGTTTTTATTGCTCCAAAAGCCTTTTCAGCCCATGAACAGTTGTTTGTGAGTTTCGAAAAAAGTGCAAGAGCTATTCAAACCCTTTTTGCTGGGCAATTAGAACCTGTAAATCTACACAATATATAGTTTAAAGTTTGAGTCTATCATATTAGGTTTTGGATTTATAGCTGTTTTTGTGTCTATTGCTTCAAAAGCATTTTCAGATAATTTGTGTGTTCTGAAGAAACTACAAGAGATACCTAACCCAAACTTTCTCTGCAAGAGGGGCTTGTACATCTGCACAACATGTCTTTTAAAGTTTGAACCTATCTTATTTCAATTTTGAGTTATAGCAGTTTTTAAGTTTTTATTGCTCTAAAAGCCTTTTCAGCCCATGAACAGTTGTTTGTGAGTTTCGAAAAAAGTGCAAGAGCTATTCGAACCCTTTTTGCTGGGCAAGTAGGAGCTGTAAATCTACACAATATATAGTTTAAAGTTTGAGTCTATCATATTAGGTTTTGGATTTATAGCTGTTTTTGTGTCTATTGCTTCAAAAGCATTTTCAGATAATTTGTGTGTTCTGAAGAAACTACAAGAGATATCTAACCCAAACTTTCTCTGCAAGAGGGGCTTGTACATCTGTACAATATGTCTTTTAAAGTTTGAACTTATCTTATTGCATTTTTGAGTTATAGCAGTTTTTAAGTTTTTATTGCTCCAAAAGCCTTTTCAGCCCATGAACAGTTGTTTGTGAGTTTCGAAAAAAGTGCAAGAGCTATTCAAACCCTTTTTGCTGGGCAAGTAGGACCTGTAAATCTACACAATATATAGTTTAAAGTTTGAGTCTATCATATTAGGTTTTGGATTTATAGCTGTTTTTGTGTCTATTGCTTCAAAAGCATTTTCAGATAATTTGTGTGTTCTGAAGAAACTACAAGAGATATCTAACCCAAACTTTCTGTGCAAGAGGGGCTTGTACATCTGCACAACATGTCTTTTAAAGTTTGAACTTATCTTATTGCATTTTTGAGTTATAGCAGTTTTTAAGTTTTTATTGCTCCAAAAGCCTTTTCAGCCCATGGACAGTTGTTTGTGAGTTTCGAAAAAAGTGCAAGAGCTATTCAAACCCTATTTTCTGGGCAAGTAGGACCTGTAAATCTACACAATATATAGTTTAAAGTTTGAGTCTATCATATTAGGTTTTGGATTTATAGCTGTTTTTGTATCTATTGCTTCAAAAGCATTTTCAGATAATTTGTGTGTTCTGAAGAAACTACAAGAGATAACTAAGCCATACTTTCTGTGCAAGAGGGGCTTGTACATCTGCACAACATGTCTTTTAAAGTTTGAACCTATCTTATTGCATTTTTGAGTTATAGCAGTTTTTAACTTTTTATTGCTCCAAAAGCCTTTTCAGCCCATGAACAGTTGTTTGTGAGTTTTCGAAAAAAGTGCAAGAGCTATTCGAACCCTTTTTGCTGGGCAAGTAGGACCTGTAAATCTACACAATATATAGTTTAAAGTTTGAGTCTATCATATTAGGTTTTGGATTTATAGCTGTTTTTGTGTCTATTGCTTCAAAAGCATTTTCAGATAATTTGTGTGTTCTGAAGAAACTACAAGAGATATCTAACCCAAACTTTCTGTGCAAGAGGGGCTTGTATATCTGCACAACATGTCTTTTAAAGTTTGAACTTATCTTATTGCATTTTTGAGTTATAGCAGTTTTTAAGTTTTTATTGCTCCAAAAGCCTTTTCAGCCCATGAACAGTTGTTTGTGAGTTTCGAAAAAAGTGCAAGAGCTATTCAAACCCTTTTTGCTGGGCAAGTAGTACCTGTAAATCTACACAATATATAGTTTAAAGTTTGAGTCTATCATATTAGGTTTTGGATTTATAGCTGTTTTTGTGTCTATTGCTTCAAAAGCATTTTCAGATAATTTGTGTGTTCTGAAGAAACTACAAGAGATATCTAAGCCATACTTTCTGTGCAAGAGGGGCTTGTACATCTGCACAACATGTCTTTTAAAGTTTGAACCTATCTTATTTCAATTTTGAGTTATAGCAGTTTTTAAGTTTTTATTGCTCTAAAAGCCTTTTCAGCCCATGAACAGTTGTTTGTGAGTTTCGAAAAAAGTGCAAGAGCTATTCAAACCCTATTTTCTGGGCAAGTAGGACCTGTAAATCTACACAATATATAGTTTAAAGTTTGAGTCTATCATATTAGGTTTTGGATTTATAGCTGTTTTTGTGTCTATTGCTTCAAAAACATTTTCAGATAATTTGTGTGTTCTGAAGAAACTACAATAGATAACTAAGCCATACTTTCTGTGCAAGAGGGGCTTGTACATCTGCACAACATGTCTTTTAAAGTTTGAACCTATCTTATTGCATTTTTGAGTTATAGCAGTTTTTACTGTTTTATTGCTCCAAAAGCCTTTTCAGCCCATGAAAAGTTGTTTGTGAGTTTCGAAAAAAGGGCAAGAGCTATTCAAACCCTTTTTGCTGGGCAAGTAGGACCTGTAAATCTACACAATATATAGTTTAAAGTTTGAGTCTATCATATAAGGTTTTGGATTTATAGCTGTTTTTGTGTCTATTGCTTCAAAAGCATTTTCAGATAATTTGTGTGTTCTGAAGAAACTACAAGAGATATCTAACCCATACTTTATGTGCAAGAGGGGCTTGTACATCTGCACAATATGTCTTTTAAAGTCTGAACCTATCTTATTGCATTTTTGAGTTATAGCAGTTTTTAAGTTTTTATTGCTCCAAAAGCCTTTTCAGCCCATGAACAGTTGTTTGTGAGTTTCGAAAAAAGTGCAAGAGCTATTCAAACCCTATTTTCTGGGCAAGTAGGACCTGTAAATCTACACAATATATAGTTTAAAGTTTGAGTCTATCATATTAGGTTTTGGATTTATAGCTGTTTTTGTGTCTATTGCTTCAAAAGCATTTTCAGATAATTTGTGTGTTCTGAAGAAACTACAAGAGATATCTAAGCCATACTTTCTGTGCAAGAGGGGCTTGTACATCTGCACAACATGTCTTTTAAAGTTTGAACCTATCTTATTTCAATTTTGAGTTATAGCAGTTTTTAAGTTTTTATTGCTCTAAAAGCCTTTTCAGCCCGTGAACAGTTGTTTGTGAGTTTCGAAAAAAGTGCAAGAGCTATTCAAACCCTATTTTCTGGGCAAGTAGGACCTGTAAATCTACACAATATATAGTTTAAAGTTTGAGTCTATCATATTAGGTTTTGGATTTATAGCTGTTTTTGTGTCTATTGCTTCAAAAGCATTTTCAGATAATTTGTGTGTTCTGAAGAAACTACAATAGATAACTAAGCCATACTTTCTGTGCAAGAGGGGCTTGTACATCTGCACAACATGTCTTTTAAAGTTTGAACCTATCTTATTGCATTTTTGAGTTATAGCAGTTTTTAAGTTTTTATTGCTCCAAAAGCCTTTTCAGCCCATGAACAGTTGTTTGTGAGTTTCGAAAAAAGTGCAAGAGCTATTCAAACCCTATTTTATGGGCAAGTAGGACCTGTAAATCTACACAATATATAGTTTAAAGTTTGAGTCTATCATATTAGGTTTTGGATTTATAGCTGTTTTTGTGTCTATTGCTTCAAAAGCATTTTCAGATAATTTGTGTGTTCTGAAGAAACTACAAGAGATATCTAACCCAAACTTTCTGTGCAAGAGGGGCTTGTATATCTGCACAACATGTCTTTTAAAGTTTGAACTTATTTTATTGCATTTTTGAGTTATAGCAGTTTTTAAGTTTTTATTGCTCCAAAAGCCTTTTCAGCCCATGAACAGTTGTTTGTGAGTTTCGAAAAAAGTGCAAGAGCTATTCAAACCCTTTTTGCTGGGCAATTAGAACCTGTAAATCTACACAATATATAGTTTAAAGTTTGAGTCTATCATATTAGGTTTTGGATTTATAGCTGTTTTTGTGTCTATTGCTTCAAAAGCATTTTCAGATAATTTGTGTGTTCTGAAGAAACTACAAGAGATATCTAACCCATACTTTATGTGCAAGAGGGGCTTGTACATCTGCACAACATGGCTTTTAAAGTTTGAACCTATCTTATTTCAATTTTGAGTTATAGCAGTTTTTAAGTTTTTATTGCTCTAAAAGCCTTTTCAGCCCATGAACAGTTGTTTGTGAGTTTCGAAAAAAGTGCAAGAGCTATTCGAACCCTTTTTGCTGGGCAAGTAGGAGCTGTAAATCTACACAATATATAGTTTAAAGTTTGAGTCTATCATATTAGGTTTTGGATTTATAGCTGTTTTTGTGTCTATTGCTTCAAAAGCATTTTCAGATAATTTGTGTGTTCTGAAGAAACTACAAGAGATATCTAACCCAAACTTTCTCTGCAAGAGGGGCTTGTACATCTGTACAACATGTCTTTTAAAGTTTGAACTTATCTTATTGCATTTTTGAGTTATAGCAGTTTTTAAGTTTTTATTGCTCCAAAAGCCTTTTCAGCCCATGAACAGTTGTTTGTGAGTTTCGAAAAAAGTGCAAGAGCTATTCAAACCCTTTTTGCTGGGCAAGTAGGACCTGTAAATCTACACAATATATAGTTTAAAGTTTGAGTCTATCATATTAGGTTTTGGATTTATAGCTGTTTTTGTGTCTATTGCTTCAAAAGCATTTTCAGATAATTTGTGTGTTCTGAAGAAACTACAAGAGATATCTAACCCAAACTTTCTGTGCAAGAGGGGCTTGTACATCTGCACAACATGTCTTTTAAAGTTTGAACTTATCTTATTGCATTTTTGAGTTATAGCAGTTTTTAAGTTTTTATTGCTCCAAAAGCCTTTTCAGCCCATGAACAGTTGTTTGTGAGTTTCGAAAAAAGTGCAAGAGCTATTCAAACCCTATTTTCTGGGCAAGTAGGACCTGTAAATCTACACAATATATAGTTTAAAGTTTGAGTCTATCATATTAGGTTTTGGATTTATAGCTGTTTTTGTGTCTATTGCTTCAAAAGCATTTTCAGATAATTTGTGTGTTCTGAAGAAACTACAAGAGATAACTAAGCCATACTTTCTGTGCAAGAGGGGCTTGTACATCTGCACAACATGTCTTTTAAAGTTTGAACCTATCTTATTGCATTTTTGAGTTATAGCAGTTTTTAAGTTTTTATTGCTCCAAAAGCCTTTTCAGCCCATGAACAGTTGTTTGTGAGTTTCGAAAAAAGTGCAAGAGCTATTCGAACCCTTTTTGCTGGGCAATTAGGACCTGTAAATCTACACAATATATAGTTTAAAGTTTGAGTCTATCATATTAGGTTTTGGATTTATAGCTGTTTTTGTGTCTATTGCTTCAAAAGCATTTTCAGATAATTTGTGTGTTCTGAAGAAACTACAAGAGATATCTAACCCAAACTTTCTGTGCAAGAGGGGCTTGTATATCTGCACAACATGTCTTTTAAAGTTTAAACTTATCTTATTGCATTTTTGAGTTATAGCAGTTTTTAAGTTTTTATTGCTCTAAAAGCCTTTTCAGCCCATGAACAGTTGTTTGTGAGTTTCGAAAAAAGTGCAAGAGCTATTCAAACCCTATTTTCTGGGCAAGTAGGACCTGTAAATCTACACAATATATAGTTTAAAGTTTGAGTCTATCATATTAGGTTTTGGATTTATAGCTGTTTTTGTGTCTATTGCTTCAAAAACATTTTCAAATAATTTGTGTGTTCTGAAGAAACTACAATAGATAACTAAGCCATACTTTCTGTGCAAGAGGGGCTTGTACATCTGCACAACATGTCTTTTAAAGTTTGAACCTATCTTATTGCATTTTTGAGTTATAGCAGTTTTTAAGTTTTAATTGCTCCAAAAGCCTTTTCAGCCCATGAACAGTTGTTTGTGAGTTTTCGAAAAAAGTGCAAGAGCTATTCGAACCCTTTTTGCTGGGCAAGTAGGACCTGTAAATCTACACAATATATAGTTTAAAGTTTGAGTCTATCATATTAGGTTTTGGATTTATAGCTGTTTTTGTGTCTATTGCTTCAAAAGCATTTTCAGATAATTTGTGTGTTCTGAAGAAACTACAAGAGATATCTAACCCAAACTTTCTGTGCAAGAGGGGCTTTTATATC
Organism: Eucyclogobius newberryi; assembly: GCF_026437365.1. Lineage (NCBI taxonomy): Eukaryota > Metazoa > Chordata > Actinopteri > Gobiiformes > Gobiidae > Eucyclogobius > Eucyclogobius newberryi. Next base: position 28,559,503 of record NW_027315812.1, read on the forward strand.
TGCAAAACATGTCTTTTAAAGTTTGAACTTATCTTATTGCATTTTTGAGTTATAGCAGTTTTTAAGTTTTTATTGCTCCAAAAGCCTTTTCAGCCCATGAACAGTTGTTTGTGAGTTTCGAAAAAAGTGCAAGAGCTATTCAAACCCTTTTTGCTGGGCAATTAGAACCTGTAAATCTACACAATATATAGTTTAAAGTTTGAGTCTATCATATTAGGTTTTGGATTTATAGCTGTTTTTGTGTCTATTGCTTCAAAAGCATTTTCAGATAATTTGTGTGTTCTGAAGAAACTACAAGAGATACCTAACCCAAACTTTCTCTGCAAGAGGGGCTTGTACATCTGCACAACATGTCTTTTAAAGTTTGAACCTATCTTATTTCAATTTTGAGTTATAGCAGTTTTTAAGTTTTTATTGCTCTAAAAGCCTTTTCAGCCCATGAACAGTTGTTTGTGAGTTTCGAAAAAAGTGCAAGAGCTATTCGAACCCTTTTTGCTGGGCAAGTAGGAGCTGTAAATCTACACAATATATAGTTTAAAGTTTGAGTCTATCATATTAGGTTTTGGATTTATAGCTGTTTTTGTGTCTATTGCTTCAAAAGCATTTTCAGATAATTTGTGTGTTCTGAAGAAACTACAAGAGATATCTAACCCAAACTTTCTCTGCAAGAGGGGCTTGTACATCTGTACAACATGTCTTTTAAAGTTTGAACTTATCTTATTGCATTTTTGAGTTATAGCAGTTTTTAAGTTTTTATTGCTCCAAAAGCCTTTTCAGCCCATGAACAGTTGTTTGTGAGTTTCGAAAAAAGTGCAAGAGCTATTCAAACCCTTTTTGCTGGGCAAGTAGGACCTGTAAATCTACAAAATATATAATTTAAAGTTTGAGTCTATCATATTAGGTTTTGAATTTATAGCTGTTTTTGTCTCTATTGCTTCAAAAGCATTTTCAGATCATTTGTGTGTTCTGAAGAAACTACAAGAGATATCTAACCCAAACTTTCTGTGCAAGAGGGGCTTGTATATCTGCACAACATGTCTTTTAAAGTTTGAACTTATCTTTTTGCATTTTTGAGTTATAGCAGTTTTTAAGTTTTTATTGCTCCAAAAGCCTTTTCAGCCCATGAACAGTTGTTTGTGAGTTTCGAAAAAAGTGCAAGAGCTATTCAAACCCTTTTTGCTGGGCAATTAGAACCTGTAAATCTACACAATATATAGTTTAAAGTTTGAGTCTATCATATTAGGTTTTGGATTTATAGCTGTTTTTGTGTCTATTGCTTCAAAAGCATTTTCAGATAATTTGTGTGTTCTGAAGAAACTACAAGAGATACCTAACCCAAACTTTCTCTGCAAGAGGGGCTTGTACATCTGCACAACATGTCTTTTAAAGTTTGAACCTATCTTATTTCAATTTTGAGTTATAGCAGTTTTTAAGTTTTTATTGCTCTAAAAGCCTTTTCAGCCCATGAACAGTTGTTTGTGAGTTTCGAAAAAAGTACAAGAGCTATTCAAACCCTTTTTGCTGGGCAAGTAGGACCTGTAAATCTACACAATATATAGTTTAAAGTTTGAGTCTATCATATTAGGTTTTGGATTTATAGCTGTTTTTGTGTCTATTGCTTCAAAAGCATTTTCAGATAATTTGTGTGTTCTGAAGAAACTACAATAGATAACTAAGCCATACTTTCTGTGCAAGAGGGGCTTGTACATCTGCACAACATGTCTTTTAAAGTTTGAACCTATCTTATTGCATTTTTGAGTTATAGCAGTTTTTAAGTTTTAATTGCTCCAAAAGCCTTTTCAGCCCATGAACAGTTGTTTGTGAGTTTTCGAAAAAAGTGCAAGAGCTATTCGAACCCTTTTTGCTGGGCAAGTAGGACCTGTAAATCTACACAATATATAGTTTAAAGTTTGAGTCTATCATATTAGGTTTTGGATTTATAGCTGTTTTTGTGTCTATTGCTTCAAAAGCATTTTCAGATAATTTGTGTGTTCTGAAGAAACTACAAGAGATATCTAACCCAAACTTTCTGTGCAAGAGGGGCTTTTATATCTGCACAACATGTCTTTTAAAGTTTGAACTTATCTTATTGCATTTTTGAGTTATAGCAGTTTTTAAGTTTTTATTGCTCCAAAAGCCTTTTCAGCCCATGAACTGTTGTTTGTGAGTTTCGAAAAAAGTGCAAGAGCTATTCAAACCCTTTTTGCTGGGCAATTAGAACCTGTAAATCTACACAATATATAGTTTAAAGTTTGAGTCTATCATATTAGGTTTTGGATTTATAGCTGTTTTTGTGTCTATTGCTTCAAAAGCATTTTCAGATAATTTGTGTGTTCTGAAGAAACTACAAGAGATACCTAACCCAAACTTTCTCTGCAAGAGGGGCTTGTACATCTGCACAACATGTCTTTTAAAGTTTGAACCTATCTTATTTCAATTTTGAGTTATAGCAGTTTTTAAGTTTTTATTGCTCTAAAAGCCTTTTCAGCCCATGAACAGTTGTTTGTGAGTTTCGAAAAAAGTGCAAGAGCTATTCGAACCCTTTTTGCTGGGCAAGTAGGAGCTGTAAATCTACACAATATATAGTTTAAAGTTTGAGTCTATCATATTAGGTTTTGGATTTATAGCTGTTTTTGTGTCTATTGCTTCAAAAGCATTTTCAGATAATTTGTGTGTTCTGAAGAAACTACAAGAGATATCTAACCCAAACTTTCTCTGCAAGAGGGGCTTGTACATCTGTACAACATGTCTTTTAAAGTTTGAACTTATCTTATTGCATTTTTGAGTTATAGCAGTTTTTAAGTTTTTATTGCTCCAAAAGCCTTTTCAGCCCATGAACAGTTGTTTGTGAGTTTCGAAAAAAGTGCAAGAGCTATTCAAACCCTTTTTGCTGGGCAAGTAGGACCTGTAAATCTACAAAATATATAATTTAAAGTTTGAGTCTATCATATTAGGTTTTGAATTTATAGCTGTTTTTGTCTCTATTGCTTCAAAAGCATTTTCAGATCATTTGTGTGTTCTGAAGAAACTACAAGAGATATCTAACCCAAACTTTCTGTGCAAGAGGGGCTTGTATATCTGCACAACATGTCTTTTAAAGTTTGAACTTATCTTTTTGCATTTTTGAGTTATAGCAGTTTTTAAGTTTTAATTGCTCCAAAAGCCTTTTCAGCCCATGAACAGTTGTTTGTGAGTTTCGAAAAAAGTGCAAGAGCTATTCAAACCCTTTTTGCTGGGCAATTAGAACCTGTAAATCTACACAATATATAGTTTAAAGTTTGAGTCTATCATATTAGGTTTTGGATTTATAGCTGTTTTTGTGTCTATTGCTTCAAAAGCATTTTCAGATAATTTGTGTGTTCTGAAGAAACTACAAGAGATATCTAACCCAAACTTTCTCTGCAAGAGGGGCTTGTACATCTGCACAACATGTCTTTTAAAGTTTGAACCTATCTTATTTCAATTTTGAGTTATAGCAGTTTTTAAGTTTTTATTGCTCCAAAAGCCTTTTCAGCCCATGAACTGTTGTTTGTGAGTTTCGAAAAAAGTGCAAGAGCTATTCAAACCCTTTTTGCTGGGCAATTAGAACCTGTAAATCTACACAATATATAGTTTAAAGTTTGAGTCTATCATATTAGGTTTTGGATTTATAGCTGTTTTTGTGTCTATTGCTTCAAAAGCATTTTCAGATAATTTGTGTGTTCTGAAGAAACTACAAGAGATACCTAACCCAAACTTTCTCTGCAAGAGGGGCTTGTACATCTGCACAACATGTCTTTTAAAGTTTGAACCTATCTTATTTCAATTTTGAGTTATAGCAGTTTTTAAGTTTTTATTGCTCTAAAAGCCTTTTCAGCCCATGAACAGTTGTTTGTGAGTTTCGAAAAAAGTGCAAGAGCTATTCGAACCCTTTTTGCTGGGCAAGTAGGAGCTGTAAATCTACACAATATATAGTTTAAAGTTTGAGTCTATCATATTAGGTTTTGGATTTATAGCTGTTTTTGTGTCTATTGCTTCAAAAGCATTTTCAGATAATTTGTGTGTTCTGAAGAAACTACAAGAGATATCTAACCCAAACTTTCTCTGCAAGAGGGGCTTGTACATCTGTACAACATGTCTTTTAAAGTTTGAACTTATCTTATTGCATTTTTGAGTTATAGCAGTTTTTAAGTTTTTATTGCTCCAAAAGCCTTTTCAGCCCATGAACAGTTGTTTGTGAGTTTCGAAAAAAGTGCAAGAGCTATTCAAACCCTTTTTGCTGGGCAAGTAGGACCTGTAAATCTACAAAATATATAATTTAAAGTTTGAGTCTATCATATTAGGTTTTGAATTTATAGCTGTTTTTGTCTCTATTGCTTCAAAAGCATTTTCAGATCATTTGTGTGTTCTGAAGAAACTACAAGAGATATCTAACCCAAACTTTCTGTGCAAGAGGGGCTTGTATATCTGCACAACATGTCTTTTAAAGTTTGAACTTATCTTTTTGCATTTTTGAGTTATAGCAGTTTTTAAGTTTTTATTGCTCCAAAAGCCTTTTCAGCCCATGAACAGTTGTTTGTGAGTTTCGAAAAAAGTGCAAGAGCTATTCAAACCCTTTTTGCTGGGCAATTAGAACCTGTAAATCTACACAATATATAGTTTAAAGTTTGAGTCTATCATATTAGGTTTTGGATTTATAGCTGTTTTTGTGTCTATTGCTTCAAAAGCATTTTCAGATAATTTGTGTGTTCTGAAGAAACTACAAGAGATACCTAACCCAAACTTTCTCTGCAAGAGGGGCTTGTACATCTGCACAACATGTCTTTTAAAGTTTGAACCTATCTTATTTCAATTTTGAGTTATAGCAGTTTTTAAGTTTTTATTGCTCTAAAAGCCTTTTCAGCCCATGAACAGTTGTTTGTGAGTTTCGAAAAAAGTACAAGAGCTATTCAAACCCTTTTTGCTGGGCAAGTAGGACCTGTAAATCTACACAATATATAGTTTAAAGTTTGAGTCTATCATATTAGGTTTTGGATTTATAGCTGTTTTTGTGTCTATTGCTTCAAAAGCATTTTCAGATAATTTGTGTGTTCTGAAGAAACTACAAGAGATATCTAACCCATACTTTCTGTGCAAGAGGGGCTTGTACATCTGCACAACATGTCTTTTAAAGTTTGAACTTATCTTATTGCATTTTTGAGTTATAGCAGTTTTTAAGTTTTTATTGCTCCAAAAGCCTTTTCAGCCCATGAACAGTTGTTTGTGAGTTTCAAAAAAGTGCAAGAGCTATTCAAACCCTTTTTGCTGGGCAAGTAGGACCTGTAAATCTACACAATATATAGTTTAAAGTTTGAGTCTATCATATTAGGTTTTGGATTTATAGCTGTTTTTGTGTCTATTGCTTCAAAAGCATTTTCAGATAATTTGTGTGTTCTGAAGAAACTACAAGAGATATCTAACCCATACTTTATGTGCAAGAGGGGCTTGTACATCTGCACAATATGTCTTTTAAAGTCTGAACCTATCTTATTGCATTTTTGAGTTATAGCAGTTTTTAAGTTTTTATTGCTCCAAAAGCCTTTTCAGCCCATGAACAGTTGTTTGTGAGTTTCTAAAAAAGTGCAAGAGCTATTCAAACCCTTTTTGCTGGGCAATTAGAACCTGTAAATCTACACAATATATAGTTTAAAGTTTGAGTCTATCATATTAGGTTTTGGATTTATAGCTGTTTTTGTGTCTATTGCTTCAAAAGCATTTTCAGATAATTTGTGTGTTCTGAAGAAACTACAAGAGATACCTAACCCAAACTTTCTCTGCAAGAGGGGCTTGTACATCTGCACAACATGTCTTTTAAAGTTTGAACCTATCTTATTTCAATTTTGAGTTATAGCAGTTTTTAAGTTTTTATTGCTCTAAAAGCCTTTTCAGCCCATAAACAGTTGTTTGTGAGTTTCGAAAAAAGTGCAAGAGCTATTCAAACCCTTTTTGCTGGGCAAGTAGGAGCTGTAAATCTACACAATATATAGTTTAAAGTTTGAGTCTATCATATTAGGTTTTGGATTTATAGCTGTTTTTGTGTCTATTGCTTCAAAAGCATTTTCAGATAATTTGTGTGTTCTGAAGAAACTACAAGAGATATCTAACCCAAACTTTCTCTGCAAGAGGGGCTTGTACATCTGTACAACATGTCTTTTAAAGTTTGAACTTATCTTATTGCATTTTTGAGTTATAGCAGTTTTTAAGTTTTTATTGCTCCAAAAGCCTTTTCAGCCCATGAACAGTTGTTTGTGAGTTTCGAAAAAAGTGCAAGAGCTATTCAAACCCTTTTTGCTGGGCAAGTAGGACCTGTAAATCTACACAATATATAGTTTAAAGTTTGAGTCTATCATATTAGGTTTTCAATTTATAGCTGTTTTTGTGTCTATTGCTTCAAAAGCATTTTCAGATCATTTGTGTGTTCTGAAGAAACTACAAGAGATATCTAACCCAAACTTTCTGTGCAAGAGGGGCTTGTATATCTGCACAACATGTCTTTTAAAGTTTGAACTTATCTTTTTGCATTTTTGAGTTATAGCAGTTTTTAAGTTTTTATTGCTCCAAAAGCCTTTTCAGCCCATGAACAGTTGTTTGTGAGTTTCGAAAAAAGTGCAAGAGCTATTCAAACCCTTTTTGCTGGGCAATTAGAACCTGTAAATCTACACAATATATAGTTTAAAGTTTGAGTCTATCATATTAGGTTTTGGATTTATAGCTGTTTTTGTGTCTATTGCTTCAAAAGCATTTTCAGATAATTTGTGTGTTCTGAAGAAACTACAAGAGATACCTAACCCAAACTTTCTCTGCAAGAGGGGCTTGTACATCTGCACAACATGTCTTTTAAAGTTTGAACCTATCTTATTTCAATTTTGAGTTATAGCAGTTTTTAAGTTTTTATTGCTCTAAAAGCCTTTTCAGCCCATGAACAGTTGTTTGTGAGTTTCGAAAAAAGTACAAGAGCTATTCAAACCCTTTTTGCTGGGCAAGTAGGACCTGTAAATCTACACAATATATAGTTTAAAGTTTGAGTCTATCATATTAGGTTTTGGATTTATAGCTGTTTTTGTGTCTATTGCTTCAAAAGCATTTTCAGATAATTTGTGTGTTCTGAAGAAACTACAAGAGATATCTAACCCAAACTTTCTGTGCAAGAGGGGCTTGTACATCTGCACAACATGTCTTTTAAAGTTTGAACTTATCTTATTGCATTTTTGAGTTATAGCAGTTTTTAAGTTTTTATTGCTCCAAAAGCCTTTTCAGCCCATGAACAGTTGTTTGTGAGTTTCGAAAAAAGTGCAAGAGCTATTCAAACCCTTTTTGCTGGGCAAGTAGGACCTGTAAATCTACACAATATATAGTTTAAAGTTTGAGTCTATCATATTAGGTTTTGGATTTATAGCTGTTTTTGTGTCTATTGCTTCAAAAGCATTTTCAGATAATTTGTGTGTTCTGAAGAAACTACAAGAGATATCTAACCCAAACTTTCTCTGCAAGAGGGGCTTGTACATCTGTACAACATGTCTTTTAAAGTTTGAACTTATCTTATTGCATTTTTGAGTTATAGCAGTTTTTAAGTTTTTATTGCTCCAAAGGCCTTTTCAGCCCATGAACAGTTGTTTGTGAGTTTTCGAAAAAAGTGCAAGAGCTATTCGAACCCTTTTTGCTGGGCAAGTAGGACCTGTAAATCTACACAATATATAGTTTAAAGTTTGAGTCTATCATATTAGGTTTTGGATTTATAGCTGTTTTTGTGTCTATTGCTTCAAAAGCATTTTCAGATAATTTGTGTGTTCTGAAGAAACTACAAGAGATATCTAACCCAAACTTTCTGTGCAAGAGGGGCTTGTATATACGCACAACATGTCTTTTAAAGTTTGAACTTATCTTATTGCATTTTTGAGTTATAGCAGTTTTTAAGTTTTTATTGCTCCAAAAGCCTTTTCAGCCCATGAACAGTTGTTTGTGAGTTTCGAAAAAAGTGCAAGAGCTATTCAAACCCTTTTTGCTGGGCAATTAGAACCTGTAAATCTACACAATATATAGTTTAAAGTTTGAGTCTATCATATTAGGTTTTGGATTTATAGCTGTTTTTGTGTCTATTGCTTCAAAAGCATTTTCAGATAATTTGTGTGTTCTGAAGAAACTACAAGAGATATCTAACCCAAACTTTCTGTGCAAGAGGGGCTTGTATATCTGCACAACATGTCTTTTAAAGTTTGAACTTATCTTATTGCATTTTTGAGTTATAGCAGTTTTTAAGTTTTTATTGCTCCAAAAGCCTTTTCAGCCCATGAACAGTTGTTTGTGAGTTTCGAAAAAAGTGCAAGGGCTATTCAAACCCTTTTTGCTGGGCAAGTAGTACCTGTAAATCTACACAATATATAGTTTAAAGTTTGAGTCTATCATATTAGGTTTTGGATTTATAGCTGTTTTTGTGTCTATTGCTTCAAAAGCATTTTCAGATAATTTGTGTGTTCTGAAGAAACTACAAGAGATATCTAAGCCATACTTTCTGTGCAAGAGGGGCTTGTACATCTGCACAACATGTCTTTTAAAGTTTGAACCTATCTTATTTCAATTTTGAGTTATAGCAGTTTTTAAGTTTTTATTGCTCTAAAAGCCTTTTCAGCCCATGAACAGTTGTTTGTGAGTTTCGAAAAAAGTGCAAGAGCTATTCAAACCCTATTTTCTGGGCAAGTAGGACATGTAAATCTACACAATATATAGTTTAAAGTTTGAGTCTATCATATTAGGTTTTGGATTTATAGCTGTTTTTGTGTCTATTGCTTCAAAAACATTTTCAGATAATTTGTGTGTTCTGAAGAAACTACAATAGATAACTAAGCCATACTTTCTGTGCAAGAGGGGCTTGTACATCTGCACAACATGTCTTTTAAAGTTTGAACCTATCTTATTTCAATTTTGAGTTATAGCAGTTTTTAAGTTTTTATTGCTCCAAAAGCCTTTTCAGCCCATGAACAGTTGTTTGTGAGTTTCGAAAAAAGTGCAAGAGCAATTCAAACCCTATTTTCTGGGCAAGTAGGACCTGTAAATCTACACAATATATAGTTTAAAGTTTGAGTCTATCATATTAGGTTTTGGATTTATAGCTGTTTTTGTGTCTATTGCTTCAAAAACATTTTCAGATAATTTGTGTGTTCTGAAGAAACTACAATAGATAACTAAGCCATACTTTCTGTGCAAGAGGGGCTTGTACATCTGCACAACATGTCTTTTAAAGTTTGAACCTATCTTATTGCATTTTTGAGTTATAGCAGTTTTTACTGTTTTATTGCTCCAAAAGCCTTTTCAGCCCATGAAAAGTTGTTTGTGAGTTTCGAAAAAAGGGCAAGAGCTATTCAAACCCTTTTTGCTGGGCAAGTAGGACCTGTAAATCTACACAATATATAGTTTAAAGTTTGAGTCTATCATATAAGGTTTTGGATTTATAGCTGTTTTTGTGTCTATTGCTTCAAAAGCATTTTCAGATAATTTGTGTGTTCTGAAGAAACTACAAGAGATATCTAACCCATACTTTATGTGCAAGAGGGGCTTGTACATCTGCACAATATGTCTTTTAAAGTCTGAACCTATCTTATTGCATTTTTGAGTTATAGCAGTTTTTAAGTTTTTATTGCTCCAAAAGCCTTTTCAGCCCATGAACAGTTGTTTGTGAGTTTCGAAAAAAGTGCAAGAGCTATTCAAACCCTTTTTGCTGGGCAATTAGAACCTGTAAATCTACACAATATATAGTTTAAAGTTTGAGTCTATCATATTAGGTTTTGGATTTATAGCTGTTTTTGTGTCTATTGCTTCAAAAGCATTTTCAGATAATTTGTGTGTTCTGAAGAAACTACAAGAGATATCTAACCCAAACTTTCTGTGCAAGAGGGGCTTGTATATCTGCACAACATGTCTTTTAAAGTTTGAACTTATCTTATTGCATTTTTGAGTTATAGCAGTTTTTAAGTTTTTATTGCTCCAAAAGCCTTTTCAGCCCATGAACAGTTGTTTGTGAGTTTCGAAAAAAGTGCAAGGGCTATTCAAACCCTTTTTGCTGGGCAAGTAGTACCTGTAAATCTACACAATATATAGTTTAAAGTTTGAGTCTATCATATTAGGTTTTGGATTTATAGCTGTTTTTGTGTCTATTGCTTCAAAAGCATTTTCAGATAATTTGTGTGTTCTGAAGAAACTACAAGAGATATCTAAGCCATACTTTCTGTGCAAGAGGGGCTTGTACATCTGCACAACATGTCTTTTAAAGTTTGAACCTATCTTATTTCAATTTTGAGTTATAGCAGTTTTTAAGTTTTTATTGCTCTAAAAGCCTTTTCAGCCCATGAACAGTTGTTTGTGAGTTTCGAAAAAAGTGCAAGAGCTATTCAAACCCTATTTTCTGGGCAAGTAGGACATGTAAATCTACACAATATATAGTTTAAAGTTTGAGTCTATCATATTAGGTTTTGGATTTATAGCTGTTTTTGTGTCTATTGCTTCAAAAACATTTTCAGATAATTTGTGTGTTCTGAAGAAACTACAATAGATAACTAAGCCATACTTTCTGTGCAAGAGGGGCTTGTACATCTGCACAACATGTCTTTTAAAGTTTGAACCTATCTTATTTCAATTTTGAGTTATAGCAGTTTTTAAGTTTTTATTGCTCCAAAAGCCTTTTCAGCCCATGAACAGTTGTTTGTGAGTTTCGAAAAAAGTGCAAGAGCAATTCAAACCCTATTTTCTGGGCAAGTAGGACCTGTAAATCTACACAATATATAGTTTAAAGTTTGAGTCTATCATATTAGGTTTTGGATTTATAGCTGTTTTTGTGTCTATTGCTTCAAAAACATTTTCAGATAATTTGTGTGTTCTGAAGAAACTACAATAGATAACTAAGCCATACTTTCTGTGCAAGAGGGGCTTGTACATCTGCACAACATGTCTTTTAAAGTTTGAACCTATCTTATTGCATTTTTGAGTTATAGCAGTTTTTACTGTTTTATTGCTCCAAAAGCCTTTTCAGCCCATGAAAAGTTGTTTGTGAGTTTCGAAAAAAGGGCAAGAGCTATTCAAACCCTTTTTGCTGGGCAAGTAGGACCTGTAAATCTACACAATATATAGTTTAAAGTTTGAGTCTATCATATAAGGTTTTGGATTTATAGCTGTTTTTGTGTCTATTGCTTCAAAAGCATTTTCAGATAATTTGTGTGTTCTGAAGAAACTACAAGAGATATCTAACCCATACTTTATGTGCAAGAGGGGCTTGTACATCTGCACAATATGTCTTTTAAAGTCTGAACCTATCTTATTGCATTTTTGAGTTATAGCAGTTTTTAAGTTTTTATTGCTCCAAAAGCCTTTTCAGCCCATGAACAGTTGTTTGTGAGTTTCGAAAAAAGTGCAAGAGCTATTCAAACCCTTTTTGCTGGGCAATTAGAACCTGTAAATCTACACAATATATAGTTTAAAGTTTGAGTCTATCATATTAGGTTTTGGATTTATAGCTGTTTTTGTGTCTATTGCTTCAAAAGCATTTTCAGATAATTTGTGTGTTCTGAAGAAACTACAAGAGATATCTAAGCCATACTTTCTGTGCAAGAGGGGCTTGTACATCTGCACAACATGTCTTTTAAAGTTTGAACCTATCTTATTTCAATTTTGAGTTATAGCAGTTTTTAAGTTTTTATTGCTCTAAAAGCCTTTTCAGCCCATGAACAGTTGTTTGTGAGTTTTCGAAAAAAGTGCAAGAGCTATTCGAACCCTTTTTGCTGGGCAAGTAGGACCTGTAAATCTACACAATATATAGTTTAAAGTTTGAGTCTATCATATTAGGTTTTGGATTTATAGCTGTTTTTGTGTCTATTGCTTCAAAAGCATTTTCAGATAATTTGTGTGTTCTGAAGAAACTACAAGAGATATCTAACCCAAACTTTCTGTGCAAGAGGGGCTTTTATATCTGCACAACATGTCTTTTAAAGTTTGAACTTATCTTATTGCATTTTTGAGTTATAGCAGTTTTTAAGTTTTTATTGCTCCAAAAGCCTTTTCAGCCCATGAACAGTTGTTTGTGAGTTTCGAAAAAAGTGCAAGAGCTATTCAAACCCTTTTTGCTGGGCAATTAGAACATGTAAATCTACACAATATATAGTTTAAAGTTTGAGTCTATCATATTAGGTTTTGGATTTATAGCTGTTTTTGTGTCTATTGCTTCAAAAGCATTTTCAGATAATTTGTGTGTTCTGAAGAAACTACAAGAGATACCTAACCCAAACTTTCTCTGCAAGAGGGGCTTGTACATCTGCACAACATGTCTTTTAAAGTTTGAACCTATCTTATTTCAATTTTGAGTTATAGCAGTTTTTAAGTTTTTATTGCTCTAAAAGCCTTTTGAGCCCATGAACAGTTGTTTGTGAGTTTCGAAAAAAGTGCAAGAGCTATTCGAACCCTTTTTGCTGGGCAAGTAGGAGCTGTAAATCTACACAATATATAGTTTAAAGTTTGAGTCTATCATATTAGGTTTTGGATTTATAGCTGTTTTTGTGTCTATTGCTTCAAAAGCATTTTCAGATAATTTGTGTGTTCTGAAGAAACTACAAGAGATATCTAACCCAAACTTTCTGTGCAAGAGGGGCTTGTATATCTGCACAACATGTCTTTTAAAGTTTGAACTTATCTTATTGCATTTTTGAGTTATAGCAGTTTTTAAGTTTTTATTGCTCCAAAAGCCTTTTCAGCCCATGCACAGTTGTTTGTGAGTTTCGAAAAAAGTGCAAGAGCTATTCAAACCCTATTTTCTGGGCAAGTAGGACCTGTAAATCTACACAATATATAGTTTAAAGTTTGAGTCTATCATATTAGGTTTTGGATTTATAGCTGTTTTTGTGTCTATTGCTTCAAAAGCATTTTCAGATAATTTGTGTGTTCTGAAGAAACTACAAGAGATAACTAAGCCATACTTTCTGTGCAAGAGGGGCTTGTACATCTGCACAACATGTCTTTTAAAGTTTGAACCTATCTTATTGCATTTTTAAGTTATAGCAGTTTTTAAGTTTTTATTGCTCCAAAAGCCTTTTCAGCCCATGAACAGTTGTTTGTGAGTTTTCGAAAAAAGTGCAAGAGCTATTCGAACCCTTTTTGCTGGGCAAGTAGGACCTGTAAATCTACACAATATATAGTTTAAAGTTTGAGTCTATCATATTAGGTTTTGGATTTATAGCTGTTTTTGTGTCTATTGCTTCAAAAGCATTTTCAGATAATTTGTGTGTTCTGAAGAAACTACAAGAGATATCTAACCCATACTTTCTGTGCAAGAGGGGCTTGTACATCTGCACAACATGTCTTTTAAAGTTTGAACTTATCTTATTGCATTTTTGAGTTATAGCAGTTTTTAAGTTTTTATTGCTCCAAAAGCCTTTTCAGCCCATGAACAGTTGTTTGTGAGTTTCGAAAAAAGTGCAAGAGCTATTCAAACCCTTTTTGCTGGGCAAGTAGGACCTGTAAATCTACACAATATATAGTTTAAAGTTTGAGTCTATCATATTAGGTTTTGGATTTATAGCTGTTTTTGTGTCTATTGCTTCAAAAGCATTTTCAGATAATTTGTGTGTTCTGAAGAAACTACAAGAGATATCTAAGCCATACTTTCTGTGCAAGAGGGGCTTGTACATCTGCACAACATGTCTTTTAAAGTTTGAACCTATCTTATTTCAATTTTGAGTTATAGCAGTTTTTAAGTTTTTATTGCTCTAAAAGCCTTTTCAGCCCATGAACAGTTGTTTGTGAGTTTCGAAAAAAGTGCAAGAGCTATTCAAACCCTATTTTCTGGGCAAGTAGGACCTGTAAATCTACACAATACATAGTTTAAAGTTTGAGTCTATCATATTAGGTTTTGGATTTATAGCTGTTTTTGTGTCTATTGCTTCAAAAACATTTTCAGATAATTTGTGTGTTCTGAAGAAACTACAATAGATAACTAAGCCATACTTTCTGTGCAAGAGGGGCTTGTACATCTGCACAACATGTCTTTTAAAGTTTGAACCTATCTTATTGCATTTTTGAGTTATAGCAGTTTTTAAGTTTTTATTGCTCCAAAAGCCTTTTCAGCCCATGAACAGTTGTTTGTGAGTTTTCGAAAAAAGTGCAAGAGCTATTCGAACCCTTTTTGCTGGGCAAGTAGGACCTGTAAATCTACACAATATATAGTTTAAAGTTTGAGTCTATCATATTAGGTTTTGGATTTATAGCTGTTTTTGTGTCTATTGCTTCAAAAGCATTTTCAGATAATTTGTGTGTTCTGACGAAACTACAAGAGATATCTAACCCAAACTTTCTGTGCAAGAGGGGCTTGTATATCTGCACAACATGTCTTTTAAAGTTTGAACTTATCTTATTGCATTTTTGAGTTATAGCAGTTTTTAAGTTTTTATTGCTCCAAAAGCCTTTTCAGCCCATGAACAGTTGTTTGTGAGTTTCGAAAAAAGTGCAAGAGCTATTCAAACCCTTTTTGCTGGGCAAGTAGTACCTGTAAATCTACACAATATATAGTTTAAAGTTTGAGTCTATCATATTAGGTTTTGGATTTATAGCTGTTTTTGTGTCTATTGCTTCAAAAGCATTTTCAGATAATTTGTGTGTTCTGAAGAAACTACAAGAGATATCTAAGCCATACTTTCTGTGCAAGAGGGGCTTGTACATCTGCACAACATGTCTTTTAAAGTTTGAACCTATCTTATTTCAATTTTGAGTTATACCAGTTTTTAAGTTTTTATTGCTCTAAAAGCCTTTTCAGCCCATGAACAGTTGTTTGTGAGTTTCGAAAAAAGTGCAAGAGCTATTCAAACCCTATTTTCTGGGCAAGTAGGACCTGTAAATCTACACAATATATAGTTTAAAGTTTGAGTCTATCATATTAGGTTTTGGATTTATAGCTGTTTTTGTGTCTATTGCTTCAAAAGCATTTTCAGATAATTTGTGTGTTCTGAAGAAACTACAAGAGATATCTAACCCAAACTTTCTGTGCAAGAGGGGCTTTTATATCTGCACAACATGTCTTTTAAAGTTTGAACTTATCTTATTGCATTTTTGAGTTATAGCAGTTTTTAAGTTTTTATTGCTCCAAAAGCCTTTTCAGCCCATGAACAGTTGTTTGTGAGTTTCGAAAAAAGTGCAAGAGCTATTCAAACCCTTTTTGCTGGGCAATTAGAACCTGTAAATCTACACAATATATAGTTTAAAGTTTGAGTCTATCATATTAGGTTTTGGATTTATAGCTGTTTTTGTGTCTATTGCTTCAAAAGCATTTTCAGATAATTTGTGTGTTCTGAAGAAACTACAACAGATATCTAACCCAAACTTTCTCTGCAAGAGGGGCTTGTACATCTGTACAACATGTCTTTTAAAGTTTGAACTTATCTTATTGCATTTTTGAGTTATAGCAGTTTTTAAGTTTTTATTGCTCCAAAAGCCTTTTCAGCCCATGAACAGTTGTTTGTGAGTTTCGAAAAAAGTGCAAGAGCTATTCAAACCCTTTTTGCTGGGCAAGTAGGACCTGTAAATCTACACAATATATAGTTTAAAGTTTGAGTCTATCATATTAGGTTTTGGATTTATAGCTGTTTTTGTGTCTATTGCTTCAAAAGCATTTTCAGATAATTTGTGTGTTCTGAAGAAACTACAAGAGATATCTAACCCAAACTTTCTGTGCAAGAGGGGCTTGTATATCTGCACAACATGTCTTTTAAAGTTTGAACTTATCTTATTGCATTTTTGAGTTATAGCAGTTTTTAAGTTTTTATTGCTCCAAAAGCCTTTTCAGCCCATGCACAGTTGTTTGTGAGTTTCGAAAAAAGTGCAAGAGCTATTCAAACCCTATTTTCTGGGCAAGTAGGACCTGTAAATCTACACAATATATAGTTTAAAGTTTGAGTCTATCATATTAGGTTTTGGATTTATAGCTGTTTTTGTGTCTATTGCTTCAAAAGCATTTTCAGATATTTTGTGTGTTCTGAAGAAACTACAAGAGATAACTAAGCCATACTTTCTGTGCAAGAGGGGCTTGTACATCTGCACAACATGTCTTTTAAAGTTTGAACCTATCTTATTGCATTTTTGAGTTATAGCAGTTTTTAAGTTTTTATTGCTCCAAAAGCCTTTTCAGCCCATGAACAGTTGTTTGTGAGTTTTCGAAAAAAGTGCAAGAGCTATTCGAACCCTTTTTGCTGGGCAAGTAGGACCTGTAAATCTACACAATATATAGTTTAAAGTTTGAGTCTATCATATTAGGTTTTGAATTTATAGCTGTTTTTGTGTCTATTGCTTCAAAAGCATTTTCAGATAATTTGTGTGTTCTGAAGAAACTACAAGAGATATCTAACCCATACTTTCTGTGCAAGAGGGGCTTGTATATCTGCACAACATGTCTTTTAAAGTTTGAACTTATCTTATTGCATTTTTGAGTTATAGCAGTTTTTAAGTTTTTATTGCTCCAAAAGCCTTTTCAGCCCATGAACAGTTGTTTGTGAGTTTCGAAAAAAGTGCAAGAGCTATTCAAACCCTTTTTGCTGGGCAATTAGAACCTGTAAATCTACACAATATATAGTTTAAAGTTTGAGTCTATCATATTAGGTTTTGGATTTATAGCTGTTTTTGTGTCTATTGCTTCAAAAGCATTTTCAGATAATTTGTGTGTTCTGAAGAAACTACAAGAGATATCTAAGCCATACTTTCTGTGCAAGAGGGGCTTGTACATCTGCACAACATGTCTTTTAAAGTTTGAACCTATCTTATTTCAATTTTGAGTTATAGCAGTTTTTAAGTTTTTATTGCTCTAAAAGCCTTTTCAGCCCATGAACAGTTGTTTGTGAGTTTCGAAAAAAGTGCAAGAGCTATTCAAACCCTATTTTCTGGGCAAGTAGGACCTGTAAATCTACACAATATATAGTTTAAAGTTTGAGTCTATCATATTAGGTTTTGGATTTATAGCTGTTTTTGTGTCTATTGCTTCAAAAACATTTTCAGATAATTTGTGTGTTCTGAAGAAACTACAATAGATAACTAAGCCATACTTACTGTGCAAGAGGGGCTTGTACATCTGCACAACATGTCTTTTAAAGTTTGAACCTATCTTATTGCATTTTTGAGTTATAGCAGTTTTTAAGTTTTTATTGCTCCAAAAGCCTTTTCAGCCCATGAACAGTTGTTTGTGAGTTTTCGAAAAAAGTGCAAGAGCTATTCGAACCCGTTTTGCTGGGCAAGTAGGACCTGTAAATCTACACAATATATAGTTTAAAGTTTGAGTCTATCATATTAGGTTTTGGATTTATAGCTGTTTTTGTGTCTATTGCTTCAAAAGCATTTTCAGATAATTTGTGTGTTCTGAAGAAACTACAAGAGATATCTAACCCAAACTTTCTGTGCAAGAGGGGCTTTTATATCTGCACAACATGTCTTTTAAAGTTTGAACTTATCTTATTGCATTTTTGAGTTATAGCAGTTTTTAAGTTTTTATTGCTCCAAAAGCCTTTTCAGCCCATGAACAGTTGTTTGTGAGTTTCGAAAAAAGTGCAAGAGCTATTCAAACCCTTTTTGCTGGGCAATTAGAACCTGTAAATCTACACAATATATAGTTTAAAGTTTGAGTCTATCATATTAGGTTTTGGATTTATAGCTGTTTTTGTGTCTATTGCTTCAAAAACATTTTCAGATAATTTGTGTGTTCTGAAGAAACTACAATAGATAACTAAGCCATACTTTCTGTGCAAGAGGGGCTTGTACATCTGCACAACATGTCTTTTAAAGTTTGAACCTATCTTATTGCATTTTTGAGTTATAGCAGTTTTTACTGTTTTATTGCTCCAAAAGCCTTTTCAGCCCATGAAAAGTTGTTTGTGAGTTTCGAAAAAAAGGGCAAGAGCTATTCAAACCCTTTTTGCTGGGCAAGTAGGACCTGTAAATCTACACAATATATAGTTTAAAGTTTGAGTCTATCATATAAGGTTTTGGATTTATAGCTGTTTTTGTGTCTATTGCTTCAAAAGCATTTTCAGATAATTTGTGTGTTCTGAAGAAACTACAAGAGATATCTAACCCATACTTTATGTGCAAGAGGGGCTTGTACATCTGCACAATATGTCTTTTAAAGTCTGAACCTATCTTATTGCATTTTTGAGTTATAGCAGTTTTTAAGTTTTTATTGCTCTAAAAGCCTTTTCAGCCCATGAACAGTTGTTTGTGTGTTTCGAAAAAAGTGCAAGAGCTATTCAAACCCTATTTTCTGGGCAAGTAGGACCTGTAAATCTACACAATATATAGTTTAAAGTTTGAGTCTATCATATTAGGTTTTGGATTTATAGCTGTTTTTGTGTCTATTGCTTCAAAAACATTTTCAGATAATTTGTGTGTTCTGAAGAAACTACAATAGATAACTAAGCCATACTTACTGTGCAAGAGGGGCTTGTACATCTGCACAACATGTCTTTTAAAGTTTGAACCTATCTTATTGCATTTTTGAGTTATAGCAGTTTTTAAGTTTTTATTGCTCCAAAAGCCTTTTCAGCCCATGAACAGTTGTTTGTGAGTTTTCGAAAAAAGTGCAAGAGCTATTCAAACCCTTTTTGCTGGGCAAGTAGGACCTGTAAATATACACAATATATAGTTTAAAGTTTGAGTCTATCATATTAGGTTTTGGATTTATAGCTGTTTTTGTGTCTATTGCTTCAAAAGCATTTTCAGATAATTTGTGTGTTCTGAAGAAACTACAAGAGATATCTAACCCAAACTTTCTGTGCAAGAGGGGCTTGTATATCTGTACAACATGTCTTTTAAAGTTTGAACTTATCTTATTGCATTTTTGAGTTATAGCAGTTTTTAAGTTTTTATTGCTCCAAAAGCCTTTTCAGCCCATGAACAGTTGTTTGTGAGTTTCGAAAAAAGTGCAAGAGCTATTCAAACCCTTTTTGCTGGGCAATTAGAACCTGTAAATCTACACAATATATAGTTTAAAGTTTGAGTCTATCATATTAGGTTTTGGATTTATAGCTGTTTTTGTGTCTATTGCTTCAAAAGCATTTTCAGATAATTTGTGTGTTCTGAAGAAACTACAAGAGATATCTAAGCCATACTTTCTGTGCAAGAGGGGCTTGTACATCTGCACAACATGTCTTTTAAAGTTTGAACCTATCTTATTTCAATTTTGAGTTATAGCAGTTTTTAAGTTTTTATTGCTCTAAAAGCCTTTTCAGCCCATGAACAGTTGTTTGTGAGTTTCGAAAAAAGTGCAAGAGCTATTCAAACCCTATTTTCTGGGCAAGTAGGACCTGTAAATCTACACAATATATAGTTTAAAGTTTGAGTCTATCATATTAGGTTTTGGATTTATAGCTGTTTTTGTGTCTATTGCTTCAAAAACATTTTCAGATAATTTGTGTGTTCTGAAGAAACTACAATAGATAACTAAGCCATACTTACTGTGCAAGAGGGGCTTGTACATCTGCACAACATGTCTTTTAAAGTTTGAACCTATCTTATTGCATTTTTGAGTTATAGCAGTTTTTAAGTTTTTATTGCTCCAAAAGCCTTTTCAGCCCATGAACAGTTGTTTGTGAGTTTTCGAAAAAAGTGCAAGAGCTATTCGAACCCGTTTTGCTGGGCAAGTAGGACCTGTAAATCTACACAATATATAGTTTAAAGTTTGAGTCTATCATATTAGGTTTTGGATTTATAGCTGTTTTTGTGTCTATTGCTTCAAAAGCATTTTCAGATAATTTGTGTGTTCTGAAGAAACTACAAGAGATATCTAACCCAAACTTTCTGTGCAAGAGGGGCTTTTATATCTGCACAACATGTCTTTTAAAGTTTGAACTTATCTTATTGCATTTTTGAGTTATAGCAGTTTTTAAGTTTTTATTGCTCCAAAAGCCTTTTCAGCCCATGAACAGTTGTTTGTGAGTTTCGAAAAAAGTGCAAGAGCTATTCAAACCCTTTTTGCTGGGCAATTAGAACCTGTAAATCTACACAATATATAGTTTAAAGTTTGAGTCTATCATATTAGGTTTTGGATTTATAGCTGTTTTTGTGTCTATTGCTTCAAAAACATTTTCAGATAATTTGTGTGTTCTGAAGAAACTACAATAGATAACTAAGCCATACTTTCTGTGCAAGAGGGGCTTGTACATCTGCACAACATGTCTTTTAAAGTTTGAACCTATCTTATTGCATTTTTGAGTTATAGCAGTTTTTACTGTTTTATTGCTCCAAAAGCCTTTTCAGCCCATGAAAAGTTGTTTGTGAGTTTCGAAAAAAAGGGCAAGAGCTATTCAAACCCTTTTTGCTGGGCAAGTAGGACCTGTAAATCTACACAATATATAGTTTAAAGTTTGAGTCTATCATATAAGGTTTTGGATTTATAGCTGTTTTTGTGTCTATTGCTTCAAAAGCATTTTCAGATAATTTGTGTGTTCTGAAGAAACTACAAGAGATATCTAACCCATACTTTATGTGCAAGAGGGGCTTGTACATCTGCACAATATGTCTTTTAAAGTCTGAACCTATCTTATTGCATTTTTGAGTTATAGCAGTTTTTAAGTTTTTATTGCTCTAAAAGCCTTTTCAGCCCATGAACAGTTGTTTGTGTGTTTCGAAAAAAGTGCAAGAGCTATTCAAACCCTATTTTCTGGGCAAGTAGGACCTGTAAATCTACACAATATATAGTTTAAAGTTTGAGTCTATCATATTAGGTTTTGGATTTATAGCTGTTTTTGTGTCTATTGCTTCAAAAACATTTTCAGATAATTTGTGTGTTCTGAAGAAACTACAATAGATAACTAAGCCATACTTACTGTGCAAGAGGGGCTTGTACATCTGCACAACATGTCTTTTAAAGTTTGAACCTATCTTATTGCATTTTTGAGTTATAGCAGTTTTTAAGTTTTTATTGCTCCAAAAGCCTTTTCAGCCCATGAACAGTTGTTTGTGAGTTTTCGAAAAAAGTGCAAGAGCTATTCAAACCCTTTTTGCTGGGCAAGTAGGACCTGTAAATATACACAATATATAGTTTAAAGTTTGAGTCTATCATATTAGGTTTTGGATTTATAGCTGTTTTTGTGTCTATTGCTTCAAAAGCATTTTCAGATAATTTGTGTGTTCTGAAGAAACTACAAGAGATATCTAACCCAAACTTTCTGTGCAAGAGGGGCTTGTATATCTGCACAACATGTCTTTTAAAGTTTGAACTTATCTTATTGCATTTTTGAGTTATAGCAGTTTTTAAGTTTTTATTGCTCCAAAAGCCTTTTCAGCCCATGAACAGTTGTTTGTGAGTTTCGAAAAAAGTGCAAGAGCTATTTAAACCCTTTTTGCTGGGCAATTAGAACCTGTAAATCTACACAATATATAGTTTAAAGTTTGAGTCTATCATATTAGGTTTTGGATTTATAGCTGTTTTTGTGTCTATTGCTTCAAAAGCATTTTCAGATAATTTGTGTGTTCTGAAGAAACTACAAGAGATATCTAACCCAAACTTTCTGTGCAAGAGGGGCTTGTACATCTGCACAACATGTCTTTTAAAGTTTGAACTTATCTTATTGCATTTTTGAGTTATAGCAGTTTTTAAGTTTTTATTGCCCCAAAAGCCTTTTCAGCCCATGGACAGTTGTTTGTGAGTTTCGAAAAAAGTGCAAGAGCTATTCAAACCCTATTTTCTGGGCAAGTAGGACCTGTAAATCTACACAATATATAGTTTAAAGTTTGAGTCTATCATATTAGGTTTTGGATTTATAGCTGTTTTTGTGTCTATTGCTTCAAAAGCATTTTCAGATAATTTGTGTGTTCTGAAGAAACTACAAGAGATATCTAACCCAAACTTTCTGTGCAAGAGGGGCTTGTACATCTGCACAACATGTCTTTTAAAGTTTGAACTTATCTTATTGCATTTTTGAGTTATAGCAGTTTTTAAGTTTTTATTGCTCCAAAAGCCTTTTCAGCCCATGCACAGTTGTTTGTGAGTTTCGAAAAAAGTGCAAGAGCTATTCAAACCCTATTTTCTGGGCAAGTAAGACCTGTAAATCTACACAATATATAGTTTAAAGTTTGAGTCTATCATATTAGGTTTTGGATTTATAGCTGTTTTTGTGTCTATTGCTTCAAAAGCATTTTCAGATAATTTGTGTCTTCTGAAGAAACTACAAGAGATAACTAAGCCATACTTTCTGTGCAAGAGGGGCTTGTACATCTGCACAACATGTCTTTTAAAGTTTGAACCTATCTTATTGCATTTTTGAGTTATAGCAGTTTTTAAGTTTTTATTGCTCCAAAAGCCTTTTCAGCCCATGAACAGTTGTTTGTGAGTTTTCGAAAAAAGTGCAAGAGCTATTCGAACCCTTTTTGCTGGGCAAGTAGGACCTGTAAATCTACACAATATATAGTTTAAAGTTTGAGTCTATCATATTAGGTTTTGGATTTATAGCTGTTTTTGTGTCTATTGCTTCAAAAGCATTTTCAGATAATTTGTGTGTTCTGAAGAAACTACAAGAGATATCTAACCCAAACTTTCTGTGCAAGAGGGGCTTGTATATCTGCACAACATGTCTTTTAAAGTTTGAACTTATCTTATTGCATTTTTGAGTTATAGCAGTTTTTAAGTTTTTATTGCTCCAAAAGCCTTTTCAGCCCATGAACAGTTGTTTGTGAGTTTCGAAAAAAGTGCAAGAGCTATTCAAACCCTTTTTGCTGGGCAAGTAGGACCTGTAAATCTACACAATATATAGTTTAAAGTTTGAGTCTATCATATTAGGTTTTGGATTTATAGCTGTTTTTGTGTCTATTGCTTCAAAAGCATTTTCAGATAATTTGTGTGTTCTGAAGAAACTACAAGAGATATCTAAGCCATACTTTCTGTGCAAGAGGGGCTTGTACATCTGCACAACATGTCTTTTAAAGTTTGAACCTATCTTATTTCAATTTTGAGTTATAGCAGTTTTTAAGTTTTTATTGCTCTAAAAGCCTTTTCAGCCCATGAACAGTTGTTTGTGAGTTTCGAAAAAAGTGCAAGAGCTATTCAAACCCTATTTTCTGGGCAAGTAGGACCTGTAAATCTACACAATATATAGTTTAAAGTTTGAGTCTATCATATTAGGTTTTGGATTTATAGCTGTTTTTGTGTCTATTGCTTCAAAAACATTTTCAGATAATTTGTGTGTTCTGAAGAAACTACAATAGATAACTAAGCCATACTTTCTGTGCAAGAGGGGCTTGTACATCTGCACAACATGTCTTTTAAAGTTTGAACCTATCTTATTGCATTTTTGAGTTAAAGCAGTTTTTAAGTTTTTATTGTTCCAAAAGCCTTTTCAGCCCATGAACAGTTGTTTGTGAGTTTTCGAAAAAAGTGCAAGAGCTATTCGAACCCTTTTTGCTGGGCAAGTAGGACCTGTAAATCTACACAATATATAGTTTAAAGTTTGAGTCTATCATATTAGGTTTTGAATTTATAGCTGTTTTTGTGTCTATTGCTTCAAAAGCATTTTCAGATAATTTGTGTGTTCTGAAGAAACTACAAGAGATATCTAACCCAAACTTTCTGTGCAAGAGGGGCTTGTATATCTGCACAACATGTCTTTTAAAGTTTGAACTTATCTTATTGCATTTTTGAGTTATAGCAGTTTTTAAGTTTTTATTGCTCCAAAAGCCTTTTCAGCCCATGAACAGTTGTTTGTGAGTTTCGAAAAAAGTGCAAGAGCTATTCAAACCCTTTTTGCTGGGCAATTAGAACCTGTAAATCTACACAATATATAGTTTAAAGTTTGAGTCTATCATATTAGGTTTTGGATTTATAGCTGTTTTTGTGTCTATTGCTTCAAAAGCATTTTCAGATAATTTGTGTGTTCTGAAGAAACTACAAGAGATACCTAACCCAAACTTTCTCTGCAAGAGGGGCTTGTACATCTGCACAACATGTCTTTTAAAGTTTGAACCTATCTTATTTCAATTTTGAGTTATAGCAGTTTTTAAGTTTTTATTGCTCTAAAAGCCTTTTCAGCCCATGAACAGTTGTTTGTGAGTTTCGAAAAAAGTGCAAGAGCTATTCGAACCCTTTTTGCTGGGCAAGTAGGAGCTGTAAATCTACACAATATATAGTTTAAAGTTTGAGTCTATCATATTAGGTTTTGGATTTATAGCTGTTTTTGTGTCTATTGCTTCAAAAGCATTTTCAGATAATTTGTGTGTTCTGAAGAATCTACAAGAGATATCTAACCCAAACTTTCTCTGCAAGAGGGGCTTGTACATCTGTACAACATGTCTTTTAAAGTTTGAACTTATCTTATTGCATTTTTGAGTTATAGCAGTTTTTAAGTTTTTATTGCTCCAAAAGCCTTTTCAGCCCATGAACAGTTGTTTGTGAGTTTCGAAAAAAGTGCAAGAGCTATTCAAACCCTTTTTGCTGGGCAAGTAGGACCTGTAAATCTACACAATATATAGTTTAAAGTTTGAGTCTATCATATTAGGTTTTGGATTTATAGCTGTTTTTGTGTCTATTGCTTCAAAAGCATTTTCAGATAATTTGTGTGTTCTGAAGAAACTACAAGAGATATCTAACCCAAACTTTCTGTGCAAGAGGGGCTTGTACATCTGCACAACATGTCTTTTAAAGTTTGAACTTATCTTATTGCATTTTTGAGTTATAGCAGTTTTTAAGTTTTTATTGCCCCAAAAGCCTTTTCAGCCCATGGACAGTTGTTTGTGAGTTTCGAAAAAAGTGCAAGAGCTATTCAAACCCTATTTTCTGGGCAAGTAGGACCTGTAAATCTACACAATATATAGTTTAAAGTTTGAGTCTATCATATTAGGTTTTGGATTTATAGCTGTTTTTGTGTCTATTGCTTCAAAAGCATTTTCAGATCATTTGTGTGTTCTGAAGAAACTACAAGAGATATCTAACCCAAACTTTCTGTGCAAGAGGGGCTTGTATATCTGCACAACATGTCTTTTAAAGTTTGAACTTATCTTATTGCATTTTTGAGTTATAGCAGTTTTTAAGTTTTTATTGCTCCAAAAGCCTTTTCAGCCCATGCACAGTTGTTTGTGAGTTTCGAAAAAAGTGCAAGAGCTATTCAAACCCTATTTTCTGGGCAAGTAGGACCTGTAAATCTACACAATATATAGTTTAAAGTTTGAGTCTATCATATTAGGTTTTGGATTTATAGCTGTTTTTGTGTCTATTGCTTCAAAAGCATTTTCAGATAATTTGTGTGTTCTGAAGAAACTACAAGAGATAACTAAGCCATACTTTCTGTGCAAGAGGGGCTTGTACATCTGCACAACATGTCTTTTAAAGTTTGAACCTATCTTATTGCATTTTTGAGTTATAGCAGTTTTTAAGTTTTTATTGCTCCAAAAGCCTTTTCAGCCCATGAACAGTTGTTTGTGAGTTTTCGAAAAAAGTGCAAGAGCTATTCGAACCCTTTTTGCTGGGCAAGTAGGACCTGTAAATCTACACAATATATAGTTTAAAGTTTGAGTCTATCATATTAGGTTTTGGATTTATAGCTGTTTTTGTGTCTATTGCTTCAAAAGCATTTTCAGATAATTTGTGTGTTCTGAAGAAACTACAAGAGATATCTAACCCAAACTTTCTGTGCAAGAGGGGCTTGTATATCTGCACAACATGTCTTTTAAAGTTTGAACTTATCTTATTGCATTTTTGAGTTATAGCAGTTTTTAAGTTTTTATTGCTCCAAAAGCCTTTTCAGCCCATGAACAGTTGTTTGTGAGTTTCGAAAAAAGTGCAAGAGCTATTCAAACCCTTTTTGCTGGGCAAGTAGGACCTGTAAATCTACACAATATATAGTTTAAAGTTTGAGTCTATCATATTAGGTTTTGGATTTATAGCTGTTTTTGTGTCTATTGCTTCAAAAGCATTTTCAGATAATTTGTGTGTTCTGAAGAAACTACAAGAGATATCTAAGCCATACTTTCTGTGCAAGAGGGGCTTGTACATCTGCACAACATGTCTTTTAAAGTTTGAACCTATCTTATTTCAATTTTGAGTTATAGCAGTTTTTAAGTTTTTATTGCTCTAAAAGCCTTTTCAGCCCATGAACAGTTGTTTGTGAGTTTCGAAAAAAGTGCAAGAGCTATTCAAACCCTTTTTGCTGGGCAAGTAGGACCTGTAAATCTACACAATATATAGTTTAAAGTTTGAGTCTATCATATTAGGTTTTGGATTTATAGCTGTTTTTGTGTCTATTGCTTCAAAAACATTTTCAGATAATTTGTGTGTTCTGAAGAAACTACAATAGATAACTAAGCCATACTTTCTGTGCAAGAGGGGCTTGTACATCTGCACAACATGTCTTTTAAAGTTTGAACCTATCTTATTGCATTTTTGAGTTATAGCAGTTTTTAAGTTTTTATTGCTCCAAAAGCCTTTTCAGCCCATGGACAGTTGTTTGTGAGTTTCGAAAAAAGTGCAAGAGCTATTCAAACCCTATTTTCTGGGCAAGTAGGACCTGTAAATCTACACAATATATAGTTTAAAGTTTGAGTCTATCATATTAGGTTTTGGATTTATAGCTGTTTTTGTGTCTATTGCTTCAAAAGCATTTTCAGATAATTTGTGTGTTCTGAAGAAACTACAAGAGATATCTAACCCAAACTTTCTGTGCAAGAGGGGCTTGTATATCTGCACAACATGTCTTTTAAAGTTTGAACTTATCTTATTGCATTTTTGAGTTATAGCAGTTTTTAAGTTTTTATTGCTCCAAAAGCCTTTTCAGCCCATGCACAGTTGTTTGTGAGTTTCGAAAAAAGTGCAAGAGCTATTCAAACCCTATTTTCTGGGCAAGTAGGACCTGTAAATCTACACAATATATAGTTTAAAGTTTGAGTCTATCATATTAGGTTTTGGATTTATAGCTGTTTTTGTGTCTATTGCTTCAAAAGCATTTTCAGATAATTTGTGTGTTCTGAAGAAACTACAAGAGATAACTAAGCCATACTTTCTGTGCAAGAGGGGCTTGTACATCTGCACAACATGTCTTTTAAAGTTTGAACCTATCTTATTGCATTTTTGAGTTATAGCAGTTTTTAAGTTTTTATTGCTCCAAAAGCCTTTTCAGCCCATGAACAGTTGTTTGTGAGTTTTCGAAAAAAGTGCAAGAGCTATTCGAACCCTTTTTGCTGGGCAAGTAGGACCTGTAAATCTACACAATATATAGTTTAAAGTTTGAGTCTATCATATTAGGTTTTGGATTTATAGCTGTTTTTGTGTCTATTGCTTCAAAAGCATTTTCAGATAATTTGTGTGTTCTGAAGAAACTACAAGAGATATCTAACCCAAACTTTCTGTGCAAGAGGGGCTTGTATATCTGCACAACATGTCTTTTAAAGTTTGAACTTATCTTATTGCATTTTTGAGTTATAGCAGTTTTTAAGTTTTTATTGCTCCAAAAGCCTTTTCAGCCCATGAACAGTTGTTTGTGAGTTTCGAAAAAAGTGCAAGAGCTATTCAAACCCTTTTTGCTGGGCAAGTAGGACCTGTAAATCTACACAATATATAGTTTAAAGTTTGAGTCTATCATATTAGGTTTTGGATTTATAGCTGTTTTTGTGTCTATTGCTTCAAAAGCATTTTCAGATAATTTGTGTGTTCTGAAGAAACTACAAGAGATATCTAAGCCATACTTTCTGTGCAAGAGGGGCTTGTACATCTGCACAACATGTCTTTTAAAGTTTGAACCTATCTTATTTCAATTTTGAGTTATAGCAGTTTTTAAGTTTTTATTGCTCTAAAAGCCTTTTCAGCCCATGAACAGTTGTTTGTGAGTTTCGAAAAAAGTGCAAGAGCTATTCAAACCCTTTTTGCTGGGCAAGTAGGACCTGTAAATCTACACAATATATAGTTTAAAGTTTGAGTCTATCATATTAGGTTTTGGATTTATAGCTGTTTTTGTGTCTATTGCTTCAAAAACATTTTCAGATAATTTGTGTGTTCTGAAGAAACTACAATAGATAACTAAGCCATACTTTCTGTGCAAGAGGGGCTTGTACATCTGCACAACATGTCTTTTAAAGTTTGAACCTATCTTATTGCATTTTTGAGTTATAGCAGTTTTTAAGTTTTTATTGCTCCAAAAGCCTTTTCAGCCCATGGACAGTTGTTTGTGAGTTTCGAAAAAGTGCAAGAGCTATTCAAACCCTATTTTCTGGGCAAGTAGGACCTGTAAATCTACACAATATATAGTTTAAAGTTTGAGTCTATCATATTAGGTTTTGGATTTATAGCTGTTTTTGTGTCTATTGCTTCAAAAGCATTTTCAGATAATTTGTGTGTTCTGAAGAAACTACAAGAGATATCTAACCCAAACTTTCTGTGCAAGAGGGGCTTGTATATCTGCACAACATGTCTTTTAAAGTTTGAACTTATCTTATTGCATTTTTGAGTTATAGCAGTTTTTAAGTTTTTATTGCTCCAAAAGCCTTTTCAGCCCATGCACAGTTGTTTGTGAGTTTCGAAAAAAGTGCAAGAGCTATTCAAACCCTATTTTCTGGGCAAGTAGGACCTGTAAATCTACACAATATATAGTTTAAAGTTTGAGTCTATCATATTAGGTTTTGGATTTATAGCTGTTTTTGTGTCTATTGCTTCAAAAGCATTTTCAGATAATTTGTGTGTTCTGAAGAAACTACAAGAGATAACTAAGCCATACTTTCTGTGCAAGAGGGGCTTGTACATCTGCACAACATGTCTTTTAAAGTTTGAACCTATCTTATTGCATTTTTGAGTTATAGCAGTTTTTAAGTTTTTATTGCTCCAAAAGCCTTTTCAGCCCATGAACAGTTGTTTGTGAGTTTTCGAAAAAAGTGCAAGAGCTATTCGAACCCTTTTTGCTGGGCAAGTAGGACCTGTAAATCTACACAATATATAGTTTAAAGTTTGAGTCTATCATATTAGGTTTTGGATTTATAGCTGTTTTTGTGTCTAATGCTTCAAAAGCATTTTCAGATAATTTGTGTGTTCTGAAGAAACTACAAGAGATATCTAACCCAAACTTTCTGTGCAAGAGGGGCTTGTATATCTGCACAACATGTCTTTTAAAGTTTGAACTTATCTTATTGCATTTTTGAGTTATAGCAGTTTTTAAGTTTTTATTGCTCCAAAAGCCTTTTCAGCCCATGAACAGTTGTTTGTGAGTTTCGAAAAAAGTGCAAGAGCTATTCAAACCCTTTTTGCTGGGCAAGTAGGACCTGTAAATCTACACAATATATAGTTTAAAGTTTGAGTCTATCATATTAGGTTTTGGATTTATAGCTGTTTTTGTGTCTATTGCTTCAAAAGCATTTTCAGATAATTTGTGTGTTCTGAAGAAACTACAAGAGATATCTAAGCCATACTTTCTGTGCAAGAGGGGCTTGTACATCTGCACAACATGTCTTTTAAAGTTTGAACCTATCTTATTTCAATTTTGAGTTATAGCAGTTTTTAAGTTTTTATTGCTCTAAAAGCCTTTTCAGCCCATGAACAGTTGTTTGTGAGTTTCGAAAAAAGTGCAAGAGCTATTCAAACCCTATTTTCTGGGCAAGTAGGACCTGTAAATCTACACAATATATAGTTTAAAGTTTGAGTCTATCATATTAGGTTTTGGATTTATAGCTGTTTTTGTGTCTATTGCTTCAAAAACATTTTCAGATAATTTGTGTGTTCTGAAGAAACTACAATAGATAACTAAGCCATACTTTCTGTGCAAGAGGGGCTTGTACATCTGCACAACATGTCTTTTAAAGTTTGAACCTATCTTATTGCATTTTTGAGTTATAGCAGTTTTTAAGTTTTTATTGCTCCAAAAGCCTTTTCAGCCCATGAACAGTTGTTTGTGAGTTTTCGAAAAAAGTGCAAGAGCTATTCGAACCCTTTTTGCTGGGCAAGTAGGACCTGTAAATCTACACAATATATAGTTTAAAGTTTGAGTTTATCATATTAGGTTTTGAATTTATAGCTGTTTTTGTGTCTATTGCTTCAAAAGCATTTTCAGATAATTTGTGTGTTCTGAAGAAACTACAAGAGATATCTAACCCAAACTTTCTGTGCAAGAGGGGCTTGTATATCTGCACAACATGTCTTTTAAAGTTTGAACTTATCTTATTGCATTTTTGAGTTATAGCAGTTTTTACTGTTTTATTGCTCCAAAAGCCTTTTCAGCCCATGAACAGTTGTTTGTGAGTTTCGAAAAAAGTGCAAGAGCTATTCAAACCCTTTTTTGCTGGGCAATTAGAACCTGTAAATCTACACAATATATAGTTTAAAGTTTGAGTCTATCATATTAGGTTTTGGATTTATAGCTGTTTTTGTGTCCATTGCTTCAAAAGCATTTTCAGATAATTTGTGTGTTCTGAAGAAACTACAAGAGATACCTAACCCAAACTTTCTCTGCAAGAGGGGCTTGTACATCTGCACAACATGTCTTTTAAAGTTTGAACCTATCTTATTTCAATTTTGAGTTATAGCAGTTTTTAAGTTTTTATTGCTCTAAAAGCCTTTTCAGCCCATGAACAGTTGTTTGTGAGTTTCGAAAAAAGTGCAAGAGCTATTCAAACCCTTTTTGCTGGGCAAGTAGGACCTGTAAATCTACACAATATATAGTTTAAAGTTTGAGTCTATCATATTAGGTTTTGGATTTATAGCTGTTTTTGTGTCTATTGCTTCAAAAGCATTTTCAGATAATTTGTGTGTTCTGAAGAAACTACAAGAGATATCTAACCCAAACTTTCTGTGCAAGAGGGGCTTGTACATCTGCACAACATGTCTTTTAAAGTTTGAACTTATCTTATTGCATTTTTGAGTTATAGCAGTTTTTAAGTTTTTATTGCTCCAAAAGCCTTTTCAGCCCATGAACAGTTGTTTGTGAGTTTCGAAAAAAGTGCAAGAGCTATTCAAACCTTTTTTGCTGGGCAAGTAGGACCTGTAAATCTACACAATATATAGTTTAAAGTTTGAGTCTATCATATTAGGTTTTGGATTTATAGCTGTTTTTGTGTCTATTGCTTCAAAAGCATTTTCAGATAATTTGTGTGTTCTGAAGAAACTACAAGAGATATCTAACCCAAACTTTCTCTGCAAGAGGGGCTTGTACATCTGTACAACATGTCTTTTAAAGTTTGAACTTATCTTATTGCATTTTTGAGTTATAGCAGTTTTTAAGTTTTTATTGCTCCAAAAGCCTTTTCAGCCCATGAACAGTTGTTTGTGAGTTTTCGAAAAAAGTGCAAGAGCTATTCGAACCCTTTTTGCTGGGCAAGTAGGACCTGTAAATCTACACAATATATAGTTTAAAGTTTGAGTCTATCATATTAGGTTTTGGATTTATAGCTGTTTTTGTGTCTATTGCTTCAAAAGCATTTTCAGATAATTTGTGTGTTCTGAAGAAACTACAAGAGATATCTAACCCAAACTTTCTGTGCAAGAGGGGCTTGTATATCTGCACAACATGTCTTTTAAAGTTTGAACTTATCTTATTGCATTTTTGAGTTATAGCAGTTTTTAAGTTTTTATTGCTCCAAAAGCCTTTTCAGCCCATGAACAGTTGTTTGTGAGTTTCGAAAAAAGTGCAAGAGCTATTCAAACCCTTTTTGCTGGGCAATTAGAACCTGTAAATCTACACAATATATAGTTTAAAGTTTGAGTCTATCATATTAGGTTTTGGATTTATAGCTGTTTTTGTGTCTATTGCTTCAAAAGCATTTTCAGATAATTTGTGTGTTCTGAAGAAACTACAAGAGATATCTAACCCATACTTTCTGTGCAAAAGAGGGGCTTGTACATCTGCACAACATGTCTTTTAAAGTTTGAACCTATCTTATTGCATTTTTGAGTTATAGCAGTTTTTACGTTTTTATTGCTCCAAAAGCCTTTTCAGCCCATGAACAGTTGTTTGTGAGTTTCGAAAAAAGTGCAAGAGCTATTCGAACCCTTTTGCTGGGCGAGTAGGACCTGTAAATCTACACAATATATAGTTTAAAGTTTGAGTCTATCATATTAGGTTTTGGATTTATAGCTGTTTTTGTATCTATTGCTTCAAAAGAATTTTCAGATAATTTGTGTGTTCTGAAGAAACTACAAGAGATATCTAACCCGAACTTTCTGTGCAAGAGGGGCTTATATATTTGCACAACATGTCTTTTAAAGTTTGAACTTATCTTATTGCATTTTTGAGTTATAGCAGTTTTTACTGTTTTATTGCTCCAAAAGCCTTTTCAGCCCATGAAAAGTTGTTTGTGAGTTTCGAAAAAAGGGCAAGAGCTATTCAAACCCTTTTTGCTGGGCAAGTAGGACCTGTAAATCTACACAATATATAGTTTAAAGTTTGAGTCTATCATATAAGGTTTTGGATTTATAGCTGTTTTTGTGTCTATTGCTTCAAAAGCATTTTCAGATAATTTGTGTGTTCTGAAGAAACTACAAGAGATATCTAACCCATACTTTATGTGCAAGAGGGGCTTGTACATCTGCACAATATGTCTTTTAAAGTCTGAACCTATCTTATTGCATTTTTGAGTTATAGCAGTTTTTAAGTTTTTATTGCTCCAAAAGCCTTTTCAGCCCATGAACAGTTGTTTGTGAGTTTCGAAAAAAGTGCAAGAGCTATTCAAACCCTTTTTGCTGGGCAATTAGAACCTGTAAATCTACACAATATATAGTTTAAAGTTTGAGTCTATCATATTAGGTTTTGGATTTATAGCTTTTTTTGTGTCTATTGCTTCAAAAGCATTTTCAGATAATTTGTGTGTTCTGAAGAAACTAAAAGAGATATCTAAGCCATACTTTCTGTGCAAGAGGGGCTTGTACATCTGCACAACATGTCTTTTAAAGTTTGAACCTATCTTATTTCAATTTTGAGTTATAGCAGTTTTTAAGTTGTATTGCTCTAAAAGCCTTTTCAGCCCATGAACAGTTGTTTGTGAGTTTTCGAAAAAAGTGCAAGAGCTATTCAAACCCTTTTTGCTGGGCAAGTAGGACCTGTAAATCTAAAAAATATATAGTTTAAAGTTTGAGTCTATCATATTAGGTTTTGGATTTATAGCTGTTTTTGTGTCTATTGCTTCAAAAGCATTTTCAGATAATTTGTGTGTTCTGAAGAAACTACAAGAGATATCTAACCCAAACTTTCTGTGCAAGAGGGGCTTGTATATCTGCACAACATGTCTTTTAAAGTTTGAACTTATCTTATTGCATTTTTGAGTTATAGCAGTTTTTAAGTTTTTATTGCTCCAAAAGCCTTTTCAGCCCATGAACAGTTGTTTGTGAGTTTCGAAAAAAGTGCAAGAGCTATTCAAACCCTTTTTGCTGGGCAAGTAGGACCTGTAAATCTACACAATATATTGTTTAAAGTTTGAGTCTATCATATTAGGTTTTGGATTTATAGCTGTTTTTGTGTCTATTGCTTCAAAAGCATTTTCAGATAATTTGTGTGTTCTGAAGAAACTACAAGAGATATCTAACCCAAACTTTCTGTGCAAGAGGGGCTTGTATATCTGCACAACATGTCTTTTACAGTTTGAACTTATCTTATTGCATTTTTGAGTTATAGCAGTTTTTAAGTTTTTATTGCTCCAAAAGCCTTTTCAGCCCATGCACAGTTGTTTGTGAGTTTCGAAAAAAGTGCAAGAGCTATTCAAACCCTATTTTCTGGGCAAGTAGGACCTGTAAATCTACAAAATATATAGTTTAAAGTTTGAGTCTATCATATTAGGTTTTGGATTTATAGCTGTTTTTGTGTCTATTGCTTCAAAAGCATTTTCAGATAATTTGTGTGTTCTGAAGAAACTACAAGAGATAACTAAGCCATACTTTCTGTGCAAGAGGGGCTTGTACATCTGCACAACATGTCTTTTAAAGTTTGAACCTATCTTATTGCATTTTTGAGTTATAGCAGTTTTTAAGTTTTTATTGCTCCAAAAGCCTTTTCAGCCCATGAACAGTTGTTTGTGAGTTTTCGAAAAAAGTGCAAGAGCTATTCGAACCCTTTTTGCTGGGCAAGTAGGACCTGTAAATCTACACAATATATAGTTTAAAGTTTGAGTCTATCATATTAGGTTTTGGATTTATAGCTGTTTTTGTGTCTATTGCTTCAAAAGCATTTTCAGATAATTTGTGTGTTCTGAAGAAACTACAAGAGATATCTAACCCAAACTTTCTGTGCAAGAGGGGCTTGTATATCTGCACAACATGTCTTTTAAAGTTTGAACTTATCTTATTGCATTTTTGAGTTATAGCAGTTTTTAAGTTTTTATTGCTCCAAAAGCCTTTTCAGCCCATGAACAGTTGTTTGTGAGTTTCGAAAAAAGTGCAAGAGCGATTCAAACCCTTTTTGCTGGGCAATTAGAACCTGTAAATCTACACAATATATAGTTTAAAGTTTGAGTCTATCATATTAGGTTTTGGATTTATAGCTGTTTTTGTGTCTATTGCTTCAAAAGCATTTTCAGATAATTTGTGTGTTCTGAAGAAACTACAAGAGATATCTAACCCATACTTTCTGTGCAAGAGGGGCTTGTACATCTGCACAACATGTCTTTTAAAGTTTGAACCTATCTTATTGCATTTTTGAGTTATAGCAGTTTTTACTGTTTTATTGCTCCAAAAGCCTTTTCAGCCCATGAACAGTTGTTTGTGAGTTTTCGAAAAAAGTGCAAGAGCTATTCGAACCCTTTTTGCTGGGCAAGTAGGACCTGTAAATCTACACAATATATAGTTTAAAGTTTGAGTCTATCATATTAGGTTTTGGATTTATAGCTGTTTTTGTGTCTATTGCTTCAAAAGCATTTTCAGATAATTTGTGTGTTCTGAAGAAACTACAAGAGATATCTAACCCAAACTTTCTGTGCAAGAGGGGCTTTTATATCTGCACAACATGTCTTTTAAAGTTTGAACTTATCTTATTGCATTTTTGAGTTATAGCAGTTTTTAAGTTTTTATTGCTCCAAAAGCCTTTTCAGCCCATGAACAGTTGTTTGTGAGTTTCGAAAAAAGTGCAAGAGCTATTCAAACCCTTTTTGCTGGGCAATTAGAACCTGTAAATCTACACAATATATAGTTTAAAGTTTGAGTCTATCATATTAGGTTTTGGATTTATAGCTGTTTTTGTGTCTATTGCTTCAAAAGCATTTTCAGATAATTTGTGTGTTCTGAAGAAACTACAAGAGATACCTAACCCAAACTTTCTCTGCAAGAGGGGCTTGTACATCTGCACAACATGTCTTTTAAAGTTTGAACCTATCTTATTTCAATTTTGAGTTATAGCAGTTTTTAAGTTTTTATTGCTCTAAAAGCCTTTTCAGCCCATGAACAGTTGTTTGTGAGTTTCGAAAAAAGTGCAAGAGCTATTCGAACCCTTTTTGCTGGGCAATTAGGAGCTGTAAATCTACACAATATATAGTTTAAAGTTTGAGTCTATCATATTAGGTTTTGGATTTATAGCTGTTTTTGTGTCTATTGCTTCAAAAGCATTTTCAGATAATTTGTGTGTTCTGAAGAAACTACAAGAGATATCTAACCCAAACTTTCTCTGCAAGAGGGGCTTGTACATCTGTACAACATGTCTTTTAAAGTTTGAACTTATCTTATTGCATTTTTGAGTTATAGCAGTTTTTAAGTTTTTATTGCTCCAAAAGCCTTTTCAGCCTATGAACAGTTGTTTGTGAGTTTCGAAAAAAGTGCAAGAGCTATTCAAACCCTTTTTGCTGGGCAATTAGAACCTGTAAATCTACACAATATATAGTTTAAAGTTTGAGTCTATCATATTAGGTTTTGGATTTATAGCTGTTTTTGTGTCTATTGCTTCAAAAGCATTTTCAGATAATTTGTGTGTTCTGAAGAAACTACAAGAGATATCTAACCCATACTTTCTGTGCAAAAGGGGCTTGTACATCTGCACAACATGTCTTTTAAAGTTTGAACCTATCTTATTGCATTTTTGAGTTATAGCAGTTTTTACTGTTTTATTGCTCCAAAAGCCTTTTCAGCCCATGAAAAGTTGTTTGTGAGTTTCGAAAAAAGGGCAAGAGCTATTCAAACCCTTTTTGCTGGGCAAGTAGGACCTGTAAATCTACACAATATATAGTTTAAAGTTTGAGTCTATCATATTAGGTTTTGGATTTAT
The DNA here is from genome assembly GCF_026437365.1 of Eucyclogobius newberryi. NCBI lineage: Eukaryota > Metazoa > Chordata > Actinopteri > Gobiiformes > Gobiidae > Eucyclogobius > Eucyclogobius newberryi. The sequence continues at coordinate 28,595,664 of NW_027315812.1, forward strand.
AGCTGTTTTTGTGTCTATTGCTTCAAAAGCATTTTCAGATAATTTGTGTGTTCTGAAGAAACTACAAGAGATATCTAAGCCATACTTTCTGTGCAAGAGGGGCTTGTACATCTGCACAACATGTCTTTTAAAGTTTGAACCTATCTTATTTCAATTTTGAGTTATAGCAGTTTTTAAGTTTTTATTGCTCTAAAAGCCTTTTCAGCCCATGAACAGTTGTTTGTGAGTTTCGAAAAAAGTGCAAGAGCTATTCAAACCCTATTTTCTGGGCAAGTAGGACCTGTAAATCTACACAATATATAGTTTAAAGTTTGAGTCTATCATATTAGGTTTTGGATTTATAGCTGTTTTTTGTGTCTATTGCTTCAAAAACATTTTCAGATAATTTGTGTGTTCTGAAGAAACTACAATAGATAACTAAGCCATACTTTCTGTGCAAGAGGGGCTTGTACATCTGCACAACATGTCTTTTAAAGTTTGAACCTATATTATTGCATTTTTGAGTTATAGCAGTTTTTAAGTTTTTATTGCTCCAAAAGCCTTTTCAGCCCATGAACAGTTGTTTGTGAGTTTCGAAAAAAGTGCAAGAGCTATTCGAACCCTTTTTGCTGGGCAAGTAGGACCTGTAAATCTACACAATATATAGTTTAAAGTTTGAGTCTATCATATTAGGTTTGGGATTTATAGCTGTTTTTGTGTCTATTGCTTCAAAAGCATTTTCAGATAATTTGTGTGTTCTGAAGAAACTACAAGAGATATCTAAGCCATACTTTCTGTGCAAGAGGGGCTTGTACATCTGCACAACATGTCTTTTAAAGTTTGAACCTATCTTATTTCAATTTTGAGTTATAGCAGTTTTTATTGCTCTAAAAGCCTTTTCAGCCCATGAACAGTTGTTTGTGAGTTTCGAAAAAAGTGCAAGAGCTATTCAAACCCTATTTTCTGGGCAAGTAGGACCTGTAAATCTACACAATATATAGTTTAAAGTTTGAGTCTATCATATTAGGTTTTGGATTTATAGCAGTTTTTGTGTCTATTGCTTCAAAAGCATTTTCAGATAATTTGTGTGTTCTGAAGAAACTACAAGAGATATCTAACCCAAACTTTCTGTGCAAGAGGGGCTTGTATATCTGCACAACATGTCTTTTAAAGTTTGAACTTATCTTATTGCATTTTTGAGTTATAGCAGTTTTTAAGTTTTTATTGCTCCAAAAGCCTTTTCAGCCCATGCACAGTTGTTTGTGAGTTTCGAAAAAAGTGCAAGAGCTATTCAAACCCTATTTTCTGGGCAAGTAGGACCTGTAAATCTACAAAATATATAGTTTAAAGTTTGAGTCTATCATATTAGGTTTTGGATTTATAGCTGTTTTTGTGTCTATTGCTTCAAAAGCATTTTCAGATAATTTGTGTGTTCTGAAGAAACTACAAGAGATAACTAAGCCATACTTTCTGTGCAAGAGGGGCTTGTACATCTGCACAACATGTCTTTTAAAGTTTGAACCTATCTTATTGCATTTTTGAGTTATAGCAGTTTTTAAGTTTTTATTGCTCCAAAAGCCTTTTCAGCCCATGAACAGTTGTTTGTGAGTTTTCGAAAAAAGTGCAAGAGCTATTCGAACCCTTTTTGCTGGGCAAGTAGGACCTGTAAATCTACACAATATATAGTTTAAAGTTTGAGTCTATCATATTAGGTTTTGGATTTATAGCTGTTTTTGTGTCTATTGCTTCAAAAGCATTTTCAGATAATTTGTGTGTTCTGAAGAAACTACAAGAGATATCTAAGCCATACTTTCTGTGCAAGAGGGGCTTGTACATCTGCACAACATGTCTTTTAAAGTTTGAACCTATCTTATTTCAATTTTGAGTTATAGCAGTTTTTAAGTTTTTATTGCTCTAAAAGCCTTTTCAGCCCATGAACAGTTGTTTGTGAGTTTCGAAAAAAGTGCAAGAGCTATTCAAACCCTATTTTCTGGGCAAGTAGGACCTGTAAATCTACACAATATATAGTTTAAAGTTTGAGTCTATCATATTAGGTTTTGGATTTATAGCTGTTTTTTGTGTCTATTGCTTCAAAAACATTTTCAGATAATTTGTGTGTTCTGAAGAAACTACAATAGATAACTAAGCCATACTTTCTGTGCAAGAGGGGCTTGTACATCTGCACAACATGTCTTTTAAAGTTTGAACCTATATTATTGCATTTTTGAGTTATAGCAGTTTTTAAGTTTTTATTGCTCCAAAAGCCTTTTCAGCCCATGAACAGTTGTTTGTGAGTTTCGAAAAAAGTGCAAGAGCTATTCGAACCCTTTTTGCTGGGCAAGTAGGACCTGTAAATCTACACAATATATAGTTTAAAGTTTGAGTCTATCATATTAGGTTTTGGATTTATAGCTGTTTTTGTGTCTATTGCTTCAAAAGCATTTTCAGATAATTTGTGTGTTCTGAAGAAACTACAAGAGATATCTAAGCCATACTTTCTGTGCAAGAGGGGCTTGTACATCTGCACAACATGTCTTTTAAAGTTTGAACCTATCTTATTTCAATTTTGAGTTATAGCAGTTTTTAAGTTTTTATTGCTCTAAAAGCCTTTTCAGCCCATGAACAGTTGTTTGTGAGTTTCGAAAAAAGTGCAAGAGCTATTCAAACCCTTTTTGCTGGGCAAGTAGGACCTGTAAATCTACACAATATATTGTTTAAAGTTTGAGTCTATCATATTAGGTTTTGGATTTATAGCTGTTTTTGTGTCTATTGCTTCAAAAGCATTTTCAGATAATTTGTGTGTTCTGAAGAAACTACAAGAGATATCTAACCCAAACTTTCTGTGCAAGAGGGGCTTGTATATCTGCACAACATGTCTTTTACAGTTTGAACTTATCTTATTGCATTTTTGAGTTATAGCAGTTTTTAAGTTTTTATTGCTCCAAAAGCCTTTTCAGCCCATGCACAGTTGTTTGTGAGTTTCGAAAAAAGTGCAAGAGCTATTCAAACCCTATTTTCTGGGCAAGTAGGACCTGTAAATCTACAAAATATATAGTTTAAAGTTTGAGTCTATCATATTAGGTTTTGGATTTATAGCTGTTTTTGTGTCTATTGCTTCAAAAGCATTTTCAGATAATTTGTGTGTTCTGAAGAAACTACAAGAGATAACTAAGCCATACTTTCTGTGCAAGAGGGGCTTGTACATCTGCACAACATGTCTTTTAAAGTTTGAACCTATCTTATTGCATTTTTGAGTTATAGCAGTTTTTAAGTTTTTATTGCTCCAAAAGCCTTTTCAGCCCATGAACAGTTGTTTGTGAGTTTTCGAAAAAAGTGCAAGAGCTATTCGAACCCTTTTTGCTGGGCAAGTAGGACCTGTAAATCTACACAATATATAGTTTAAAGTTTGAGTCTATCATATTAGGTTTTGGATTTATAGCTGTTTTTGTGTCTATTGCTTCAAAAGCATTTTCAGATAATTTGTGTGTTCTGAAGAAACTACAAGAGATATCTAACCCAAACTTTCTGTGCAAGAGGGGCTTGTATATCTGCACAACATGTCTTTTAAAGTTTGAACTTATCTTATTGCATTTTTGAGTTATAGCAGTTTTTAAGTTTTTATTGCTCCAAAAGCCTTTTCAGCCCATGAACAGTTGTTTGTGAGTTTCGAAAAAAGTGCAAGAGCGATTCAAACCCTTTTTGCTGGGCAATTAGAACCTGTAAATCTACACAATATATAGTTTAAAGTTTGAGTCTATCATATTAGGTTTTGGATTTATAGCTGTTTTTGTGTCTATTGCTTCAAAAGCATTTTCAGATAATTTGTGTGTTCTGAAGAAACTACAAGAGATATCTAACCCATACTTTCTGTGCAAGAGGGGCTTGTACATCTGCACAACATGTCTTTTAAAGTTTGAACCTATCTTATTGCATTTTTGAGTTATAGCAGTTTTTACTGTTTTATTGCTCCAAAAGCCTTTTCAGCCCATGAACAGTTGTTTGTGACTTTTCGAAAAAAGTGCAAGAGCTATTCGAACCCTTTTTGCTGGGCAAGTAGGACCTGTAAATCTACACAATATATAGTTTAAAGTTTGAGTCTATCATATTAGGTTTTGGATTTATAGCTGTTTTTGTGTCTATTGCTTCAAAAGCATTTTCAGATAATTTGTGTGTTCTGAAGAAACTACAAGAGATATCTAACCCAAACTTTCTGTGCAAGAGGGGCTTTTATATCTGCACAACATGTCTTTTAAAGTTTGAACTTATCTTATTGCATTTTTGAGTTATAGCAGTTTTTAAGTTTTTATTGCTCCAAAAGCCTTTTCAGCCCATGAACAGTTGTTTGTGAGTTTCGAAAAAAGTGCAAGAGCTATTCAAACCCTTTTTGCTGGGCAATTAGAACCTGTAAATCTACACAATATATAGTTTAAAGTTTGAGTCTATCATATTAGGTTTTGGATTTATAGCTGTTTTTGTGTCTATTGCTTCAAAAGCATTTTCAGATAATTTGTGTGTTCTGAAGAAACTACAAGAGATACCTAACCCAAACTTTCTCTGCAAGAGGGGCTTGTACATCTGCACAACATGTCTTTTAAAGTTTGAACCTATCTTATTTCAATTTTGAGTTATAGCAGTTTTTAAGTTTTTATTGCTCTAAAAGCCTTTTCAGCCCATGAACAGTTGTTTGTGAGTTTCGAAAAAAGTGCAAGAGCTATTCGAACCCTTTTTGCTGGGCAATTAGGAGCTGTAAATCTACACAATATATAGTTTAAAGTTTGAGTGTATCATATTAGGTTTTGGATTTATAGCTGTTTTTGTGTCTATTGCTTCAAAAGCATTTTCAGATAATTTGTGTGTTCTGAAGAAACTACAAGAGATATCTAACCCAAACTTTCTCTGCAAGAGGGGCTTGTACATCTGTACAACATGTCTTTTAAAGTTTGAACTTATCTTATTGCATTTTTGAGTTATAGCAGTTTTTAAGTTTTTATTGCTCCAAAAGCCTTTTCAGCCCATGAACAGTTGTTTGTGAGTTTCGAAAAAAGTGCAAGAGCTATTCAAACCCTTTTTGCTGGGCAATTAGAACCTGTAAATCTACACAATATATAGTTTAAAGTTTGAGTCTATCATATTAGGTTTTGGATTTATAGCTGTTTTTGTGTCTATTGCTTCAAAAGCATTTTCAGATAATTTGTGTGTTCTGAAGAAACTACAAGAGATATCTAACCCATACTTTCTGTGCAAGAGGGGCTTGTACATCTGCACAACATGTCTTTTAAAGTTTGAACCTATCTTATTGCATTTTTGAGTTATAGCAGTTTTTACTGTTTTATTGCTCCAAAAGCCTTTTCAGCCCATGAACAGTTGTTTGTGAGTTTTCGAAAAAAGTGCAAGAGCTATTCGAACCCTTTTTGCTGGGCAAGTAGGACCTGTAAATCTACACAATATATAGTTTAAAGTTTGAGTCTATCATATTAGGTTTTGGATTTATAGCTGTTTTTGTGTCTATTGCTTCAAAAGCATTTTCAGATAATTTGTGTGTTCTGAAGAAACTACAAGAGATATCTAACCCAAACTTTCTGTGCAAGAGGGGCTTTTATATCTGCACAACATGTCTTTTAAAGTTTGAACTTATCTTATTGCATTTTTGAGTTATAGCAGTTTTTAAGTTTTTATTGCTCCAAAAGCCTTTTCAGCCCATGAACAGTTGTTTGTGAGTTTCGAAAAAAGTGCAAGAGCTATTCAAACCCTTTTTGCTGGGCAATTAGAACCTGTAAATCTACACAATATATAGTTTAAAGTTTGAGTCTATCATATTAGGTTTTGGATTTATAGCTGTTTTTGTGTCTATTGCTTCAAAAGCATTTTCAGATAATTTGTGTGTTCTGAAGAAACTACAAGAGATACCTAACCCAAACTTTCTCTGCAAGAGGGGCTTGTACATCTGCACAACATGTCTTTTAAAGTTTGAACCTATCTTATTTCAATTTTGAGTTATAGCAGTTTTTAAGTTTTTATTGCTCTAAAAGCCTTTTCAGCCCATGAACAGTTGTTTGTGAGTTTCGAAAAAAGTGCAAGAGCTATTCGAACCCTTTTTGCTGGGCAATTAGGAGCTGTAAATCTACACAATATATAGTTTAAAGTTTGAGTGTATCATATTAGGTTTTGGATTTATAGCTGTTTTTGTGTCTATTGCTTCAAAAGCATTTTCAGATAATTTGTGTGTTCTGAAGAAACTACAAGAGATATCTAACCCAAACTTTCTCTGCAAGAGGGGCTTGTACATCTGTACAACATGTCTTTTAAAGTTTGAACTTATCTTATTTCAATTTTGAGTTATAGCAGTTTTTAAGTTTTTATTGCTCCAAAAGCCTTTTCAGCCCATGAACAGTTGTTTGTGAGTTTCGAAAAAAGTGCAAGAGCTATTCAAACCCTTTTTGCTGGGCAATTAGAACCTGTAAATCTACACAATATATAGTTTAAAGTTTGAGTCTATCATATTAGGTTTTGGATTTATAGCTGTTTTTGTGTCTATTGCTTCAAAAGCATTTTCAGATAATTTGTGTGTTCTGAAGAAACTACAAGAGATATCTAACCCATACTTTCTGTGCAAGAGGGGCTTGTACATCTGCACAACATGTCTTTTAAAGTTTGAACCTATCTTATTGCATTTTTGAGTTATAGCAGTTTTTACTGTTTTATTGCTCCAAAAGCCTTTTCAGCCCATGAAAAGTTGTTTGTGAGTTTCGAAAAAAGGGCAAGAGCTATTCAAACCCTTTTTGCTGGGCAAGTTGGACCTGTAAATCTACACAATATATAGTTTAAAGTTTGAGTCTATCATATTAGGTTTTGGATTTATAGCTGTTTTTGTGTCTATTGCTTCAAAAGCATTTTCAGATAATTTGTGTGTTCTGAAGAAACTACAAGAGATATCTAAGCCATACTTTCTGTGCAAGAGGGGCTTGTACATCTGCACAACATGTCTTTTAAAGTTTGAACCTATCTTATTTCAATTTTGAGTTATAGCAGTTTTTAAGTTTTTATTGCTCTAAAAGCCTTTTCAGCCCATGAACAGTTGTTTGTGAGTTTCGAAAAAAGTGCAAGAGCTATTCAAACCCTATTTTCTGGGCAAGTAGGACTTGTAAATCTACACAATATATAGTTTAAAGTTTGAGTCTATCATATTAGGTTTTGGATTTATAGCTGTTTTTTGTGTCTATTGCTTCAAAAACATTTTCAGATAATTTGTGTGTTCTGAAGAAACTACAATAGATAACCAAGCCATACTTTCTGTGCAAGAGGGGCTTGTACATCTGCACAACATGTCTTTTAAAGTTTGAACCTATATTATTGCATTTTTGAGTTATAGCAGTTTTTAAGTTTTTATTGCTCCAAAAGCCTTTTCAGCCCATGAACAGTTGTTTGTGAGTTTCGAAAAAAGTGCAAGAGCTATTCGAACCCTTTTTGCTGGGCAAGTAGGACCTGTAAATCTACACAATATATAGTTTAAAGTTTGAGTCTATCATATTAGGTTTTGGATTTATAGCTGTTTTTGTGTCTATTGCTTCAAAAGCATTTTCAGATAATTTGTGTGTTCTGAAGAAACTACAAGAGATATCTAAGCCATACTTTCTGTGCAAGAGGGGCTTGTACATCTGCACAACATGTCTTTTAAAGTTTGAACCTATCTTATTTCAATTTTGAGTTATAGCAGTTTTTAAGTTTTTATTGCTCCAAAAGCCTTTTCAGCCCATGAACAGTTGTTTGTGAGTTTCGAAAAAAGTGCAAGAGCTATTCAAACCCTTTTTGCTGGGCAATTAGAACCTGTAAATCTACACAATATATAGTTTAAAGTTTGAGTCTATCATATTAGGTTTTGGATTTATAGCTGTTTTTGTGTCTATTGCTTCAAAAGCATTTTCAGATAATTTGTGTGTTCTGAAGAAACTACAAGAGATACCTAACCCAAACTTTCTCTGCAAGAGGGGCTTGTACATCTGCACAACATGTCTTTTAAAGTTTGAACCTATCTTATTTCAATTTTGAGTTATAGCAGTTTTTAAGTTTTTATTGCTCCAAAAGCCTTTTCAGCCCATGAACAGTTGTTTGTGAGTTTCGAAAAAAGTGCAAGAGCTATTCAAACCCTTTTTGCTGGGCAAGTAGGACCTGTAAATCTACACAATATATTGTTTAAAGTTTGAGTCTATCATATTAGGTTTTGGATTTATAGCTGTTTTTGTGTCTATTGCTTCAAAAGCATTTTCAGATAATTTGTGTGTTCTGAAGAAACTACAAGAGATATCTAAGCCATACTTTCTGTGCAAGAGGGGCTTGTACATCTGCACAACATGTCTTTTAAAGTTTGAACTTATCTTATTGCATTTTTGAGTTATAGCAGTTTTTAAGTTTTTATTGCTCCAAAAGCCTTTTCAGCCCATGAACAGTTGTTTGTGAGTTTCGAAAAAAGTGCAAGAGCTATTCAAACCCTTTTTGCTGGGCAAGTAGGACTTGTAAATCTACACAATATATAGTTTAAAGTTTGAGTCTATCATATTAGGTTTTGGATTTATAGCTGTTTTTGTGTCTATTGCTTCAAAAGCATTTTCAGATAATTTGTGTGTTCTGAAGAAACTACAAGAGAAATCTAACCCAAACTTTCTCTGCAAGAGGGGCTTGTACATCTGTACAACATGTCTTTTAAAGTTTGAACTTATCTTATTGCATTTTTGAGTTATAGCAGTTTTTAAGTTTTTATTGCTCCAAAAGCCTTTTCAGCCCATGAACAGTTGTTTGTGAGTTTCGAAAAAAGTGCAAGAGCTATTCAAACCCTTTTTGCTGGGCAAGTAGGACCTGTAAATCTACACAATATATTGTTTAAAGTTTGAGTCTATCATATTAGGTTTTGGATTTATAGCTGTTTTTGTGTCTATTGCTTCAAAAGCATTTTCAGATAATTTGTGTGTTCTGAAGAAACTATAAGAGATATCTAACCCAAACTTTCTGTGCAAGAGGGGCTTGTACATCTGCACAACATGTCTTTTAAAGTTTGAACTTATCTTATTGCATTTTTGAGTTATAGCAGTTTTTAAGTTTGTATTGCTCCAAAAGCCTTTTCAGCCCATGAACAGTTGTTTGTGAGTTTCGAAAAAAGTGCAAGAGCTATTCAAACCCTATTTTCTGGGCAAGTAGGACCTGTAAATCTACACAATATATAGTTTAAAGTTTGAGTCTATCATATTAGGTTTTGGATTTATAGTTGTTTTTGTGTCTATTGCTTCAAAAGCATTTTCAGATAATTTGTGTGTTCTGAAGAAACTACAAGAGATATCTAACCCAAACTTTCTGTGCAAGAGGGGCTTGTATATCTGCACAACATGTCTTTTACAGTTTGAACTTATCTTATTGCATTTTTGAGTTATAGCAGTTTTTAAGTTTTTATTGCTCCAAAAGCCTTTTCAGCCCATGCACAGTTGTTTGTGAGTTTCGAAAAAAGTGCAAGAGCTATTCAAACCCTATTTTCTGGGCAAGTAGGACCTGTAAATCTACACAATATATAGTTTAAAGTTTGAGTCTATGTATTAGGTTTTGGATTTATAGCTGTTTTTGTGTCTATTGCTTCAAAAGCATTTTCAGATAATTTGTGTGTTCTGAAGAAACTACAAGAGATAACTAAGCCATACTTTCTGTGCAAGAGGGGCTTGTATATCTGCACAACATGTCTTTTAAAGTTTGAACTTATCTTATTGCATTTTTGAGTTATAGCAGTTTTTAAGTTTTTATTGCTCCAAAAGCCTTTTCAGCCCATGAACAGTTGTTTGTGAGTTTCGAAAAAAGTGCAAGAGCTATTCAAACCCTTTTTGCTGGGCAATTAGAACCTGTAAATCTACACAATATATAGTTTAAAGTTTGAGTCTATCATATTAGGTTTTGGATTTATAGCTGTTTTTGTGTCTATTGCTTCAAAAGCATTTTCAGATAATTTGTGTGTTCTGAAGAAACTACAAGAGATATCTAACCCATACTTTCTGTGCAAGAGGGGCTTGTACATCTGCACAACATGTCTTTTAAAGTTTGAACCTATCTTATTGCATTTTTGAGTTATAGCAGTTTTTACGTTTTTATTGCTCCAAAAGCCTTTTCAGCCCATGCACAGTTGTTTGTGAGTTTCGAAAAAAGTGCAAGAGCTATTCAAACCCTATTTTCTGGGCAAGTAGGACCTGTAAATCTACACAATATATAGTTTAAAGTTTGAGTCTATCATATTAGGTTTTGGATTTATAGCTGTTTTTGTGTCTATTGCTTCAAAAGCATTTTCAGATAATTTGTGTGTTCTGAAGAAACTACAAGAGATAACTAAGCCATACTTTCTGTGCAAGAGGGGCTTGTACATCTAAACAACATGTCTTTTAAAGTTTGAACCTATCTTATTGCATTTTTGAGTTATAGCAGTTTTTAAGTTTTTATTGCTCCAAAAGCCTTTTCAGCCCATGAACAGTTGTTTGTGAGTTTCGAAAAAAGTGCAAGAGCTATTCAAACCCTTTTTGCTGGGCAATTAGAACCTGTAAATCTACACAATATATAGTTTAAAGTTTGAGTCTATCATATTAGGTTTTGGATTTATAGCTGTTTTTGTGTCTATTGCTTCAAAAGCATTTTCAGATAATTTGTGTGTTCTGAAGAAACTACAAGAGATATCTAACCCATACTTTCTGTGCAAGAGGGGCTTGTACATCTGCACAACATGTCTTTTAAAGTTTGAACCTATCATATTGCATTTTTGAGTTATAGCAGTTTTTACTGTTTTATTGCTCCAAAAGCCTTTTCAGCCCATGAAAAGTTGTTTGTGAGTTTCGAAAAAAGTGCAAGAGCTATTCAAACCCTTTTTGCTGGGCAAGTAGGACCTGTAAATCTACACAATATATAGTTTAAAGTTTGAGTCTATCATATAAGGTTTTGGATTTATAGCTGTTTTTGTGTCTATTGCTTCAAAAGCATTTTCAGATAATTTGTGTGTTCTGAAGAAACTACAAGAGATATCTAACCCATACTTTATGTGCAAGAGGGGCTTGTACATCTGCACAATATGTCTTTTAAAGTCTGAACCTATCTTATTGCATTTTTGAGTTATAGCAGTTTTTAAGTTTTTATTGCTCCAAAAGCCTTTTCAGCCCATGAACAGTTGTTTGTGAGTTTCGAAAAAAGTGCAAGAGCTATTCAAACCCTTTTTGCTGGGCAATTAGAACCTGTAAATCTACACAATATATAGTTTAAAGTTTGAGTCTATCATATTAGGTTTTGGATTTATAGCTGTTTTTGTGTCTATTGCTTCAAAAGCATTTTCACATAATTTGTGTGTTCTGAAGAAACTAAAAGAGATATCTAAGCCATACTTTCTGTGCAAGAGGGGCTTGTACATCTGCACAACATGTCTTTTAAAGTTTGAACCTATCTTATTTCAATTTTGAGTTATAGCAGTTTTTAAGTTTTATTGCTCTAAAAGCCTTTTCAGCCCATGAACAGTTGTTTGTGAGTTTCGAAAAAAGTGCAAGAGCTATTCAAACCCTATTTTCTGGGCAAGTAGGACCTGTAAATCTACACAATATATAGTTTAAAGTTTGAGTCTATCATATTAGGTTTTGGATTTATAGCTGTTTTTGTGTCTATTGCTTCAAAAACATTTTCAGATAATTTGTGTGTTCTGAAGAAACTACAATAGATAACTAAGCCATACTTTCTGTGCAAGAGGGGCTTGTACATCTGCACAACATGTCTTTTAAAGTTTGAACCTATCTTATTGCATTTTTGAGTTATAGCAGTTTTTAAGTTTTTATTGCTCCAAAAGCCTTTTCAGCCCATGAACAGTTGTTTGTGAGTTTTCGAAAAAAGTGCAAGAGCTATTCGAACCCTTTTTGCTGGGCAAGTAGGACCTGTAAATCTAAAAAAATATATAGTTTAAAGTTTGAGTCTATCATATTAGGTTTTGGATTTATAGCTGTTTTTGTGTCTATTGCTTCAAAAGCATTTTCAGATAATTTGTGTGTTCTGAAGAAACTACAAGAGATATCTAACCCAAACTTTCTGTGCAAGAGGGGCTTGTATATCTGCACAACATGTCTTTTAAAGTTTGAACTTATCTTATTGCATTTTTGAGTTATAGCAGTTTTTAAGTTTTTATTGCTCCAAAAGCCTTTTCAGCCCATGAACAGTTGTTTGTGAGTTTCGAAAAAAGTGCAAGAGCTATTCAAACCCTTTTTGCTGGGCAAGTAGGACCTGTAAATCTACACAATATATTGTTTAAAGTTTGAGTCTATCATATTAGGTTTTGGATTTATAGCTGTTTTTGTGTCTATTGCTTCAAAAGCATTTTCAGATAATTTGTGTGTTCTGAAGAAACTACAAGAGATATCTAACCCAAACTTTCTGTGCAAGAGGGACTTGTACATCTGCACAACATGTCTTTTAAAGTTTGAACTTATCTTATTGCATTTTTGAGTTATAGCAGTTTTTAAGTTTTTATTGCTCCAAAAGCCTTTTCAGCCCATGAACAGTTGTTTGTGAGTTTCGAAAAAAGTGCAAGAGCTATTCAAACCCTTTTTGCTGGGCAAGTAGGACCTGTAAATCTACACAATATATTGTTTAAAGTTTGAGTCTATCATATTAGGTTTTGGATTTATAGCTGTTTTTGTGTCTATTGCTTCAAAAGCATTTTCAGATAATTTGTGTGTTCTGAAGAAACTACAAGAGATATCTAACCCAAACTTTCTGTGCAAGAGGGGCTTGTATATCTGCACAACATGTCTTTTACAGTTTGAACTTATCTTATTGCATTTTTGAGTTATAGCAGTTTTTAAGTTTTTATTGCTCCAAAAGCCTTTTCAGCCCATGCACAGTTGTTTGTGAGTTTCGAAAAAAGTGCAAGAGCTATTCAAACCCTATTTTCTGGGCAAGTAGGACCTGTAAATCTACACAATATATAGTTTAAAGTTTGAGTCTATCATATTAGGTTTTGGATTTATAGCTGTTTTTGTGTCTATTGCTTCAAAAGCATTTTCAGATAATTTGTGTGTTCTGAAGAAACTACAAGAGATATCTAAGCCATACTTTCTGTGCAAGAGGGGCTTGTACATCTGCACAACATGTCTTTTAAAGTTTGAATCTATCTTATTGCATTTTTGAGTTATAGCAGTTTTTACGTTTTTATTGCTCCAAAAGCCTTTTCAGCCCATGAACAGTTGTTTGTGAGTTTCGAAATGAGTGCAGGAGCTATTCGAACCCTTTTTGCTGGGCAAGTAGGACCTGTAAATCTACACAATATATAGTTTAAAGTTTGAGTCTATCATATTAGGTTTTGGATTTATAGCTGTTTTTGTGTCTATTGCTTCAAAAGCATTTTCAGATAATTTGTGTGTTCTGAAGAAACTACAAGAGATATCTAAGCCATACTTTCTGTGCAAGAGGGGCTTGTACATCTGCACAACATGTCTTTTAAAGTTTGAACCTATCTTATTGCATTTTTGAGTTATAGCAGTTTTTACGTTTTTATTGCTCCAAAAGCCTTTACAGCCCATGAACAGTTGTTTGTGAGTTTCGAAAAAAGTGCAAGAGCTATTCGAACCCTTTTTGCTGGGCAAGTAGGACCTGTAAATCTACACAATATATAGTTTAAAGTTTGAGTCTATCATATTAGGTTTTGGATTTATAGCTGTTTTTGTGTCTATTGCTTCAAAAGCATTTTCAGATAATTTGTGTGTTCTGAAGAAACTACAAGAGATATCTAAGCCATACTTTCTGTGCAAGATGGGCTTGTACATCTGCACAACATGTATTTTAAAGTTTGAACCTATCTTATTGCATTTTTGAGTTATAGCAGTTTTTACGTTTTTATTGCTCCAAAAGCCTTTTCAGCCCATGAACAGTTGTTTGTGAGTTTCTTAAAAAGTGCAAGAGCTATTCGAACCCTTTTTGCTGGGCAAGTAGGACCTGTAAATTTACACAATATATAGTTTAAAGTTTGAGTCTATCATATTAGGTTTTGGATTTATAGCTGTTTTTGTGTCTATTGCTTCAAAAGCATTTTCAGATAATTTGTGTGTTCTGAAGAAACTACAAGAGATATCTAAGCCATACTTTCTGTGCAAGAGGGGCTCGTACATCTGCACAACATGTCTTTTAAAGTTTGAACCTATCTTATTGCATTTTTGAGTTATAGCAGTTTTTAAGTTTTTATTGCTCCAAAAGCCTTTTCAGCCCATGAACAGTTGTTTGTGAGTTTCTTAAAAAGTGCAAGAGCTATTCGAACCCTTTTTGCTGGGCAAGTAGGACCTGTAAATCTACACAATATATAGTTTAAAGTTTGAAAGTATCATATTAGGTTTTGGATTTATAGCTGTTTTTGTGTCTATTGCTTCAAAAGCATTTTCAGATAATTTGTGTGTTCTGAAGAAACTACAAGAGATATCTAAGCCATACTTTCTGTGCAAGAGGGGCTTGTACATCTGCACAACATGTCTTTTAAAGTTTGAATCTATCTTATTGCATTTTTGAGTTATAGCAGTTTTTAAGTTTTTATTGCTCCAAAAGCCTTTTCAGCCCATGAACAGTTGTTTGTGAGTTTCGAAATGAGTGCAGGAGCTATTCGAACCCTTTTTGCTGGGCAAGTAGGACCTGTAAATCTACACAATATATAGTTTAAAGTTTGAGTCTATCATATTAGGTTTTGGATTTATAGCTGTTTTTGTGTCTATTGCTTCAAAAGCATTTTCAGATAATTTGTGTGTTCTGAAGAAACTACAAGAGATAACTAAGCCATACTTTCTGTGCAAGAGGGGCTTGTATATCTGCACAACATGTCTTTTAAAGTTTGAACTTATCTTATTGCATTTTTGAGTTATAGCAGTTTTTAAGTTTTTATTGCTCCAAAAGCCTTTTCAGCCCATGAACAGTTGTTTGTGAGTTTCGAAAAAAGTGCAAGAGCTATTCAAACCCTTTTTGCTGGGCAATTAGAACCTGTAAATCTACACAATATATAGTTTAAAGTTTGAGTCTATCATATTAGGTTTTGGATTTATAGCTGTTTTTGTGTCTATTGCTTCAAAAGCATTTTCAGATAATTTGTGTGTTCTGAAGAAACTACAAGAGATATCTAACCCATACTTTCTGTGCAAGAGGGGCTTGTACATCTGCACAACATGTCTTTTAAAGTTTGAACCTATCTTATTGCATTTTTGAGTTATAGCAGTTTTTACGTTTTTATTGCTCCAAAAGCCTTTTCAGCCCATGCACAGTTGTTTGTGAGTTTCGAAAAAAGTGCAAGAGCTATTCAAACCCTATTTTCTGGGCAAGTAGGACCTGTAAATCTACACAATATATAGTTTAAAGTTTGAGTCTATCATATTAGGTTTTGGATTTATAGCTGTTTTTGTGTCTATTGCTTCAAAAGCATTTTCAGATAATTTGTGTGTTCTGAAGAAACTACAAGAGATAACTAAGCCATACTTTCTGTGCAAGAGGGGCTTGTACATCTAAACAACATGTCTTTTAAAGTTTGAACCTATCTTATTGCATTTTTGAGTTATAGCAGTTTTTAAGTTTTTATTGCTCCAAAAGCCTTTTCAGCCCATGAACAGTTGTTTGTGAGTTTCGAAAAAAGTGCAAGAGCTATTCAAACCCTTTTTGCTGGGCAATTAGAACCTGTAAATCTACACAATATATAGTTTAAAGTTTGAGTCTATCATATTAGGTTTTGGATTTATAGCTGTTTTTGTGTCTATTGCTTCAAAAGCATTTTCAGATAATTTGTGTGTTCTGAAGAAACTACAAGAGATATCTAACCCATACTTTCTGTGCAAGAGGGGCTTGTACATCTGCACAACATGTCTTTTAAAGTTTGAACCTATCATATTGCATTTTTGAGTTATAGCAGTTTTTACTGTTTTATTGCTCCAAAAGCCTTTTCAGCCCATGAAAAGTTGTTTGTGAGTTTCGAAAAAAGTGCAAGAGCTATTCAAACCCTTTTTGCTGGGCAAGTAGGACCTGTAAATCTACACAATATATAGTTTAAAGTTTGAGTCTATCATATAAGGTTTTGGATTTATAGCTGTTTTTGTGTCTATTGCTTCAAAAGCATTTTCAGATAATTTGTGTGTTCTGAAGAAACTACAAGAGATATCTAACCCATACTTTATGTGCAAGAGGGGCTTGTACATCTGCACAATATGTCTTTTAAAGTCTGAACCTATCTTATTGCATTTTTGAGTTATAGCAGTTTTTAAGTTTTTATTGCTCCAAAAGCCTTTTCAGCCCATGAACAGTTGTTTGTGAGTTTCGAAAAAAGTGCAAGAGCTATTCAAACCCTTTTTGCTGGGCAATTAGAACCTGTAAATCTACACAATATATAGTTTAAAGTTTGAGTCTATCATATTAGGTTTTGGATTTATAGCTGTTTTTGTGTCTATTGCTTCAAAAGCATTTTCACATAATTTGTGTGTTCTGAAGAAACTAAAAGAGATATCTAAGCCATACTTTCTGTGCAAGAGGGGCTTGTACATCTGCACAACATGTCTTTTAAAGTTTGAACCTATCTTATTTCAATTTTGAGTTATAGCAGTTTTTAAGTTTTATTGCTCTAAAAGCCTTTTCAGCCCATGAACAGTTGTTTGTGAGTTTCGAAAAAAGTGCAAGAGCTATTCAAACCCTATTTTCTGGGCAAGTAGGACCTGTAAATCTACACAATATATAGTTTAAAGTTTGAGTCTATCATATTAGGTTTTGGATTTATAGCTGTTTTTGTGTCTATTGCTTCAAAAACATTTTCAGATAATTTGTGTGTTCTGAAGAAACTACAATAGATAACTAAGCCATACTTTCTGTGCAAGAGGGGCTTGTACATCTGCACAACATGTCTTTTAAAGTTTGAACCTATCTTATTGCATTTTTGAGTTATAGCAGTTTTTAAGTTTTTATTGCTCCAAAAGCCTTTTCAGCCCATGAACAGTTGTTTGTGAGTTTTCGAAAAAAGTGCAAGAGCTATTCGAACCCTTTTTGCTGGGCAAGTAGGACCTGTAAATCTAAAAAAATATATAGTTTAAAGTTTGAGTCTATCATATTAGGTTTTGGATTTATAGCTGTTTTTGTGTCTATTGCTTCAAAAGCATTTTCAGATAATTTGTGTGTTCTGAAGAAACTACAAGAGATATCTAACCCAAACTTTCTGTGCAAGAGGGGCTTGTATATCTGCACAACATGTCTTTTAAAGTTTGAACTTATCTTATTGCATTTTTGAGTTATAGCAGTTTTTAAGTTTTTATTGCTCCAAAAGCCTTTTCAGCCCATGAACAGTTGTTTGTGAGTTTCGAAAAAAGTGCAAGAGCTATTCAAACCCTTTTTGCTGGGCAAGTAGGACCTGTAAATCTACACAATATATTGTTTAAAGTTTGAGTCTATCATATTAGGTTTTGGATTTATAGCTGTTTTTGTGTCTATTGCTTCAAAAGCATTTTCAGATAATTTGTGTGTTCTGAAGAAACTACAAGAGATATCTAACCCAAACTTTCTGTGCAAGAGGGACTTGTACATCTGCACAACATGTCTTTTAAAGTTTGAACTTATCTTATTGCATTTTTGAGTTATAGCAGTTTTTAAGTTTTTATTGCTCCAAAAGCCTTTTCAGCCCATGAACAGTTGTTTGTGAGTTTCGAAAAAAGTGCAAGAGCTATTCAAACCCTTTTTGCTGGGCAAGTAGGACCTGTAAATCTACACAATATATTGTTTAAAGTTTGAGTCTATCATATTAGGTTTTGGATTTATAGCTGTTTTTGTGTCTATTGCTTCAAAAGCATTTTCAGATAATTTGTGTGTTCTGAAGAAACTACAAGAGATATCTAACCCAAACTTTCTGTGCAAGAGGGGCTTGTATATCTGCACAACATGTCTTTTACAGTTTGAACTTATCTTATTGCATTTTTGAGTTATAGCAGTTTTTAAGTTTTTATTGCTCCAAAAGCCTTTTCAGCCCATGCACAGTTGTTTGTGAGTTTCGAAAAAAGTGCAAGAGCTATTCAAACCCTATTTTCTGGGCAAGTAGGACCTGTAAATCTACACAATATATAGTTTAAAGTTTGAGTCTATCATATTAGGTTTTGGATTTATAGCTGTTTTTGTGTCTATTGCTTCAAAAGCATTTTCAGATAATTTGTGTGTTCTGAAGAAACTACAAGAGATATCTAAGCCATACTTTCTGTGCAAGAGGGGCTTGTACATCTGCACAACATGTCTTTTAAAGTTTGAATCTATCTTATTGCATTTTTGAGTTATAGCAGTTTTTACGTTTTTATTGCTCCAAAAGCCTTTTCAGCCCATGAACAGTTGTTTGTGAGTTTCGAAATGAGTGCAGGAGCTATTCGAACCCTTTTTGCTGGGCAAGTAGGACCTGTAAATCTACACAATATATAGTTTAAAGTTTGAGTCTATCATATTAGGTTTTGGATTTATAGCTGTTTTTGTGTCTATTGCTTCAAAAGCATTTTCAGATAATTTGTGTGTTCTGAAGAAACTACAAGAGATATCTAAGCCATACTTTCTGTGCAAGAGGGGCTTGTACATCTGCACAACATGTCTTTTAAAGTTTGAACCTATCTTATTGCATTTTTGAGTTATAGCAGTTTTTACGTTTTTATTGCTCCAAAAGCCTTTACAGCCCATGAACAGTTGTTTGTGAGTTTCGAAAAAAGTGCAAGAGCTATTCGAACCCTTTTTGCTGGGCAAGTAGGACCTGTAAATCTACACAATATATAGTTTAAAGTTTGAGTCTATCATATTAGGTTTTGGATTTATAGCTGTTTTTGTGTCTATTGCTTCAAAAGCATTTTCAGATAATTTGTGTGTTCTGAAGAAACTACAAGAGATATCTAAGCCATACTTTCTGTGCAAGATGGGCTTGTACATCTGCACAACATGTATTTTAAAGTTTGAACCTATCTTATTGCATTTTTGAGTTATAGCAGTTTTTACGTTTTTATTGCTCCAAAAGCCTTTTCAGCCCATGAACAGTTGTTTGTGAGTTTCTTAAAAAGTGCAAGAGCTATTCGAACCCTTTTTGCTGGGCAAGTAGGACCTGTAAATTTACACAATATATAGTTTAAAGTTTGAGTCTATCATATTAGGTTTTGGATTTATAGCTGTTTTTGTGTCTATTGCTTCAAAAGCATTTTCAGATAATTTGTGTGTTCTGAAGAAACTACAAGAGATATCTAAGCCATACTTTCTGTGCAAGAGGGGCTCGTACATCTGCACAACATGTCTTTTAAAGTTTGAACCTATCTTATTGCATTTTTGAGTTATAGCAGTTTTTAAGTTTTTATTGCTCCAAAAGCCTTTTCAGCCCATGAACAGTTGTTTGTGAGTTTCTTAAAAAGTGCAAGAGCTATTCGAACCCTTTTTGCTGGGCAAGTAGGACCTGTAAATCTACACAATATATAGTTTAAAGTTTGAAAGTATCATATTAGGTTTTGGATTTATAGCTGTTTTTGTGTCTATTGCTTCAAAAGCATTTTCAGATAATTTGTGTGTTCTGAAGAAACTACAAGAGATATCTAAGCCATACTTTCTGTGCAAGAGGGGCTTGTACATCTGCACAACATGTCTTTTAAAGTTTGAATCTATCTTATTGCATTTTTGAGTTATAGCAGTTTTTAAGTTTTTATTGCTCCAAAAGCCTTTTCAGCCCATGAACAGTTGTTTGTGAGTTTCGAAATGAGTGCAGGAGCTATTCGAACCCTTTTTGCTGGGCAAGTAGGACCTGTAAATCTACACAATATATAGTTTAAAGTTTGAGTCTATCATATTAGGTTTTGGATTTATAGCTGTTTTTGTGTCTATTGCTTCAAAAGCATTTTCAGATAATTTGTGTGTTCTGAAGAAACTACAAGAGATATCTAAGCCATACTTTCTGTGCAAGAGGGGCTTGTACATCTGCACAACATGTCTTTTAAAGTTTGAACCTATCTTATTGCATTTTTGAGTTATAGCAGTTTTTACGTTTTTATTGCTCCAAAAGCCTTTTCAGCCCATGAACAGTTGTTTGTGAGTTTCTTAAAAAGTGCAAGAGCTATTCGAACCCTTTTTGCTGGGCAAGTAGGACCTGTAAATCTACACAATATATAGTTTAAAGTTTGAAACTATCATATTAGGTTTTGGATTTATAGCTGTTTTTGTGTCTATTGCTTCAAAAGCATTTTCAGATAATTTGTGTGTTCTGAAGAAACTACAAGAGATATCTAAGCCATTCTTTCTGTGCAAGAGGGGCTCGTACATCTGCACAACATGTCTTTTAAAGTTTGAACCTATCTTATTGCATTTTTGAGTTATAGCAGTTTTTACTGTTTTATTGCTCCAAAAGCCTTTTCAGCCCATGAACAGTTGTTTGTGAGTTTCGAAATAAGTGCAAGAGCTATTCGAACCCTTTTTGCTGGGCAAGTAGGACCTGTAAATCTACACAATATATAGTTTAAAATTTGAGTCTATCATATTAGGTTTTGGATTTATAGCTGTTTTTGTGTCTATTGCTTCAAAAGCATTTTCAGATAATTTGTGTGTTCTGAAGAAACTACAAGAGATATCTAAGCCATACTTTCTGTGCAAGAGGGGCTCGTACATCTGCACAACATGTCTTTTAAAGTTTGAACCTATCTTATTGCATTTTTGAGTTATAGCAGTTTTTAGTGTTTTATTGCTCCAAAAGCCTTTTCAGCCCATGAACAGTTGTTTGTGAGTTTCGAAATAAGTGCAAGAGCTATTCGAACCCTTTTTGCTGGGCAAGTAGGACCTGTAAATCTACACAATATATAGTTTAAAGTTTGAGTCTATCATATTAGGTTTTGGATTTATAGCTGTTTTTGTGTCTATTGCTTCAAAAGCATTTTCAGATAATTTGTGTGTTCTGAAGAAACTACAAGAGATATCTAAGCCATACATTCTGTGCAAGAGGGGCTTGTACATCTGCACAACATGTCTTTTAAAGTTTGAACCTATCTTATTGCATTTTTGAGTTATAGCAGTTTTTACGTTTTTATTGCTCCAAAAGCCTTTTCAGCCCATGAACAGTTGTTTGTGAGTTTCGAAAAAAGTGCAAGAGCTATTCGAACCCTTTTTGCTGGGCAAGTAGGACCTGTAAATCTACACAATATATAGTTTAAAGTTTGAAACTATCATATTAGGTTTTGGATTTATAGCTGTTTTTGTGTCTATTGCTTCAAAAGCATTTTCAGATAATTTGTGTGTTCTGAAGAAACTACAAGAGATATCTAAGCCATTCTTTCTGTGCAAGAGGGGCTCGTACATCTGCACAACATGTCTTTTAAAGTTTGAACCTATCTTATTGCATTTTTGAGTTATAGCAGTTTTTACTGTTTTATTGCTCCAAAAGCCTTTTCAGCCCATGAACAGTTGTTTGTGAGTTTCGAAATAAGTGCAAGAGCTATTCGAACCCTTTTTGCTGGGCAAGTAGGACCTGTAAATCTACACAATATATAGTTTAAAGTTTGAGTCTATCATATTAGGTTTTGGATTTATAGCTGTTTTTGTGTCTATTGCTTCAAAAGCATTTTCAGATAATTTGTGTGTTCTGAAGAAACTACAAGAGATATCTAAGCCATACTTTCTGTGCAAGATGGGCTTGTACATCTGCACAACATGTATTTTAAAGTTTGAACCTATCTTATTGCATTTTTGAGTTATAGCAGTTTTTACGTTTGTATTGCTCCAAAAGCCTTTTCAGCCCATGAACAGTTGTTTGTGAGTTTCTTAAAAAGTGCAAGAGCTATTCGAACCCTTTTTGCTGGGCAAGTAGGACCTGTAAATTTACACAATATATAGTTTAAAGTTTGAGTCTATCATATTAGGTTTTGGATTTATAGCTGTTTTTGTGTCTATTGCTTCAAAAGCATTTTCAGATAATTTGTGTGTTCTGAAGAAACTACAAGAGATATCTAAGCCATACTTTCTGTGCAAGAGGGGCTCGTACATCTGCACAACATGTCTTTTAAAGTTTGAACCTATCTTATTGCATTTTTGAGTTATAGCAGTTTTTAAGTTTTTATTGCTCCAAAAGCCTTTTCAGCCCATGAACAGTTGTTTGTGAGTTTCTTAAAAAGTGCAAGAGCTATTCGAACCCTTTTTGCTGGGCAAGTAGGACCTGTAAATCTACACAATATATAGTTTAAAGTTTGAAACTATCATATTAGGTTTTGGATTTATAGCTGTTTTTGTGTCTATTGCTTCAAAAGCATTTTCAGATAATTTGTGTGTTCTGAAGAAACTACAAGAGATATCTAAGCCATACTTTCTGTGCAAGAGGGGCTTGTACATCTGCACAACATGTCTTTTAAAGTTTGAATCTATCTTATTGCATTTTTGAGTTATAGCAGTTTTTAAGTTTTTATTGCTCCAAAAGCCTTTTCAGCCCATGAACAGTTGTTTGTGAGTTTCGAAATGAGTGCAGGAGCTATTCGAACCCTTTTTGCTGGGCAAGTAGGACCTGTAAATCTACACAATATATAGTTTAAAGTTTGAGTCTATCATATTAGGTTTTGGATTTATAGCTGTTTTTGTGTCTATTGCTTCAAAAGCATTTTCAGATAATTTGTGTGTTCTGAAGAAACTACAAGAGATATCTAAGCCATACTTTCTGTGCAAGAGGGGCTTGTACATCTGCACAACATGTCTTTTAAAGTTTGAACCTATCTTATTGCATTTTTGAGTTATAGCAGTTTTTACGTTTTTATTGCTCCAAAAGCCTTTTCAGCCCATGAACAGTTGTTTGTGAGTTTCGAAAAAAGTGCAAGAGCTATTCGAACCCTTTTTGCTGGGCAAGTAGGACCTGTAAATCTACACAATATATAGTTTAAAGTTTGAAACTATCATATTAGGTTTTGGATTTATAGCTGTTTTTGTGTCTATTGCTTCAAAAGCATTTTCAGATAATTTGTGTGTTCTGAAGAAACTACAAGAGATATCTAAGCCATTCTTTCTGTGCAAGAGGGGCTCGTACATCTGCACAACATGTCTTTTAAAGTTTGAACCTATCTTATTGCATTTTTGAGTTATAGCAGTTTTTACTGTTTTATTGCTCCAAAAGCCTTTTCAGCCCATGAACAGTTGTTTGTGAGTTTCGAAATAAGTGCAAGAGCTATTCGAACCCTTTTTGCTGGGCAAGTAGGACCTGTAAATCTACACAATATATAGTTTAAAGTTTGAGTCTATCATATTAGGTTTTGGATTTATAGCTGTTTTTGTGTCTATTGCTTCAAAAGCATTTTCAGATAATTTGTGTGTTCTGAAGAAACTACAAGAGATATCTAAGCCATACTTTCTGTGCAAGAGGGGCTCGTACATCTGCACAACATGTCTTTTAAAGTTTGAACCTATCTTATTGCATTTTTGAGTTATAGCAGTTTTTAGTGTTTTATTGCTCCAAAAGCCTTTTCAGCCCATGAACAGTTGTTTGTGAGTTTCGAAATAAGTGCAAGAGCTATTCGAACCCTTTTTGCTGGGCAAGTAGGACCTGTAAATCTACACAATATATAGTTTAAAGTTTGAGTCTATCATATTAGGTTTTGGATTTATAGCTGTTTTTGTGTCTATTGCTTCAAAAGCATTTTCAGATAATTTGTGTGTTCTGAAGAAACTACAAGAGATATCTAAGCCATACATTCTGTGCAAGAGGGGCTTGTACATCTGCACAACATGTCTTTTAAAGTTTGAACCTATCTTATTGCATTTTTGAGTTATAGCAGTTTTTACGTTTTTATTGCTCCAAAAGCCTTTTCAGCCCATGAACAGTTGTTTGTGAGTTTCGAAAAAAGTGCAAGAGCTATTCGAACCCTTTTTGCTGGGCAAGTAGGACCTGTAAATCTACACAATATATAGTTTAAAGTTTGAAACTATCATATTAGGTTTTGGATTTATAGCTGTTTTTGTGTCTATTGCTTCAAAAGCATTTTCAGATAATTTGTGTGTTCTGAAGAAACTACAAGAGATATCTAAGCCATTCTTTCTGTGCAAGAGGGGCTCGTACATCTGCACAACATGTCTTTTAAAGTTTGAACCTATCTTATTGCATTTTTGAGTTATAGCAGTTTTTACTGTTTTATTGCTCCAAAAGCCTTTTCAGCCCATGAACAGTTGTTTGTGAGTTTCGAAATAAGTGCAAGAGCTATTCGAACCCTTTTTGCTGGGCAAGTAGGACCTGTAAATCTACACAATATATAGTTTAAAGTTTGAGTCTATCATATTAGGTTTTGGATTTATAGCTGTTTTTGTGTCTATTGCTTCAAAAGCATTTTCAGATAATTTGTGTGTTCTGAAGAAACTACAAGAGATATCTAAGCCATACTTTCTGTGCAAGATGGGCTTGTACATCTGCACAACATGTATTTTAAAGTTTGAACCTATCTTATTGCATTTTTGAGTTATAGCAGTTTTTACGTTTGTATTGCTCCAAAAGCCTTTTCAGCCCATGAACAGTT
This sequence comes from Eucyclogobius newberryi, assembly GCF_026437365.1. NCBI lineage: Eukaryota > Metazoa > Chordata > Actinopteri > Gobiiformes > Gobiidae > Eucyclogobius > Eucyclogobius newberryi. The sequence goes on from NW_027315812.1 coordinate 28,620,164, forward strand.
GTTTGTGAGTTTCTTAAAAAGTGCAAGAGCTATTCGAACCCTTTTTGCTGGGCAAGTAGGACCTGTAAATTTACACAATATATAGTTTAAAGTTTGAGTCTATCATATTAGGTTTTGGATTTATAGCTGTTTTTGTGTCTATTGCTTCAAAAGCATTTTCAGATAATTTGTGTGTTCTGAAGAAACTACAAGAGATATCTAAGCCATACTTTCTGTGCAAGAGGGGCTCGTACATCTGCACAACATGTCTTTTAAAGTTTGAACCTATCTTATTGCATTTTTGAGTTATAGCAGTTTTTAAGTTTTTATTGCTCCAAAAGCCTTTTCAGCCCATGAACAGTTGTTTGTGAGTTTCTTAAAAAGTGCAAGAGCTATTCGAACCCTTTTTGCTGGGCAAGTAGGACCTGTAAATCTACACAATATATAGTTTAAAGTTTGAAACTATCATATTAGGTTTTGGATTTATAGCTGTTTTTGTGTCTATTGCTTCAAAAGCATTTTCAGATAATTTGTGTGTTCTGAAGAAACTACAAGAGATATCTAAGCCATACTTTCTGTGCAAGAGGGGCTTGTACATCTGCACAACATGTCTTTTAAAGTTTGAACCTATCTTATTGCATTTTTGAGTTATAGCAGTTTTTACGTTTTTATTGCTCCAAAAGCCTTTTCAGCCCATGAACAGTTGTTTGTGAGTTTCGAAAAAAGTGCAAGAGCTATTCGAACCCTTTTTGCTGGGCAAGTAGGACCTGTAAATCTACACAATATATAGTTTAAAGTTTGAAACTATCATATTAGGTTTTGGATTTATAGCTGTTTTTGTGTCTATTGCTTCAAAAGCATTTTCAGATAATTTGTGTGTTCTGAAGAAACTACAAGAGATATCTAAGCCATTCTTTCTGTGCAAGAGGGGCTCGTACATCTGCACAACATGTCTTTTAAAGTTTGAACCTATCTTATTGCATTTTTGAGTTATAGCAGTTTTTACTGTTTTATTGCTCCAAAAGCCTTTTCAGCCCATGAACAGTTGTTTGTGAGTTTCGAAATAAGTGCAAGAGCTATTCGAACCCTTTTTGCTGGGCAAGTAGGACCTGTAAATCTACACAATATATAGTTTAAAGTTTGAGTCTATCATATTAGGTTTTGGATTTATAGCTGTTTTTGTGTCTATTGCTTCAAAAGCATTTTCAGATAATTTGTGTGTTCTGAAGAAACTACAAGAGATATCTAAGCCATACTTTCTGTGCAAGAGGGGCTCGTACATCTGCACAACATGTCTTTTAAAGTTTGAACCTATCTTATTGCATTTTTGAGTTATAGCAGTTTTTAGTGTTTTATTGCTCCAAAAGCCTTTTCAGCCCATGAACAGTTGTTTGTGAGTTTCGAAATAAGTGCAAGAGCTATTCGAACCCTTTTTGCTGGGCAAGTAGGACCTGTAAATCTACACAATATATAGTTTAAAGTTTGAGTCTATCATATTAGGTTTTGGATTTATAGCTGTTTTTGTGTCTATTGCTTCAAAAGCATTTTCAGATAATTTGTGTGTTCTGAAGAAACTACAAGAGATATCTAAGCCATACTTTCTGTGCAAGAGGGGCTTGTACATCTGCACAACATGTCTTTTAAAGTTTGAACCTATCTTATTGCATTTTTGAGTTATAGCAGTTTTTACGTTTTTATTGCTCCAAAAGCCTTTTCAGCCCATGAACAGTTGTTTGTGAGTTTCGAAAAAAGTGCAAGAGCTATTCGAACCCTTTTTGCTGGGCAAGTAGGACCTGTAAATCTACACAATATATAGTTTAAAGTTTGAAACTATCATATTAGGTTTTGGATTTATAGCTGTTTTTGTGTCTATTGCTTCAAAAGCATTTTCAGATAATTTGTGTGTTCTGAAGAAACTACAAGAGATATCTAAGCCATTCTTTCTGTGCAAGAGGGGCTCGTACATCTGCACAACATGTCTTTTAAAGTTTGAACCTATCTTATTGCATTTTTGAGTTATAGCAGTTTTTACTGTTTTATTGCTCCAAAAGCCTTTTCAGCCCATGAACAGTTGTTTGTGAGTTTCGAAATAAGTGCAAGAGCTATTCGAACCCTTTTTGCTGGGCAAGTAGGACCTGTAAATCTACACAATATATAGTTTAAAGTTTGAGTCTATCATATTAGGTTTTGGATTTATAGCTGTTTTTGTGTCTATTGCTTCAAAAGCATTTTCAGATAATTTGTGTGTTCTGAAGAAACTACAAGAGATATCTAAGCCATACTTTCTGTGCAAGAGGGGCTTGTACATCTGCACAAGATGTCTTTTAAAGTTTGAACCTATCTTATTGCATTTTTGAGTTATAGCAGTTTTTAAGTTTTTATTGCTCCAAAAGCCTTTTCAGCCCATGAACAGTTGTTTGTGAGTTTCGAAAAAAGTGCAAGAGCTATTCGAACCCTTTTTGCTGGGCAAGTAGGACCTGTAAATCTACACAATATATAGTTTAAAGTTTGAGTCTATCATATTAGGTTTTGGATTTATAGCTGTTTTTGTGTCTATTGCTTCAAAAGCATTTTCAGATAATTTGTGTGTTCTGAAGAAACTACAAGAGATATCTAAGCCATACTTTCTGTGCAAGAGGGGCTCGTACATCTGCACAACATGTCTTTTAAAGTTTGAACCTATCTTATTGCATTTTTGAGTTATAGCAGTTTTTAAGTTTTTATTGCTCCAAAAGCCTTTTCAGCCCATGAACAGTTGTTTGTGAGTTTCTTAAAAAGTGCAAGAGCTATTCGAACCCTTTTTGCTGGGCAAGTAGGACCTGTAAATCTACACAATATATAGTTTAAAGTTTGAAACTATCATATTAGGTTTTGGATTTATAGCTGTTTTTGTGTCTATTGCTTCAAAAGCATTTTCAGATAATTTGTGTGTTCTGAAGAAACTACAAGAGATATCTAAGCCATACTTTCTGTGCAAGAGGGGCTTGTACATCTGCACAACATGTCTTTTAAAGTTTGAATCTATCTTATTGCATTTTTGAGTTATAGCAGTTTTTAAGTTTTTATTGCCCCAAAAGCCTTTTCAGCCCATGAAGAGTTGTTTGTGAGTTTCGAAATGAGTGCAGGAGCTATTCGAACCCTTTTTGCTGGGCAAGTAGGACCTGTAAATCTACACAATATATAGTTTAAAGTTTGAGTCTATCATATTAGGTTTTGGATTTATAGCTGTTTTTGTGTCTATTGCTTCAAAAGCATTTTCAGATAATTTGTGTGTTCTGAAGAAACTACAAGAGATATCTAAGCCATACTTTCTGTGCAAGAGGGGCTTGTACATCTGCACAACATGTCTTTTAAAGTTTGAACCTATCTTATTGCATTTTTGAGTTATAGCAGTTTTTACGTTTTTATTGCTCCAAAAGCCTTTTCAGCCCATGAACAGTTGTTTGTGAGTTTCGAAAAAAGTGCAAGAGCTATTCGAACCCTTTTTGCTGGGCAAGTAGGACCTGTAAATCTACACAATATATAGTTTAAAGTTTGAAACTATCATATTAGGTTTTGGATTTATAGCTGTTTTTGTGTCTATTGCTTCAAAAGCATTTTCAGATAATTTGTGTGTTCTGAAGAAACTACAAGAGATATCTAAGCCATTCTTTCTGTGCAAGAGGGGCTCGTACATCTGCACAACATGTCTTTTAAAGTTTGAACCTATCTTATTGCATTTTTGAGTTATAGCAGTTTTTACTGTTTTATTGCTCCAAAAGCCTTTTCAGCCCATGAACAGTTGTTTGTGAGTTTCGAAATAAGTGCAAGAGCTATTCGAACCCTTTTTGCTGGGCAAGTAGGACCTGTAAATCTACACAATATATAGTTTAAAGTTTGAGTCTATCATATTAGGTTTTGGATTTATAGCTGTTTTTGTGTCTATTGCTTCAAAAGCATTTTCAGATAATTTGTGTGTTCTGAAGAAACTACAAGAGATATCTAAGCCATACTTTCTGTGCAAGAGGGGCTCGTACATCTGCACAACATGTCTTTTAAAGTTTGAACCTATCTTATTGCATTTTTGAGTTATAGCAGTTTTTAGTGTTTTATTGCTCCAAAAGCCTTTTAAGCCCATGAACAGTTGTTTGTGAGTTTCGAAATAAGTGCAAGAGCTATTCGAACCCTTTTTGCTGGGCAAGTAGGACCTGTAAATCTACACAATATATAGTTTAAAGTTTGAGTCTATCATATTAGGTTTTGGATTTATAGCTGTTTTTGTGTCTATTGCTTCAAAAGCATTTTCAGATAATTTGTGTGTTCTGAAGAAACTACAAGAGATATCTAAGCCATACTTTCTGTGCAAGAGGGGCTTGTACATCTGCACAACATGTCTTTTAAAGTTTGAACCTATCTTATTGCATTTTTGAGTTATAGCAGTTTTTACGTTTTTATTGCTCCAAAAGCCTTTTCAGCCCATGAACAGTTGTTTGTGAGTTTCGAAAAAAGTGCAAGAGCTATTCGAACCCTTTTTGCTGGGCAAGTAGGACCTGTAAATCTACACAATATATAGTTTAAAGTTTGAAACTATCATATTAGGTTTTGGATTTATAGCTGTTTTTGTGTCTATTGCTTCAAAAGCATTTTCAGATAATTTGTGTGTTCTGAAGAAACTACAAGAGATATCTAAGCCATTCTTTCTGTGCAAGAGGGGCTCGTACATCTGCACAACATGTCTTTTAAAGTTTGAACCTATCTTATTGCATTTTTGAGTTATAGCAGTTTTTACTGTTTTATTGCTCCAAAAGCCTTTTCAGCCCATGAACAGTTGTTTGTGAGTTTCGAAATAAGTGCAAGAGCTATTCGAACCCTTTTTGCTGGGCAAGTAGGACCTGTAAATCTACACAATATATAGTTTAAAGTTTGAGTCTATCATATTAGGTTTTGGATTTATAGCTGTTTTTGTGTCTATTGCTTCAAAAGCATTTTCAGATAATTTGTGTGTTCTGAAGAAACTACAAGAGATATCTAAGCCATACTTTCTGTGCAAGAGGGGCTTGTACATCTGCACAAGATGTCTTTTAAAGTTTGAACCTATCTTATTGCATTTTTGAGTTATAGCAGTTTTTACTGTTTTATTGCTCCAAAATCCTTTTCAGCCCATGAATAGTTGTTTGTGAGTTTCGAAATAAGTGCAGGAGCTATTCGAACCCTTTTTGCTGGGCAAGTAGGACCTGTAAATCTACACAATATATAGTTTAAAGTTTGAGTCTATAATATTAGGTTTTGGATTTATAGCTGTTTTTGTGTCTATTGCTTAAAAAGCATTTTCAGATAATTTGTGTGTTCTGAAGAAACTACAAGAGATATCTAAGCCATACTTTCTGTGCAAGAGGGGCTTGTACATCTGCACAACATGTCTTTTAAAGTTTGAACCTATCTTATTGCATTTTTGAGTTATAGCAGTTTTTACGTTTTTATTGCTCCAAAAGCCTTTTCAGCCCATGAACAGTTGTTTGTGAGTTTCTTAAAAAGTGCAAGAGCTATTCGAACCCTTTTTGCTGGGCAAGTAGGACCTGTAAATCTACACAATATATAGTTTAAAGTTTGAGTCTATCATATTAGGTTTTGGATTTATAGCTGTTTTTGTGTCTATTGCTTCAAAAGCATTTTCAGATAATTTGTGTGTTCTGAAGAAACCACAAGAGATATCTAAGCCATACTTTCTGTGCAAGAGGGGCTTGTACATCGGCACAACATGTCTTTTAAAGTTTGAACCTATCTTATTGCATTTTTGAGTTATAGCATTTTTTACGTTTTTATTGCTCCAAAAGCCTTTTCAGCCTATGAATAGTTGTTTGTGAGTTTCTAAATAAGTGCAGGAGCTATTCGAACCCTTTTTGCTGGGCAAGTAGGACCTGTAAATCTACACAATATATAGTTTAAAGTTTGAGTCTATCATATTAGGTTTTGGATTTATAGCTGTTTTTGTGTCTATTGCTTCAAAAGCATTTTCAGATAATTTGTGTGTTCTGAAGAAACTACAAGAGATATCTAAGCCATACTTTCTGTGCAAGAGGGGCTCGTACATCTGCACAACATGTCTTTTAAAGTTTGAACCTATCTTATTGCATTTTTGAGTTATAGCAGTTTTTAAGTTTTTATTGCTCCAAAAGCCTTTTCAGCCCATGAACAGTTGTTTGTGAGTTTCGAAAAAAGTGCAAGAGCTATTCGAACCCTTTTTGCTGGGCAAGTAGGACCTGTAAATCTACACAATATATAGTTTAAAGTTTGAAACTATCATATTAGGTTTTGGATTTATAGCTGTTTTTGTGTCTATTGCTTCAAAAGCATTTTCAGATAATTTGTGTGTTCTGAAGAAACTACAAGAGATATCTAAGCCATTCTTTCTGTGCAAGAGGGGCTCGTACATCTGCACAACATGTCTTTTAAAGTTTGAACCTATCTTATTGCATTTTTGAGTTATAGCAGTTTTTACTGTTTTATTGCTCCAAAAGCCTTTTCAGCCCATGAACAGTTGTTTGTGAGTTTCGAAATAAGTGCAAGAGCTATTCGAACCCTTTTTGCTGGGCAAGTAGGACCTGTAAATCTACACAATATATAGTTTAAAGTTTGAGTCTATCATATTAGGTTTTGGCTTTATAGCTGTTTTTGTGTCTATTGCTTCAAAAGCATTTTCAGATAATTTGTGTGTTCTGAAGAAACTACAAGAGATATCTAAGCCATACTTTCTGTGCAAGAGGGGCTTGTACATCTGCACAACATGTCTTTTAAAGTTTGAACCTATCTTATTGCATTTTTGAGTTATAGCAGTTTTTACGTTTTTATTGCTCCAAAAGCCTTTTCAGCCCATGAATAGTTGTTTGTGAGTTTCGAAATAAGTGCAGGAGCTATTCGAACCCTTTTTGCTGGGCAAGTAGGACCTGTAAATCTACACAATATATAGTTTAAAGTTTGAGTCTATCATATTATGTTTTGGATTTATAGCTGTTTTGTGTCTATTGCTTCAAAAGCATTTTCAGATAATTTGTGTGTTCTGAAGAAACTACAAGAGATATCTAAGCCATACTTTCTGTGCAAGAGGGGCTCGTACATCTGCACAACATGTCTTTTAAAGTTTGAACCTATCTTATTGCATTTTTGAGTTATAGCAGTTTTTAAGTTTTTATTGCTCCAAAAGCCTTTTCAGCCCATGAACAGTTGTTTGTGAGTTTCGAAAAAAGTGCAAGAGCTATTCGAACCCTTTTTGCTGGGCAAGTAGGACCTGTAAATCTACACAATATATAGTTTAAAGTTTGAAACTATCATATTAGGTTTTGGATTTATAGCTGTTTTTGTGTCTATTGCTACAAAAGCATTTTCAGATAATTTGTGTGTTCTGAAGAAACTACAAGAGATATCTAAGTCATTCTTTCTGTGCAAGAGGGGCTCGTACATCTGCACAACATGTCTTTTAAAGTTTGAACCTATCTTATTGCATTTTTGAGTTATAGCAGTTTTTACTGTTTTATTGCTCCAAAAGCCTTTTCAGCCCATGAACAGTTGTTTGTGAGTTTCGAAATAAGTGCAAGAGCTATTCGAACCCTTTTTGCTGGGCAAGTAGGACCTGTAAATCTACACAATATATAGTTTAAAGTTTGAGTCTATCATATTAGGTTTTGGATTTATAGCTGTTTTTGTGTCTATTGCTTCAAAAGCATTTTCAGATAATTTGTGTGTTCTGAAGAAACTACAAGAGATATCTAAGCCATACTTTCTGTGCAAGAGGGGCTCGTACATCTGCACAACATGTCTTTTAAAGTTTGAACCTATCTTATTGCATTTTTGAGTTATAGCAGTTTTTACTGTTTTATTGCTCCAAAAGCCTTTTCAGCCCATGAACAGTTGTTTGTGAGTTTCGAAATAAGTGCAAGAGCTATTCGAACCCTTTTTGCTGGGCAAGTAGGACCTGTAAATCTACACAATATATAGTTTAAAGTTTGAGTCTATCATATTAGGTTTTGGATTTATAGCTGTTTTTGTGTCTATTGCTTCAAAAGCATTTTCAGATAATTTGTGTGTTCTGAAGAAACTACAAGAGATATCTAAGCCATACTTTCTGTGCAAGAGGGGCTTGTACATCTGCACAACATGTCTTTTAAGTTTGAACCTATCTTATTGCATTTTTGAGTTATAGCAGTTTTTACGTTTTTATTGCTCCAAAAGCCTTTTCAGCCCATGAACAGTTGTTTGTGAGTTTCTTAAAAAGTGCAAGAGCTATGCGAACCCTTTTTGCTGGGCAAGTAGGACCTGTAAATCTACACAATATATAGTTTAAAGTTTGAGTCTATCATATTAGGTTTTGGATTTATAGCTGTTTTTGTGTCTATTGCTTCAAAAGCATTTTCAGATAATTTGTGTGTTCTGAAGAAACTACAAGAGATATCTAAGCCATACTTTCTGTGCAAGAGGGGCTTGTACATCTGCACAACATGTCTTTTAAAGTTTGAATCTATCTTATTGCATTTTTGAGTTATAGCAGTTTTTACGTTTTTCTTGCTCCAAAAGCCTTTTCAGCCCATGAACAGTTGTTTGTGAGTTTCGAAATGAGTGCAGGAGCTATTTGAACCCTTTTTGCTGGGGAGGTAGGACCTATAAATCTACACAATATATAGTTTAAAGTTTAAGTCTATCATATTAGGTTTTGGATTTATAGCTGTTTTTGTGTCTATTGCTTCAAAAGCATTTTCAGATAATTTGTGTGTTCTGAAGAAACTACAAGAGATATCTAAGCCATACTTTCTGTGCAAGAGGGGCTTGTACATCTGCACAATATGTCTTTTAAAGTCTGAACCTATCTTATTGCATTTTTGAGTTATAGCAGTTTTTAAGTTTTTATAGCTCCAAAAGCCTTTTCAGCCCATGAACAGTTGTTTGTGAGTTTCGAAAAAAGTGCAAGAGCTATTCAAACCCTTTTTGCTGGGCAATTAGAACCTGTAAATCTACACAATATATAGTTTAAAGTTTGAGTCTATCATATTAGGTTTTGGATTTATAGCTGTTTTTGTGTCTATTGCTTCAAAAGCATTTTCAGATAATTTGTGTGTTCTGAAGAAACTAAAAGAGATATCTAAGCCATACTTTCTGTGCAAGAGGGGCTTGTACATCTGCACAACATGTCTTTTAAAGTTTGAACCTATCTTATTTCAATTTTGAGTTATAGCAGTTTTTAAGTTTTATTGCTCTAAAAGCCTTTTCAGCCCATGAACAGTTGTTTGTGAGTTTCGAAAAAAGTGCAAGAGCTATTCAAACCCTATTTTCTGGGCAAGTAGGACCTGTAAATCTACACAATATATAGTTTAAAGTTTGAGTCTATCATATTAGGTTTTGGATTTATAGCTGTTTTTGTGTCTATTGCTTCAAAAACATTTTCAGATAATTTGTGTGTTCTGAAGAATCTAAATATATAACTAAGCCATACTTTCTGTGCAAGAGGGGCTTGTACATCTGCACAACATGTCTTTTACAGTTTGAACTTATCTTATTGCATTTTTGAGTTATAGCAGTTTTTAAGTTTTTATTGCTCCAAAAGCCTTTTCAGCCCATGAACAGTTGTTTGTGAGTTTTCGAAAAAAGTGCAAGAGCTATTCGAACCCTATTTTCTGGGCAAGTAGGACCTGTAAATCTAAAAAAATATATAGTTTAAAGTTTGAGTCTATCATATTAGGTTTTGGATTTATAGCTGTTTTTGTGTCTATTGCTTCAAAAGCATTTTCAGATAATTTGTGTGTTCTGAAGAAACTACAAGAGATATCTAACCCAAACTTTCTGTGCAAGAGGGGCTTGTACATCTGCACAACATGTCTTTTAAAGTTTGAACCTATCTTATTGCATTTTTGAGTTATAGCAGTTTTTAAGTTTTTATTGCTCCAAAAGCCTTTTCAGCCCATGAACAGTTGTTTGTGAGTTTTCGAAAAAAGTGCAAGAGCTATTCGAACCCTTTTTGCTGGGCAAGTAGGACCTGTAAATCTACACAATATATAGTTTAAAGTTTGAGTCTATCATATTAGGTTTTGGATTTATAGCTGTTTTTGTGTCTATTGCTTCAAAAGCATTTTCAGATAATTTGTGTGTTCTGAAGAAACTACAAGAGATATCTAACCCAAACTTTCTGTGCAAGAGGGGCTTGTACATCTGCACAACATGTCTTTTAAAGTTTGAACCTATCTTATTGCATTTTTGAGTTATAGCAGTTTTTACGTTTTTATTGCTCCAAAAGCCTTTTCAGCCCATGAACAGTTGTTTGTGAGTTTCGAAAAAAGTGCAAGAGCTATTCAAACCCTTTTTGCTGGGCAATTAGAACCTGTAAATCTACACAATATATAGTTTAAAGTTTGAGTCTATCATATTAGGTTTTGGATTTATAGCTGTTTTTGTGTCTATTGCTTCAAAAGCATTTTCAGATAATTTGTGTGTTCTGAAGAAACTACAAGAGATATCTAACCCATACTTTCTGTGCAAGAGGGGCTTGTACATCTGCACAACATGTCTTTTAAAGTTTGAACCTATCTTATTGCATTTTTGAGTTATAGCAGTTTTTACTGTTTTATTGCTCCAAAAGCCTTTTCAGCCCATGAACAGTTGTTTGTGAGTTTCGAAATAAGTGCAAGAGCTATTCGAACCCTTTTTGCTGGGCAAGTAGGACCTGTAAATCTACACAATATATAGTTTAAAGTTTGAGTCTATCATATTAGGTTTTGGATTTATAGCTGTTTTTGTGTCTATTGCTTCAAAAGCATTTTCAGATAATTTGTGTGTTCTGAAGAAACTACAAGAGATATCTAAGCCATACTTTCTGTGCAAGAGGGGCTTGTACATCTGCACAACATGTCTTTTAAAGTTTGAACCTATCTTATTGCATTTTTGAGTTATAGCAGTTTTTACGTTTTTATTGCTCCAAAAGCCTTTTCAGCCCATGAACAGTTGTTTGTGAGTTTCTTAAAAAGTGCAAGAGCTATTCGAACCCTTTTTGCTGGGCAAGTAGGACCTGTAAATCTACACAATATATAGTTTAAAGTTTGAGTCTATCATATTAGGTTTTGGATTTATAGCTGTTTTTGTGTCTATTGCTTCAAAAGCATTTTCAGATAATTTGTGTGTTCTGAAGAAACTACAAGAGATATCTAAGCCATACTTTCTGTGCAAGAGGGGCTTGTACATCTGCACAACATGTCTTTTAAAGTATGAATCTATCTTATTGCATTTTTGAGTTATAGCAGTTTTTACGTTTTTCTTGCTCCAAAAGCCTTTTCAGCCCATGAACAGTTGTTTGTGAGTTTCGAAATGAGTGCAGGAGCTATTCGAACCCTTTTTGCTGGGGAGGTAGGACCTATAAATCTACACAATATATAGTTTAAAGTTTGAGTCTATCATATTAGGTTTTGGATTTATAGCTGTTTTTGTGTCTATTGCTTCAAAAGCATTTTCAGATAATTTGTGTGTTCTGAAGAAACTAAAAGAGATATCTAAGCCATACTTTCTGTGCAAGAGGGGCTTGTACATCTGCACAACATGTCTTTTAAAGTTTGAACCTATCTTATTTCAATTTTGAGTTATAGCAGTTTTTAAGTTTTATTGCTCTAAAAGCCTTTTCAGCCCATGAACAGTTGTTTGTGAGTTTCGAAAAAAGTGCAAGAGCTATTCAAACCCTATTTTCTGGGCAAGTAGGACCTGTAAATCTACACAATATATAGTTTAAAGTTTGAGTCTATCATATTAGGTTTTGGATTTATAGCTGTTTTTGTGTCTATTGCTTCAAAAACATTTTCAGATAATTTGTGTGTTCTGAAGAAACTACAATATATAACTAAGCCATACTTTCTGTGCAAGAGGGGCTTGTACATCTGCACAACATGTCTTTTACAGTTTGAACTTATCTTATTGCATTTTTGAGTTATAGCAGTTTTTAAGTTTTTATTGCTCCAAAAGCCTTTTCAGCCCATGCACAGTTGTTTGTGAGTTTTCGAAAAAAGTGCAAGAGCTATTCGAACCCTATTTTCTGGGCAAGTAGGACCTGTAAATCTAAAAAAATATATAGTTTAAAGTTTGAGTCTATCATATTAGGTTTTGGATTTATAGCTGTTTTTGTGTCTATTGCTTCAAAAGCATTTTCAGATAATTTGTGTGTTCTGAAGAAACTACAAGAGATATCTAACCCAAACTTTCTGTGCAAGAGGGGCTTGTACATCTGCACAACATGTCTTTTAAAGTTTGAACCTATCTTATTGCATTTTTGAGTTATAGCAGTTTTTAAGTTTTTATTGCTCCAAAAGCCTTTTCAGCCCATGAACAGTTGTTTGTGAGTTTTCGAAAAAAGTGCAAGAGCTATTCGAACCCTTTTTGCTGGGCAAGTAGGACCTGTAAATCTACACAATATATAGTTTAAAGTTTGAGTCTATCATATTAGGTTTTGGATTTATAGCTGTTTTTGTGTCTATTGCTTCAAAAGCATTTTCAGATAATTTGTGTGTTCTGAAGAAACTACAAGAGATATCTAACCCATACTTTATGTGCAAGAGGGGCTTGTAAATCTGCACAATATGTCTTTTAAAGTCTGAACCTATCTTATTGCATTTTTGAGTTATAGCAGTTTTTAAGTTTTTATTGCTCCAAAAGCCTTTTCAGCCCATGAACAGTTGTTTGTGAGTTTCGAAAAAAGTGCAAGAGCTATTCAAACCCTTTTTGCTGGGCAATTAGAACCTGTAAATCTACACAATATATAGTTTAAAGTTTGAGTCTATCGTATTAGGTTTTGGATTTATAGCTGTTTTTGTGTCTATTGCTTCAAAAGCATTTTCAGATAATTTGTGTGTTCTGAAGAAACTACAAGAGATATCTAACCCATACTTTATGTGCAAGAGGGGCTTGTACATCTGCACAATATGTCTTTTAAAGTCTGAACCTATCTTATTGCATTTTTGAGTTATAGCAGTTTTTAAGTTTTTATTGCTCCAAAAGCCTTTTCAGCCCATGAACAGTTGTTTGTGAGTTTCGAAAAAAGTGCAAGAGCTATTCAAACCCTTTTTGCTGGGCAATTAGAACCTGTAAATCTACACAATATATAGTTTAAAGTTTGAGTCTATCGTATTAGGTTTTGGATTTATAGCTGTTTTTGTGTCTATTGCTTCAAAAGCATTTTCAGATAATTTGTGTGTTCTGAAGAAACTACAAGAGATATCTAAGCCATACTTTCTGTGCAAGAGGGGCTTGTACATCTGCACAACATGTCTTTTAAAGTTTGAACCTATCTTATTGCATTTTTGAGTTATAGCAGTTTTTAAGTTTTTATTGCTCCAAAAGCCTTTTCAGCCCATGAACAGTTGTTTGTGAGTTTCGAAAAAAGTGCAAGAGCTATTCAAACCCTTTTTGCTGGGCAATTAGAACCTGTAAATCTACACAATATATAGTTTAAAGTTTGAGTCTATCATATTAGGTTTTGGATTTATAGCTGTTTTTGTGTCTATTGCTTCAAAAGCATTTTCAGATAATTTGTGTGTTCTGAAGAAAGAGATATCTAACCCAAACTTTCTGTGCAAGAGGGGCTTATATATTTGCACATCATGTCTTTTAAAGTTTGAACTTATCTTATTGCATTTTTGAGTTATAGCAGTTTTTAAGTTTTTATTGCTCCAAAAGCCTTTTCAGCCCATGAACAGTTGTTTGTGAGTTTCGAAAAAAGTGCAAGAGCTATTCAAACCCTTTTTGCTGGGCAATTAGAACCTGTAAATCTACACAATATATAGTTTAAAGTTTGAGTCTATCATATTAGGTTTTGGATTTATAGCTGTTTTTGTGTCTATTGCTTCAAAAGCATTTTCAGATAATTTGTGTGTTCTGAAGAAACTACAAGAGATATCTAACCCATACTTTCCGTGCAAGAGGGGCTTGTACATCTGCACAACATGTCTTTTAAAGTTTGAACCTATCTTATTGCATTTTTGAGTTATAGCAGTTTTTACTGTTTTATTGCTCCAAAAGCCTTTTCAGCCCATGAAAAGTTGTTTGTGAGTTTCGAAAAAAGGGCAAGAGCTATTCAAACCCTATTTTCTGGGCAAGTAGGACCTGTAAATCTACACAATATATAGTTTAAAGTTTGAGTCTATCATATTAGGTTTTGGATTTATAGTTGTTTTTGTGTCTATTGCTTCAAAAGCATTTTCAGATAATTTGTGTGTTCTGAAGAAACTACAAGAGATATCTAACCCAAACTTTCTGTGCAAGAGGGGCTTGTATATCTGCACAACATGTCTTTTACAGTTTGAACTTATCTTATTGCATTTTTGAGTTATAGCAGTTTTTAAGTTTTTATTGCTCCAAAAGCCTTTTCAGCCCATGCACAGTTGTTTGTGAGTTTCGAAAAAAGTGCAAGAGCTATTCAAACCCTATTTTCTGGGCAAGTAGGACCTGTAAATCTACACAATATATAGTTTAAAGTTTGAGTCTATCATATTAGGTTTTGGATTTATAGCTGTTTTTGTGTCTATTGCTTCAAAAGCATTTTCAGATAATTTGTGTGTTCTGAAGAAACTACAAGAGATATCTAACCCAAACTTTCTGTGCAAGAGGGGCTTGTACATCTGCACAACATGTCTTTTAAAGTTTGAACCTATCTTATTGCATTTTTGAGTTATAGCAGTTTTTAAGTTTTTATTGCTCCAAAAGCCTTTTCAGCCCATGAACAGTTGTTTGTGAGTTTTCGAAAAAAGTGCAAGAGCTATTCGAACCCTTTTTGCTGGGCAAGTAGGACCTGTAAATCTACACAATATATAGTTTAAAGTTTGAGTCTATCATATTAGGTTTTGGATTTATAGCTGTTTTTGTGTCTATTGCTTCAAAAGCATTTTCAGATAATTTGTGTGTTCTGAAGAAACTACAAGAGATATCTAACCCAAACTTTCTGTGCAAGAGGGGCTTGTATATCTGCACAACATGTCTTTTAAAGTTTGAACTTATCTTATTGCATTTTTGAGTTATAGCAGTTTTTAAGTTTTTATTGCTCCAAAAGCCTTTTCAGCCCATGAACAGTTGTTTGTGAGTTTCGAAAAAAGTGCAAGAGCTATTCAAACCCTTTTTGCTGGGCAATTAGAACCTGTAAATCTACACAATATATAGTTTAAAGTTTGAGTCTATCATATTAGGTTTTGGATTTATAGCTGTTTTTGTGTCTATTGCTTCAAAAGCATTTTCAGATAATTTGTGTGTTCTGAAGAAACTACAAGAGATATCTAACCCAAACTTTCTGTGCAAGAGGGGCTTGTACATCTGCACAACATGTCTTTTAAAGTTTGAACCTATCTTATTGCATTTTTGAGTTATAGCAGTTTTTACGTTTTTATTGCTCCAAAAGCCTTTTCAGCCCATGAACAGTTGTTTGTGAGTTTCGAAAAAAGTGCAAGAGCTATTCGAACCCTTTTTGCTGGGCAAGTAGGACCTGTAAATCTACACAATATATAGTTTAAAGTTTGAGTCTATCATATTAGGTTTTGGATTTATAGTTGTTTTTGTGTCTATTGCTTCAAAAGCATTTTCAGATAATTTGTGTGTTCTGAAGAAACTACAAGAGATATCTAACCCAAACTTTCTGTGCAAGAGGGGCTTGTATATCTGCACAACATGTCTTTTACAGTTTGAACTTATCTTATTGCATTTTTGAGTTATAGCAGTTTTTAAGTTTTTATTGCTCCAAAAGCCTTTTCAGCCCATGCACAGTTGTTTGTGAGTTTCGAAAAAAGTGCAAGAGCTATTCAAACCCTATTTTCTGGGCAAGTAGGACCTGTAAATCTACACAATATATAGTTTAAAGTTTGAGTCTATCATATTAGGTTTTGGATTTATAGCTGTTTTTGTGTCTATTGCTTCAAAAGCATTTTCAGATAATTTGTGTGTTCTGAAGAAACTACAAGAGATATCTAACCCAAACTTTCTGTGCAAGAGGGGCTTGTACATCTGCACAACATGTCTTTTAAAGTTTGAACCTATCTTATTGCATTTTTGAGTTATAGCAGTTTTTAAGTTTTTATTGCTCCAAAAGCCTTTTCAGCCCATGAACAGTTGTTTGTGAGTTTTCGAAAAAAGTGCAAGAGCTATTCGAACCCTTTTTGCTGGGCAAGTAGGACCTGTAAATCTACACAATATATAGTTTAAAGTTTGAGTCTATCATATTAGGTTTTGGATTTATAGCTGTTTTTGTGTCTATTGCTTCAAAAGCATTTTCAGATAATTTGTGTGTTCTGAAGAAACTACAAGAGATATCTAACCCAAACTTTCTGTGCAAGAGGGGCTTGTATATCTGCACAACATGTCTTTTAAAGTTTGAACTTATCTTATTGCATTTTTGAGTTATAGCAGTTTTTAAGTTTTTATTGCTCCAAAAGCCTTTTCAGCCCATGAACAGTTGTTTGTGAGTTTCGAAAAAAGTGCAAGAGCTATTCAAACCCTTTTTGCTGGGCAATTAGAACCTGTAAATCTACACAATATATAGTTTAAAGTTTGAGTCTATCATATTAGGTTTTGGATTTATAGCTGTTTTTGTGTCTATTGCTTCAAAAGCATTTTCAGATAATTTGTGTGTTCTGAAGAAACTACAAGAGATATCTAACCCATACTTTCTGTGCAAGAGGGGCTTGTACATCTGCACAACATGTCTTTTAAAGTTTGAACCTATCTTATTGCATTTTTGAGTTATAGCAGTTTTTACTGTTTTATTGCTCCAAAAGCCTTTTCAGCCCATGAAAAGTTGTTTGTGAGTTTCGAAAAAAAGGGCAAGAGCTATTCAAAACCTTTTTGCTGGGCAAGTAGGACCTGTAAATCTACACAATATATAGTTTAAAGTTTGAGTCTATCATATAAGGTTTTGGATTTATAGCTGTTTTTGTGTCTATTGCTTCAAAAGCATTTTCAGATAATTTGTGTGTTCTGAAGAAACTACAAGAGATATCTAACCCATACTTTATGTGCAAGAGATGCTTGTACATCTGCACAATATGTCTTTTAAAGTCTGAACCTATCTTATTGCATTTTTGAGTTATAGCAGTTTTTAAGTTTTTATTGCTCCAAAAGCCTTTTCAGCCCATGAACAGTTGTTTGTGAGTTTCAAAAAAAGTGCAAGAGCTATTCAAACCCTTTTTGCTGGGCAATTAGAACCTGTAAATCTACACAATATATAGTTTAAAGTTTGAGTCTATCATATTAGGTTTTGGATTTATAGCTGTTTTTGTGTCTATTGCTTCAAAAGCATTTTCAGATAATTTGTGTGTTCTGAAGAAACTACAAGAGATATCTAACCCATACTTTCTGTGCAAGAGGGGCTTGTACATCTGCACAACATGTCTTTTAAAGTTTGAACCTATCTTATTGCATTTTTGAGTTATAGCAGTTTTTACGTTTTTATTGCTCCAAAAGCCTTTTCAGCCCATGAACAGTTGTTTGTGAGTTTCGAAAAAAGTGCAAGAGCTATTCGAACCCTTTTTGCTGGGCAAGTAGGACCTGTAAATCTACACAATATATAGTTTAAAGTTTGAGTCTATCATATTAGGTTTTGGATTTATAGCTGTTTTTGTGTCTATTGCTTCAAAAGCATTTTCAGATAATTTGTGTGTTCTGAAGAAACTACAAGAGATATCTAACCCAAACTTTCTGTGCAAGAGGGGCTTATATATTTGCACAACATGTCTTTTAAAGTTTGAACTTATCTTATTGCATTTTTGAGTTATAGCAGTTTTTAAGTTTTTATTTCTCCAAAAGCCTTTTCAGCCCATGAACAGTTGTTTGTGAGTTTCGAAAAAAGTGCAAGAGCTATTCAAACCCTTTTTGCTGGGCAATTAGAACCTGTAAATCTACACAATATATAGTTTAAAGTTTGAGTCTATCATATTAGGTTTTGGATTTATAGCTGTTTTTGTGTCTATTGCTTCAAAAGCATTTTCAGATAATTTGTGTGTTCTGAAGAAACTACAAGAGATATCTAACCCATACTTTCTGTGCAAGAGGGGCTTGTACATCTGCACAACATGTCTTTTAAAGTTTGAACCTATCTTATTGCATTTTTGAGTTATAGCAGTTTTTACTGTTTTATTGCTCCAAAAGCCTTTTCAGCCCATGAAAAGTTGTTTGTGAGTTTCGAAAAAAAGGGCAAGAGCTATTCGAACCCTTTTTGCTGGGCAAGTAGGACCTGTAAATCTACACAATATATAGTTTAAAGTTTGAGTCTATCATATAAGGTTTTGGATTTATAGCTGTTTTTGTGTCTATTGCTTCAAAAGCATTTTCAGATAATTTGTGTGTTCTGAAGAAACTACAAGAGATATCTAACCCATACTTTATGTGCAAGAGGGGCTTGTACATCTGCACAATATGTCTTTTAAAGTCTGAACCTATCTTATTGCATTTTTGAGTTATAGCAGTTTTTAAGTTTTTATTGCTCCAAAAGCCTTTTCAGCCCATGAACAGTTGTTTGTGAGTTTCAAAAAAAGTGCAAGAGCTATTCAAACCCTTTTTGCTGGGCAATTAGAACCTGTAAATCTACACAATATATAGTTTAAAGTTTGAGTCTATCATATTAGGTTTTGGATTTATAGCTGTTTTTGTGTCTATTGCTTCAAAAGCATTTTCAGATAATTTGTGTGTTCTGAAGAAACTAAAAGAGATATCTAAGCCATACTTTCTGTGCAAGAGGGGCTTGTACATCTGCACAACATGTCTTTTAAAGTTTGAACCTATCTTATTTCAATTTTGAGTTATAGCAGTTTTTAAGTTTTATTGCTCTAAAAGCCTTTTCAGCCCATGAACAGTTGTTTGTGAGTTTCGAAAAAAGTGCAAGAGCTATTCAAACCCTATTTTCTGGGCAAGTAGGACCTGTAAATCTACACAATATATAGTTTAAAGTTTGAGTCTATCATATTAGGTTTTGGATTTATAGCTGTTTTTGTGTCTATGGCTTCAAAAACATTTTCAGATAATTTGTGTGTTCTGAAGAAACTACAATATATAACTAAGCCATACTTTCTGTGCAAGAGGGGCTTGTACATCTGCACAACATGTCTTTTACAGTTTGAACTTATCTTATTGCATTTTTGAGTTATAGCAGTTTTTAAGTTTTTATTGCTCCAAAAGCCTTTTCAGCCCATGCACAGTTGTTTGTGAGTTTTCGAAAAAAGTGCAAGGGCTATTCGAACCCTATTTTCTGGGCAAGTAGGACCTGTAAATCTAAAAAATATATAGTTTAAAGTTTGAGTCTATCATATTAGGTTTTGGATTTATAGCTGTTTTTGTGTCTATTGCTTCAAAAGCATTTTCAGATAATTTGTGTGTTCTGAAGAAACTACAAGAGATATCTAACCCAAACTTTCTGTGCAAGAGGGGCTTGTACATCTGCACAACATGTCTTTTAAAGTTTGAACCTATCTTATTGCATTTTTGAGTTATAGCAGTTTTTAAGTTTTTATTGCTCCAAAAGCCTTTTCAGCCCATGCACAGTTGTTTGTGAGTTTTCGAAAAAAGTGCAAGAGCTATTCGAACCCTATTTTCTGGGCAAGTAGGACCTGTAAATCTAAAAAAATATATAGTTTAAAGTTTGAGTCTATCATATTAGGTTTTGGATTTATAGCTGTTTTTGTGTCTATTGCTTCAAAAGCATTTTCAGATAATTTGTGTGTTCTGAAGAAACTACAAGAGATATCTAACCCAAACTTTCTGTGCAAGAGGGGCTTGTACATCTGCACAACATGTCTTTTACAGTTTGAACTTATCTTATTGCATTTTTGAGTTATAGCAGTTTTTAAGTTTTTATTGCTCCAAAAGCCTTTTCAGCCCATGCACAGTTGTTTGTGAGTTTCGAAAAAAGTGCAAGAGCTATTCAAACCCTATTTTCTGGGCAAGTAGGACCTGTAAATCTACACAATATATAGTTTAAAGTTTGAGTCTATCATATTAGGTTTTGGATTTATAGCTGTTTTTGTGTCTATTGCTTCAAAAGCATTTTCAGATAATTTGTGTGTTCTGAAGAAACTACAAGAGATATCTAACCCAAACTTTCTGTGCAAGAGGGGCTTGTACATCTGCACAACATGTCTTTTAAAGTTTGAACCTATCTTATTGCATTTTTGAGTTATAGCAGTTTTTAAGTTTTTATTGCTCCAAAAGCCTTTTCAGCCCATGAACAGTTGTTTGTGAGTTTTCGAAAAAAGTGCAAGAGCTATTCGAACCCTTTTTGCTGGGCAAGTAGGACCTGTAAATCTACACAATATATAGTTTAAAGTTTGAGTCTATCATATTAGGTTTTGGATTTATAGCTGTTTTTGTGTCTATTGCTTCAAAAGCATTTTCAGATAATTTGTGTGTTCTGAAGAAACTACAAGAGATATCTAACCCAAACTTTCTGTGCAAGAGGGGCTTGTATATCTGCACAACATGTCTTTTAAAGTTTGAACTTATCTTATTGCATTTTTGAGTTATAGCAGTTTTTAAGTTTTTATTGCTCCAAAAGCCTTTTCAGCCCATGAACAGTTGTTTGTGAGTTTCGAAAAAAGTGCAAGAGCTATTCAAACCCTTTTTGCTGGGCAATTAGAACCTGTAAATCTACACAATATATAGTTTAAAGTTTGAGTCTATCATATTAGGTTTTGGATTTATAGCTGTTTTTGTGTCTATTGCTTCAAAAGCATTTTCAGATAATTTGTGTGTTCTGAAGAAACTACAAGAGATATCTAACCCATACTTTCTGTGCAAGAGGGGCTTGTACATCTGCACAACATGTCTTTTAAAGTTTGAACCTATCTTATTGCATTTTTGAGTTATAGCAGTTTTTACTGTTTTATTGCTCCAAAAGCCTTTTCAGCCCATGAAAAGTTGTTTGTGAGTTTCGAAAAAAAGGGCAAGAGCTATTCAAAACCTTTTTGCTGGGCAAGTAGGACCTGTAAATCTACACAATATATAGTTTAAAGTTTGAGTCTATCATATAAGGTTTTGGATTTATAGCTGTTTTTGTGTCTATTGCTTCAAAAGCATTTTCAGATAATTTGTGTGTTCTGAAGAAACTACAAGAGATATCTAACCCATACTTTATGTGCAAGAGATGCTTGTACATCTGCACAATATGTCTTTTAAAGTCTGAACCTATCTTATTGCATTTTTGAGTTATAGCAGTTTTTAAGTTTTTATTGCTCCAAAAGCCTTTTCAGCCCATGAACAGTTGTTTGTGAGTTTCAAAAAAAGTGCAAGAGCTATTCAAACCCTTTTTGCTGGGCAATTAGAACCTGTAAATCTACACAATATATAGTTTAAAGTTTGAGTCTATCATATTAGGTTTTGGATTTATAGCTGTTTTTGTGTCTATTGCTTCAAAAGCATTTTCAGATAATTTGTGTGTTCTGAAGAAACTACAAGAGATATCTAACCCATACTTTCTGTGCAAGAGGGGCTTGTACATCTGCACAACATGTCTTTTAAAGTTTGAACCTATCTTATTGCATTTTTGAGTTATAGCAGTTTTTACGTTTTTATTGCTCCAAAAGCCTTTTCAGCCCATGAACAGTTGTTTGTGAGTTTCGAAAAAAGTGCAAGAGCTATTCGAACCCTTTTTGCTGGGCAAGTAGGACCTGTAAATCTACACAATATATAGTTTAAAGTTTGAGTCTATCATATTAGGTTTTGGATTTATAGCTGTTTTTGTGTCTATTGCTTCAAAAGCATTTTCAGATAATTTGTGTGTTCTGAAGAAACTACAAGAGATATCTAACCCAAACTTTCTGTGCAAGAGGGGCTTATATATTTGCACAACATGTCTTTTAAAGTTTGAACTTATCTTATTGCATTTTTGAGTTATAGCAGTTTTTAAGTTTTTATTTCTCCAAAAGCCTTTTCAGCCCATGAACAGTTGTTTGTGAGTTTCGAAAAAAGTGCAAGAGCTATTCAAACCCTTTTTGCTGGGCAATTAGAACCTGTAAATCTACACAATATATAGTTTAAAGTTTGAGTCTATCATATTAGGTTTTGGATTTATAGCTGTTTTTGTGTCTATTGCTTCAAAAGCATTTTCAGATAATTTGTGTGTTCTGAAGAAACTACAAGAGATATCTAACCCATACTTTCTGTGCAAGAGGGGCTTGTACATCTGCACAACATGTCTTTTAAAGTTTGAACCTATCTTATTGCATTTTTGAGTTATAGCAGTTTTTACTGTTTTATTGCTCCAAAAGCCTTTTCAGCCCATGAAAAGTTGTTTGTGAGTTTCGAAAAAAAGGGCAAGAGCTATTCAAAACCTTTTTGCTGGGCAAGTAGGACCTGTAAATCTACACAATATATAGTTTAAAGTTTGAGTCTATCATATAAGGTTTTGGATTTATAGCTGTTTTTGTGTCTATTGCTTCAAAAGCATTTTCAGATAATTTGTGTGTTCTGAAGAAACTACAAGAGATATCTAACCCATACTTTATGTGCAAGAGGGGCTTGTACATCTGCACAATATGTCTTTTAAAGTCTGAACCTATCTTATTGCATTTTTGAGTTATAGCAGTTTTTAAGTTTTTATTGCTCCAAAAGCCTTTTCAGCCCATGAACAGTTGTTTGTGAGTTTCAAAAAAAGTGCAAGAGCTATTCAAACCCTTTTTGCTGGGCAATTAGAACCTGTAAATCTACACAATATATAGTTTAAAGTTTGAGTCTATCATATTAGGTTTTGGATTTATAGCTGTTTTTGTGTCTATTGCTTCAAAAGCATTTTCAGATAATTTGTGTGTTCTGAAGAAACTAAAAGAGATATCTAAGCCATACTTTCTGTGCAAGAGGGGCTTGTACATCTGCACAACATGTCTTTTAAAGTTTGAACCTATCTTATTTCAATTTTGAGTTATAGCAGTTTTTAAGTTTTATTGCTCTAAAAGCCTTTTCAGCCCATGAACAGTTGTTTGTGAGTTTCGAAAAAAGTGCAAGAGCTATTCAAACCCTATTTTCTGGGCAAGTAGGACCTGTAAATCTACACAATATATAGTTTAAAGTTTGAGTCTATCATATTAGGTTTTGGATTTATAGCTGTTTTTGTGTCTATGGCTTCAAAAACATTTTCAGATAATTTGTGTGTTCTGAAGAAACTACAATATATAACTAAGCCATACTTTCTGTGCAAGAGGGGCTTGTACATCTGCACAACATGTCTTTTACAGTTTGAACTTATCTTATTGCATTTTTGAGTTATAGCAGTTTTTAAGTTTTTATTGCTCCAAAAGCCTTTTCAGCCCATGCACAGTTGTTTGTGAGTTTTCGAAAAAAGTGCAAGGGCTATTCGAACCCTATTTTCTGGGCAAGTAGGACCTGTAAATCTAAAAAATATATAGTTTAAAGTTTGAGTCTATCATATTAGGTTTTGGATTTATAGCTGTTTTTGTGTCTATTGCTTCAAAAGCATTTTCAGATAATTTGTGTGTTCTGAAGAAACTACAAGAGATATCTAACCCAAACTTTCTGTGCAAGAGGGGCTTGTACATCTGCACAACATGTCTTTTAAAGTTTGAACCTATCTTATTGCATTTTTGAGTTATAGCAGTTTTTAAGTTTTTATTGCTCCAAAAGCCTTTTCAGCCCATGCACAGTTGTTTGTGAGTTTTCGAAAAAAGTGCAAGAGCTATTCGAACCCTATTTTCTGGGCAAGTAGGACCTGTAAATCTAAAAAAATATATAGTTTAAAGTTTGAGTCTATCATATTAGGTTTTGGATTTATAGCTGTTTTTGTGTCTATTGCTTCAAAAGCATTTTCAGATAATTTGTGTGTTCTGAAGAAACTACAAGAGATATCTAACCCAAACTTTCTGTGCAAGAGGGGCTTGTACATCTGCACAACATGTCTTTTAAAGTTTGAACCTATCTTATTGCATTTTTGAGTTATAGCAGTTTTTACGTTTTTATTGCTCCAAAAGCCTTTTCAGCCCATGAACAGTTGTTTGTGAGTTTCGAAAAAAGTGCAAGAGCTATTCAAACCCTTTTTGCTGGGCAAGTAGGAGCTGTAAATCTACACAATATATAGTTTAAAGTTTGAGTCTATCATATTAGGTTTTGGATTTATAGCTGTTTTTGTGTATATTGCTTCAAAAACATTTTCAGATAATTTGTGTGTTCTGAAGAAACTACAATATATAACTAAGCCATACTGTCTGTGCAAGAGGGGCTTGTACATCTGCACAACATGTCTTTTACAGTTTGAACTTATCTTATTGCATTTTTGAGTTATAGCAGTTTTTAAGTTTTTATTGCTCCAAAAGCCTTTTCAGCCCATGCACAGTTGTTTGTGAGTTTCGAAAAAAGTGCAAGAGCTATTCAAACCCTATTTTCTGGGCAAGTAGGACCTGTAAATCTACACAATATATAGTTTAAAGTTTGAGTCTATCATATTAGGTTTTGGATTTATAGCTGTTTTTGTATCTATTGCTTCAAAAGCATTTTCAGATAATTTGTGTGTTCTGAAGAAACTACAAGAGATATCTAACCCAAACTTTCTGTGCAAGAGGGGCTTATATATTTGCACAACATGTCTTTTAAAGTTTGAACTTATCTTATTGCATTTTTGAGTTATAGCAGTTTTTAAGTTTTTATTGCTCCAAAAGCCTTTTCAGCCCATGAACAGTTGTTTGTGAGTTTCGAAAAAAGTGCAAGAGCTATTCAAACCCTTTTTGCTGGGCAATTAGAACCTGTAAATCTACACAATATATAGTTTAAAGTTTGAGTCTATCATATTAGGTTTTGGATTTATAGCTGTTTTTGTGTCTATTGCTTCAAAAGCATTTTCAGATAATTTGTGTGTTCTGAAGAAACTACAAGAGATATCTAACCCATACTTTCTGTGCAAGAGGGGCTTGTACATCTGCACAACATGTCTTTTAAAGTTTGAACCTATCTTATTGCATTTTTGAGTTATAGCAGTTTTTACTGTTTTATTGCTCCAAAAGCCTTTTCAGCCCATGAAAAGTTGTTTGTGAGTTTCGAAAAAAAGGGCAAGAGCTATTCAAAACCTATTTTCTGGGCAAGTAGGACCTGTAAATCTACACAATATATAGTTTAAAGTTTGAGTCTATCATATTAGGTTTTGGATTTATAGCTGTTTTTGTGTCTATTGCTTCAAAAACATTTTCAGATAATTTGTGTGTTCTGAAGAAACTACAATATATAACTAAGCCATACTGTCTGTGCAAGAGGGGCTTGTACATCTGCACAACATGTCTTTTACAGTTTGAACTTATCTTATTGCATTTTTGAGTTATAGCAGTTTTTAAGTTTTATTGCTCCAAAAGCCTTTTCAGCCCATGCACAGTTGTTTGTGAGTTTTCGAAAAAAGTGCAAGAGCTATTCGAACCCTATTTTCTGGGCAAGTAGGACCTGTAAATCTAAAAAATATATAGTTTAAAGTTTGAGTCTATCATATTAGGTTTTGGATTTATAGCTGTTTTTGTGTCTATTGCTTCAAAAGCATTTTCAGATAATTTGTGTGTTCTGAAGAAACTACAAGAGATATCTAACCCAAACTTTCTGTGCAAGAGGGGCTTGTACATCTGCACAACATGTCTTTTAAAGTTTGAACCTATCTTATTGCATTTTTGAGTTATAGCAGTTTTTACGTTTTTATTGCTCCAAAAGCCTTTTCAGCCCATGAACAGTTGTTTGTGAGTTTCGAAAAAAGTGCAAGAGCTATTCAAACCCTTTTTGCTGGGCAATTAGAACCTGTAAATCTACACAATATATAGTTTAAAGTTTGAGTCTATCATATTAGGTTTTGGATTTATAGCTGTTTTTGTGTCTATTGCTTCAAAAGCATTTTCAGATAATTTGTGTGTTCTGAAGAAACTACAAGAGATACCTAACCCAAACTTTCTCTGCAAGAGGGGCTTGTACATCTGCACAACATGGCTTTTAAAGTTTGAACCTATCTTATTTCAATTTTGAGTTATAGCAGTTTTTAAGTTTTTATTGCTCTAAAAGCCTTTTCAGCCCATGAACAGTTGTTTGTGAGTTTCGAAAAAAGTGCAAGAGCTATTCGAACCCTTTTTGCTGGGCAAGTAGGACCTGTAAATCTACACAATATATAGTTTAAAGTTTGAGTCTATCATATTAGGTTTTGGATTTATAGCTGTTTTTGTGTCTATTGCTTCAAAAGCATTTTCAGATAATTTGTGTGTTCTGAAGAAACTACAAGAGATATCTAACCCAAACTTTCTGTGCAAGAGGGGCTTGTACATCTGCACAACATGTCTTTTAAAGTTTGAACCTATCTTATTGCATTTTTGAGTTATAGCAGTTTTTACGTTTTTATTGCTCCAAAAGCCTTTTCAGCCCATGAACAGTTGTTTGTGAGTTTCGAAAAAAGTGCAAGAGCTATTCAAACCCTTTTTGCTGGGCAATTAGAACCTGTAAATCTACACAATATATAGTTTAAAGTTTGAGTCTATCATATTAGGTTTTGGATTTATAGCTGTTTTTGTGTCTATTGCTTCAAAAGCATTTTCAGATAATTTGTGTGTTCTGAAGAAACTACAAGAGATACCTAACCCAAACTTTCTCTGCAAGAGGGGCTTGTACATCTGCACAACATGGCTTTTAAAGTTTGAACCTATCTTATTTCAATTTTGAGTTATAGCAGTTTTTAAGTTTTTATTGCTCTAAAAGCCTTTTCAGCCCATGAACAGTTGTTTGTGAGTTTCGAAAAAAGTGCAAGAGCTATTCGAACCCTTTTTGCTGGGCAAGTAGGAGCTGTAAATCTACACAATATATAGTTTAAAGTTTGAGTCTATCATATTAGGTTTTGGATTTATAGCTGTTTTTGTGTCTATTGCTTCAAAAGCATTTTCAGATAATTTGTGTGTTCTGAAGAAACTACAAGAGATATCTAACCCAAACTTTCTCTGCAAGAGGGGCTTGTACATCTGTACAACATGTCTTTTAAAGTTTGAACTTATCTTATTGCATTTTTGAGTTATAGCAGTTTTTAAGTTTGTATTGCTCCAAAAGCCTTTTCAGCCCATGAACAGTTGTTTGTGAGTTTCGAAAAAAGTGCAAGAGCTATTCAAACCCTTTTTGCTGGGCAAGTAGGACCTGTAAATCTACACAATATATAGTTTAAAGTTTGAGTCTATCATATTAGGTTTTGGATTTATAGCTGTTTTTGTATCTATTGCTTCAAAAGCATTTTCAGATAATTTGTGTGTTCTGAAGAAACTACAAGAGATAACTAAGCCATACTTTCTGTGCAAGAGGGGCTTGTACATCTGCACAACATGTCTTTTAAAGTTTGAACCTATCTTATTGCATTTTTGAGTTATAGCAGTTTTTCACTTTTTATTGCTCCAAAAGCCTTTTCAGCCCATGAACAGTTGTTTGTGAGTTTCGAAAAAAGTGCAAGAGCTATTCGAACCCTTTTTGCTGGGCAAGTAGGACCTGTAAATCTACACAATATATAGTTTAAAGTTTGAGTCTATCATATTAGGTTTTGGATTTATAGCTGTTTTTGTGTCTATTGCTTCAAAAGCATTTTCAGATAATTTGTGTGTTCTGAAGAAACTACAAGAGATATCTAACCCAAACTTTCTGTGCAAGAGGGGCTTGTATATCTGCACAACATGTCTTTTAAAGTTTGAACCTATCTTATTGCATTTTTGAGTTATAGCAGTTTTTAAGTTTTTATTGCTCCAAAAGCCTTTTCAGCCCATGAACAGTTGTTTGTGAGTTTCGAAAAAAGTGCAAGAGCTATTCAAACCCTTTTTGCTGGGCAAGTAGTACCTGTAAATCTACACAATATATAGTTTAAAGTTTGAGTCTATCATATTAGGTTTTGGATTTATAGCTGTTTTTGTGTCTATTGCTTCAAAAGCATTTTCAGATAATTTGTGTGTTCTGAAGAAACTACAAGAGATATCTAAGCCATACTTTCTGTGCAAGAGGGGCTTGTACATCTGCACAACATGTCTTTTAAAGTTTGAACCTATCTTATTGCATTTTTGAGTTATAGCAGTTTTTACTGTTTTATTGCTCCAAAAGCCTTTTCAGCCCATGAACAGTTGTTTGTGAGTTTCGAAAAAAGTGCAAGAGCTATTCGAACCCTTTTTGCTGGGCAAGTAGGAGCTGTAAATCTACACAATATATAGTTTAAAGTTTGAGTCTATCATATTAGGTTTTGGATTTATAGCTGTTTTTGTGTCTATTGCTTCAAAAGCATTTTCAGATAATTTGTGTGTTCTGAAGAAACTACAAGAGATATCTAACCCAAACTTTCTCTGCAAGAGGGGCTTGTACATCTGTACAACATGTCTTTTAAAGTTTGAACTTATCTTATTGCATTTTTGAGTTATAGCAGTTTTTAAGTTTTTATTGCTCCAAAAGCCTTTTCAGCCCATGAACAGTTGTTTGTGAGTTTCGAAAAAAGTGCAAGAGCTATTCAAACCCTTTTTGCTGGGCAAGTAGGACCTGTAAATCTACACAATATATAGTTTAAAGTTTGAGTCTATCATATTAGGTTTTGGATTTATAGCTGTTTTTGTGTCTATTGCTTAAAAAGCATTTTCAGATAATTTGTGTGTTCTGAAGAAACTACAAGAGATATCTAACCCAAACTTTCTGTGCAAGAGGGGCTTGTACATCTGCACAACATGTCTTTTAAAGTTTGAACTTATCTTATTGCATTTTTGAGTTATAGCAGTTTTTAAGTTTTTATTGCTCCAAAAGCCTTTTCAGCCCATGGACAGTTGTTTGTGAGTTTCGAAAAAAGTGCAAGAGCTATTCAAACCCTATTTTCTGGGCAAGTAGGACCTGTAAATCTACACAATATATAGTTTAAAGTTTGAGTCTATCATATTAGGTTTTGGATTTATAGCTGTTTTTGTATCTATTGCTTCAAAAGCATTTTCAGATAATTTGTGTGTTCTGAAGAAACTACAAGAGATAACTAAGCCATACTTTCTGTGCAAGAGGGGCTTGTACATCTGCACAACATGTCTTTTAAAGTTTGAACCTATCTTATTGCATTTTTGAGTTATAGCAGTTTTTAACTTTTTATTGCTCCAAAAGCCTTTTCAGCCCATGAACAGTTGTTTGTGAGTTTCGAAAAAAGTGCAAGAGCTATTCGAACCCTTTTTGCTGGGCAAGTAGGACCTGTAAATCTACACAATATATAGTTTAAAGTTTGAGTCTATCATATTAGGTTTTGGATTTATAGCTGTTTTTGTGTCTATTGCTTCAAAAGCATTTTCAGATAATTTGTGTGTTCTGAAGAAACTACAAGAGATATCTAACCCAAACTTTCTGTGCAAGAGGGGCTTGTATATCTGCACAACATGTCTTTTAAAGTTTGAACCTATCTTATTGCATTTTTGAGTTATAGCAGTTTTTAAGTTTTTATTGCTCCAAAAGCCTTTTCAGCCCATGAACAGTTGTTTGTGAGTTTCGAAAAAAGTGCAAGAGCTATTCAAACCCTTTTTGCTGGGCAAGTAGTACCTGTAAATCTACACAATATATAGTTTAAAGTTTGAGTCTATCATATTAGGTTTTGGATTTATAGCTGTTTTTGTGTCTATTGCTTCAAAAGCATTTTCAGATAATTTGTGTGTTCTGAAGAAACTACAAGAGATATCTAAGCCATACTTTCTGTGCAAGAGGGGCTTGTACATCTGCACAACATGTCTTTTAAAGTTTGAACCTATCTTATTTCATTTTTGAGTTATAGCAGTTTTTAAGTTTTTATTGCTCTAAAAGCCTTTTCAGCCCATGAAAAGTTGTTTGTGAGTTTCGAAAAAAGGGCAAGAGCTATTCAAACCCTTTTTGCTGGGCAAGTAGGACCTGTAAATCTACACAATATATAGTTTAAAGTTTGAGTCTATCATATAAGGTTTTGGATTTATAGCTGTTTTTGTGTCTATTGCTTCAAAAGCATTTTCAGATAATTTGTGTGTTCTGAAGAAACTACAAGAGATATCTAACCCATACTTTATGTGCAAGAGGGGCTTGTACATCTGCACAATATGTCTTTTAAAGTCTGAACCTATCTTATTGCATTTTTGAGTTATAGCAGTTTTTAAGTTTTTATTGCTCCAAAAGCCTTTTCAGCCCATGAACAGTTGTTTGTGAGTTTCGAAAAAAGTGCAAGAGCTATTCAAACCCTTTTTGCTGGGCAATTAGAACCTGTAAATCTACACAATATATAGTTTAAAGTTTGAGTCTATCATATTAGGTTTTGGATTTATAGCTGTTTTTGTGTCTATTGCTTCAAAAGCATTTTCAGATAATTTGTGTGTTCTGAAGAAACTACAAGAGATATCTAAGCCATACTTTCTGTGCAAGAGGGGCTTGTACATCTGCACAACATGTCTTTTAAAGTTTGAACCTATCTTATTTCAATTTTGAGTTATAGCAGTTTTTAAGTTTTTATTGCTCTAAAAGCCTTTTCAGCCCATGAACAGTTGTTTGTGAGTTTTCGAAAAAAGTGCAAGAGCTATTCGAACCCTTTTTGCTGGGCAAGTAGGACCTGTAAATCTACACAATATATAGTTTAAAGTTTGAGTCTATCATATTAGGTTTTGGATTTATAGCTGTTTTTGTGTCTATTGCTTCAAAAGCATTTTCAGATAATTTGTGTGTTCTGAAGAAACTACAAGAGATATCTAACCCAAACTTTCTGTGCAAGAGGGGCTTTTATATCTGCACAACATGTCTTTTAAAGTTTGAACTTATCTTATTGCATTTTTGAGTTATAGCAGTTTTTAAGTTTTTATTGCTCCAAAAGCCTTTTCAGCCCATGAACAGTTGTTTGTGAGTTTCGAAAAAAGTGCAAGAGCTATTCAAACCCTTTTTGCTGGGCAATTAGAACCTGTAAATCTACACAATATATAGTTTAAAGTTTGAGTCTATCATATTAGGTTTTGGATTTATAGCTGTTTTTGTGTCTATTGCTTCAAAAGCATTTTCAGATAATTTGTGTGTTCTGAAGAAACTACAAGAGATATCTAACCCAAACTTTCTCTGCAAGAGGGGCTTGTACATCTGTACAACATGTCTTTTAAAGTTTGAACTTATCTTATTGCATTTTTGAGTTATAGCAGTTTTTAAGTTTTTATTGCTCCAAAAGCCTTTTCAGCCCATGAACAGTTGTTTGTGAGTTTCAAAAAAAGTGCAAGAGCTATTCAAACCCTTTTTGCTGGGCAAGTAGGACCTGTAAATCTACACAATATATAGTTTAAAGTTTGAGTCTATCATATTAGGTTTTGGATTTATAGCTGTTTTTGTGTCTATTGCTTCAAAAGCATTTTCAGATAATTTGTGTGTTCTGAAGAAACTACAAGAGATATCTAACCCAAACTTTCTGTGCAAGAGGGGCTTGTACATCTGCACAACATGTCTTTTAAAGTTTGAACTTATCTTATTGCATTTTTGAGTTATAGCAGTTTTTAAGTTTTTATTGCCCCAAAAGCCTTTTCAGCCCATGGACAGTTGTTTGTGAGTTTCGAAAAAAGTGCAAGAGCTATTCAAACCCTATTTTCTGGGCAAGTAGGACCTGTAAATCTACACAATATATAGTTTAAAGTTTGAGTCTATCATATTAGGTTTTGGATTTATAGCTGTTTTTGTGTCTATTGCTTCAAAAGCATTTTCAGATAATTTGTGTGTTCTGAAGAAACTACAAGAGATATCTAACCCAAACTTTCTGTGCAAGAGGGGCTTGTATATCTGCACAACATGTCTTTTAAAGTTTGAACTTATCTTATTGCATTTTTGAGTTATAGCAGTTTTTAAGTTTTTATTGCTCCAAAAGCCTTTTCAGCCCATGGACAGTTGTTTGTGAGTTTCGAAAAAAGTGCAAGAGCTATTCAAACCCTATTTTCTGGGCAAGTAGGACCTGTAAATCTACACAATATATAGTTTAAAGTTTGAGTCTATCATATTAGGTTTTGGATTTATAGCTGTTTTTGTGTCTATTGCTTCAAAAGCATTTTCAGATAATTTGTGTGTTCTGAAGAAACTACAAGAGATATCTAACCCAAACTTTCTGTGCAAGAGGGGCTTTTATATCTGCACAACATGTCTTTTAAAGTTTGAACTTATCTTATTGCATTTTTGAGTTATAGCAGTTTTTAAGTTTTTATTGCTCCAAAAGCCTTTTCAGCCCATGAACAGTTGTTTGTGAGTTTCGAAAAAAGTGCAAGAGCTATTCAAACCCTTTTTGCTGGGCAATTAGAACCTGTAAATCTACACAATATATAGTTTAAAGTTTGAGTCTATCATATTAGGTTTTGGATTTATAGCTGTTTTTGTGTCTATTGCTTCAAAAGCATTTTCAGATAATTTGTGTGTTCTGAAGAAACTACAAGAGATATCTAACCCAAACTTTCTCTGCAAGAGGGGCTTGTACATCTGTACAACATGTCTTTTAAAGTTTGAACTTATCTTATTGCATTTTTGAGTTATAGCAGTTTTTAAGTTTTTATTGCTCCAAAAGCCTTTTCAGCCCATGAACAGTTGTTTGTGAGTTTCAAAAAAAGTGCAAGAGCTATTCAAACCCTTTTTGCTGGGCAAGTAGGACCTGTAAATCTACACAATATATAGTTTAAAGTTTGAGTCTATCATATTAGGTTTTGGATTTATAGCTGTTTTTGTGTCTATTGCTTCAAAAGCATTTTCAGATAATTTGTGTGTTCTGAAGAAACTACAAGAGATATCTAACCCAAACTTTCTGTGCAAGAGGGGCTTGTACATCTGCACAACATGTCTTTTAAAGTTTGAACTTATCTTATTGCATTTTTGAGTTATAGCAGTTTTTAAGTTTTTATTGCCCCAAAAGCCTTTTCAGCCCATGGACAGTTGTTTGTGAGTTTCGAAAAAAGTGCAAGAGCTATTCAAACCCTATTTTCTGGGCAAGTAGGACCTGTAAATCTACACAATATATAGTTTAAAGTTTGAGTCTATCATATTAGGTTTTGGATTTATAGCTGTTTTTGTGTCTATTGCTTCAAAAGCATTTTCAGATAATTTGTGTGTTCTGAAGAAACTACAAGAGATATCTAACCCAAACTTTCTGTGCAAGAGGGGCTTGTATATCTGCACAACATGTCTTTTAAAGTTTGAACTTATCTTATTGCATTTTTGAGTTATAGCAGTTTTTAAGTTTTTATTGCTCCAAAAGCCTTTTCAGCCCATGCACAGTTGTTTGTGAGTTTCGAAAAAAGTGCAAGAGCTATTCAAACCCTATTTTCTGGGCAAGTAGGACCTGTAAATCTACACAATATATAGTTTAAAGTTTGAGTCTATCATATTAGGTTTTGGATTTATAGCTGTTTTTGTGTCTATTGCTTCAAAAGCATTTTCAGATAATTTGTGTGTTCTGAAGAAACTACAAGAGATAACTAAGCCATACTTTCTGTGCAAGAGGGGCTTGTACATCTGCACAACATGTCTTTTAAAGTTTGAACCTATCTTATTGCATTTTTGAGTTATAGCAGTTTTTAAGTTTTTATTGCTCCAAAAGCCTTTTCAGCCCATGAACAGTTGTTTGTGAGTTTTCGAAAAAAGTGCAAGAGCTATTCGAACCCTTTTTGCAGGGCAAGTAGGACCTGTAAATCTACACAATATATAGTTTAAAGTTTGAGTCTATCATATTAGGTTTTGAATTTATAGCTGTTTTTGTGTCTATTGCTTCAAAAGCATTTTCAGATAATTTGTGTGTTCTGAAGAAACTACAAGAGATATCTAACCCATACTTTCTGTGCAAGAGGGGCTTGTATATCTGCACAACATGTCTTTTAAAGTTTGAACTTATCTTATTGCATTTTTGAGTTATAGCAGTTTTTAAGTTTTTATTGCTCCAAAAGCCTTTTCAGCCCATGAACAGTTGTTTGTGAGTTTCGAAAAAAGTGCAAGAGCTATTCGAACCCTTTTTGCTGGGCAAGTAGGACCTGTAAATCTACACAATATATAGTTTAAAGTTTGAGTCTATCATATTAGGTTTTGGATTTATAGCTGTTTTTGTGTCTATTGCTTCAAAAGCATTTTCAGATAATTTGTGTGTTCTGAAGAAACTACAAGAGATATCTAACCCAAACTTTCTGTGCAAGAGGGGCTTTTATATCTGCACAACATGTCTTTTAAAGTTTGAACTTATCTTATTGCATTTTTGAGTTATAGCAGTTTTTAAGTTTTTATTGCTCCAAAAGCCTTTTCAGCCCATGAACAGTTGTTTGTGAGTTTCGAAAAAAGTGCAAGAGCTATTCAAACCGTTTTTGCTGGGCAATTAGAACCTGTAAATCTACACAATATATAGTTTAAAGTTTGAGTCTATCATATTAGGTTTTGGATTTATAGCTGTTTTTGTGTCTATTGCTTCAAAAGCATTTTCAGATAATTTGTGTGTTCTGAAGAAACTACAAGAGATATCTAACCCAAACTTTCTCTGCAAGAGGGGCTTGTACATCTGTACAACATGTCTTTTAAAGTTTGAACTTATCTTATTGCATTTTTGAGTTATAGCAGTTTTTAAGTTTTTATTGCTCCAAAAGCCTTTTCAGCCCATGAACAGTTGTTTGTGAGTTTCAAAAAAAGTGCAAGAGCTATTCAAACCCTTTTTGCTGGGCAAGTAGGACCTGTAAATCTACACAATATATAGTTTAAAGTTTGAGTCTATCATATTAGGTTTTGGATTTATAGCTGTTTTTGTGTCTATTGCTTCAAAAGCATTTTCAGATAATTTGTGTGTTCTGAAGAAACTACAAGAGATATCTAACCCAAACTTTCTGTGCAAGAGGGGCTTGTACATCTGCACAACATGTCTTTTAAAGTTTGAACTTATCTTATTGCATTTTTGAGTTATAGCAGTTTTTAAGTTTTTATTGCCCCAAAAGCCTTTTCAGCCCATGGACAGTTGTTTGTGAGTTTCGAAAAAAGTGCAAGAGCTATTCAAACCCTATTTTCTGGGCAAGTAGGACCTGTAAATCTACACAATATATAGTTTAAAGTTTGAGTCTATCATATTAGGTTTTGGATTTATAGCTGTTTTTGTGTCTATTGCTTCAAAAGCATTTTCAGATAATTTGTGTGTTCTGAAGAAACTACAAGAGATATCTAACCCAAACTTTCTGTGCAAGAGGGGCTTGTATATCTGCACAACATGTCTTTTAAAGTTTGAACTTATCTTATTGCATTTTTGAGTTATAGCAGTTTTTAAGTTTTTATTGCTCCAAAAGCCTTTTCAGCCCATGCACAGTTGTTTGTGAGTTTCGAAAAAAGTGCAAGAGCTATTCAAACCCTATTTTCTGGGCAAGTAGGACCTGTAAATCTACACAATATATAGTTTAAAGTTTGAGTCTATCATATTAGGTTTTGGATTTATAGCTGTTTTTGTGTCTATTGCTTCAAAAGCATTTTCAGATAATTTGTGTGTTCTGAAGAAACTACAAGAGATAACTAAGCCATACTTTCTGTGCAAGAGGGGCTTGTACATCTGCACAACATGTCTTTTAAAGTTTGAACCTATCTTATTGCATTTTTGAGTTATAGCAGTTTTTAAGTTTTTATTGCTCCAAAAGCCTTTTCAGCCCATGAACAGTTGTTTGTGAGTTTTCGAAAAAAGTGCAAGAGCTATTCGAACCCTTTTTGCAGGGCAAGTAGGACCTGTAAATCTACACAATATATAGTTTAAAGTTTGAGTCTATCATATTAGGTTTTGAATTTATAGCTGTTTTTGTGTCTATTGCTTCAAAAGCATTTTCAGATAATTTGTGTGTTCTGAAGAAACTACAAGAGATATCTAAGCCATACTTTCTGTGCAAGAGGGGCTTGTACATCTGCACAACATGTCTTTTAAAGTTTGAACCTATCTTATTTCAATTTTGAGTTATAGCAGTTTTTAAGTTTTTATTGCTCTAAAAGCCTTTTCAGCCCATGAACAGTTGTTTGTGAGTTTCGAAAAAAGTGCAAGAGCTATTCAAACCCTATTTTCTGGGCAAGTAGGACCTGTAAATCTACACAATATATAGTTTAAAGTTTGAGTCTATCATATTAGGTTTTGGATTTATAGCTGTTTTTGTGTCTATTGCTTCAAAAACATTTTCAGATAATTTGTGTGTTCTGAAGAAACTACAATAGATAACTAAGCCATACTTTCTGTGCAAGAGGGGCTTGTACATCTGCACAACATGTCTTTTAAAGTTTGAACCTATCTTATTGCATTTTTGAGTTATAGCAGTTTTTACTGTTTTATTGCTCCAAAAGCCTTTTCAGCCCATGAAAAGTTGTTTGTGAGTTTCGAAAAAAGGGCAAGAGCTATTCAAACCCTTTTTGCTGGGCAAGTAGGACCTGTAAATCTACACAATATATAGTTTAAAGTTTGAGTCTATCATATTAGGTTTTGGATTTATAGCTGTTTTTGTGTCTATTGCTTCAAAAGCATTTTCAGATAATTTGTGTGTTCTGAAGAAACTACAAGAGATATCTAACCCATACTTTATGTGCAAGAGGGGCTTGTACATCTGCACAATATGTCTTTTAAAGTCTGAACCTATCTTATTGCATTTTTGAGTTATAGCAGTTTTTAAGTTTTTATTGCTCCAAAAGCCTTTTCAGCCCATGAACAGTTGTTTGTGAGTTTCGAAAAAAGTGCAAGAGCTATTCAAACCCTTTTTGCTGGGCAATTAGAACCTGTAAATCTACACAATATATAGTTTAAAGTTTGAGTCTATCATATTAGGTTTTGGATTTATAGCTGTTTTTGTGTCTATTGCTTCAAAAGCATTTTCAGATAATTTGTGTGTTCTGAAGAAACTACAAGAGATATCTAAGCCATACTTTCTGTGCAAGAGGGGCTTGTACATCTGCACAACATGTCTTTTAAAGTTTGAACCTATCTTATTTCAATTTTGAGTTATAGCAGTTTTTAAGTTTTTATTGCTCCAAAAGCCTTTTCAGCCCATGAACAGTTGTTTGTGAGTTTCGAAAAAAGTGCAAGAGCTATTCAAACCCTTTTTGCTGGGCAATTAGAACCTGTAAATCTACACAATATATAGTTTAAAGTTTGAGTCTATCATATTAGGTTTTGGATTTATAGCTGTTTTTGTGTCTATTGCTTCAAAAGCATTTTCAGATAATTTGTGTGTTCTGAAGAAACTACAAGAGATATCTAAGCCATACTTTCTGTGCAAGAGGGGCTTGTACATCTGCACAACATGTCTTTTAAAGTTTGAACCTATCTTATTTCAATTTTGAGTTATAGCAGTTTTTAAGTTTTTATTGCTCTAAAAGCCTTTTCAGCCCATGAACAGTTGTTTGTGAGTTTCGAAAAAAGTGCAAGAGCTATTCAAACCCTATTTTCTGGGCAAGTAGGACCTGTAAATCTACACAATATATAGTTTAAAGTTTGAGTCTATCATATTAGGTTTTGGATTTATAGCTGTTTTTGTGTCTATTGCTTCAAAAACATTTTCAGATAATTTGTGTGTTCTGAAGAAACTACAATAGATAACTAAGCCATACTTTCTGTGCAAGAGGGGCTTGTACATCTGCACAACATGTCTTTTAAAGTTTGAACCTATCTTATTGCATTTTTGAGTTATAGCAGTTTTTAAGTTTTAATTGCTCCAAAAGCCTTTTCAGCCCATGAACAGTTGTTTGTGAGTTTTCGAAAAAAGTGCAAGAGCTATTCGAACCCTTTTTGCTGGGCAAGTAGGACCTGTAAATCTACACAATATATAGTTTAAAGTTTGAGTCTATCATATTAGGTTTTGGATTTATAGCTGTTTTTGTGTCTATTGCTTCAAAAGCATTTTCAGATAATTTGTGTGTTCTGAAGAAACTACAAGAGATATCTAACCCAAACTTTCTGTGCAAGAGGGGCTTTTATATCTGCACAACATGTCTTTTAAAGTTTGAACTTATCTTATTGCATTTTTGAGTTATAGCAGTTTTTAAGTTTTTATTGCTCCAAAAGCCTTTTCAGCCCATGAACAGTTGTTTGTGAGTTTCGAAAAAAGTGCAAGAGCTATTCAAACCCTTTTTGCTGGGCAATTAGAACCTGTAAATCTACACAATATATAGTTTAAAGTTTGAGTCTATCATATTAGGTTTTGGATTTATAGCTGTTTTTGTGTCTATTGCTTCAAAAGCATTTTCAGATAATTTGTGTGTTCTGAAGAAACTACAAGAGATACCTAACCCAAACTTTCTCTGCAAGAGGGGCTTGTACATCTGCACAACATGTCTTTTAAAGTTTGAACCTATCTTATTTCAATTTTGAGTTATAGCAGTTTTTAAGTTTTTATTGCTCTAAAAGCCTTTTCAGCCCATGAACAGTTGTTTGTGAGTTTCGAAAAAAGTGCAAGAGCTATTCAAACCCTTTTTGCTGGGCAAGTAGGAGCTGTAAATCTACACAATATATAGTTTAAAGTTTGAGTCTATCATATTAGGTTTTGGATTTATAGCTGTTTTTGTGTCTATTGCTTCAAAAGCATTTTCAGATAATTTGTGTGTTCTGAAGAAACTACAAGAGATATCTAACCCAAACTTTCTCTGCAAGAGGGGCTTGTACATCTGTACAACATGTCTTTTAAAGTTTGAACTTATCTTATTGCATTTTTGAGTTATAGCAGTTTTTAAGTTTTTATTGCTCCAAAAGCCTTTTCAGCCCATGAACAGTTGTTTGTGAGTTTCGAAAAAAGTGCAAGAGCTATTCAAACCCTTTTTGCTGGGCAAGTAGGACCTGTAAATCTACACAATATATAGTTTAAAGTTTGAGTCTATCATATTAGGTTTTGAATTTATAGCTGTTTTTGTGTCTATTGCTTCAAAAGCATTTTCAGATCATTTGTGTGTTCTGAAGAAACTACAAGAGATATCTAACCCAAACTTTCTGTGCAAGAGGGGCTTGTATATCTGCACAACATGTCTTTTAAAGTTTGAACTTATCTTTTTGCATTTTTGAGTTATAGCAGTTTTTAAGTTTTTATTGCTCCAAAAGCCTTTTCAGCCCATGAACAGTTGTTTGTGAGTTTCGAAAAAAGTGCAAGAGCTATTCAAACCCTTTTTGCTGGGCAATTAGAACCTGTAAATCTACACAATATATAGTTTAAAGTTTGAGTCTATCATATTAGGTTTTGGATTTATAGCTGTTTTTGTGTCTATTGCTTCAAAAGCATTTTCAGATAATTTGTGTGTTCTGAAGAAACTACAAGAGATACCTAACCCAAACTTTCTCTGCAAGAGGGGCTTGTACATCTGCACAACATGTCTTTTAAAGTTTGAACCTATCTTATTTCAATTTTGAGTTATAGCAGTTTTTAAGTTTTTATTGCTCTAAAAGCCTTTTCAGCCCATGAACAGTTGTTTGTGAGTTTCGAAAAAAGTGCAAGAGCTATTCAAACCCTTTTTGCTGGGCAAGTAGGAGCTGTAAATCTACACAATATATAGTTTAAAGTTTGAGTCTATCATATTAGGTTTTGGATTTATAGCTGTTTTTGTGTCTATTGCTTCAAAAGCATTTTCAGATAATTTGTGTGTTCTGAAGAAACTACAAGAGATATCTAACCCAAACTTTCTGTGCAAGAGGGGCTTGTACATCTGCACAACATGTCTTTTAAAGTTATAACTTATCTTATTTCAATTTTGAGTTATAGCAGTTTTTAAGTTTTTATTGCTCTAAAAGCCTTTTCAGCCCATGAACAGTTGTTTGTGAGTTTCGAAAAAAGTGCAAGAGCTATTCAAACCCTTTTTGCTGGGCAAGTAGGAGCTGTAAATCTACACAATATATAGTTTAAAGTTTGAGTCTATCATATTAGGTTTTGGATTTATAGCTGTTTTTGTGTCTATTGCTTCAAAAGCATTTTCAGATAATTTGTGTGTTCTGAAGAAACTACAAGAGATATCTAACCCAAACTTTCTGTGCAAGAGGGGCTTGTACATCTGCACAACATGTCTTTTAAAGTTTGAACTTATCTTATTGCATTTTTGAGTTATAGCAGTTTTTAAGTTTTTATTGCTCCAAAAGCCTTTTCAGCCCATGAACAGTTGTTTGTGAGTTTCGAAAAAAGTGCAAGAGCTATTCAAACCCTATTTTCTGGGCAAGTAGGACCTGTAAATCTACACAATATATAGTTTAAAGTTTGAGTCTATCATATTAGGTTTTGGATTTATAGCTGTTTTTGTGTCTATTGCTTCAAAAGCATTTTCAGATAATTTGTGTGTTCTGAAGAAACTACAAGAGATATCTAAGCCATACTTTCTGTGCAAGAGGGGCTTGTACATCTGCACAACATGTCTTTTAAAGTTTGAACCTATCTTATTTCAATTTTGAGTTATAGCAGTTTTTTAAGTTTTTATTGCTCTAAAAGCCTTTTCAGCCCATGAACAGTTGTTTGTGAGTTTCGAAAAAAGTGCAAAAGCTATTCAAACCCTATTTTCTGGGCAAGTAGGACCTGTAAATCTACACAATATATAGTTTAAAGTTTGAGTCTATCATATTAGGTTTTGGATTTATAGCTGTTTTTGTGTCTATTGCTTCAAAAACATTTTCAGATAATTTGTGTGTTCTGAAGAAACTACAATAGATAACTAAGCCATACTTTCTGTGCAAGAGGGGCTTGTACATCTGCACAACATGTCTTTTAAAGTTTGAACCTATCTTATTGCATTTTTGAGTTATAGCAGTTTTTAAGTTTTTATTGCTCCAAAAGCCTTTTCAGCCCATGAACAGTTGTTTGTGAGTTTTCGAAAAAAGTGCAAGAGCTATTCGAACCCTTTTTGCTGGGCAAGTAGGACCTGTAAATCTACACAATATATAGTTTAAAGTTTGAGTCTATCATATTAGGTTTTGAATTTATAGCTGTTTTTGTGTCTATTGCTTCAAAAGCATTTTCAGATAATTTGTGTGTTCTGAAGAAACTACAAGAGATATCTAACCCAAACTTTCTGTGCAAGAGGGGCTTGTATATCTGCACAACATGTCTTTTAAAGTTTGAACTTATCTTATTGCATTTTTGAGTTATAGCAGTTTTTAAGTTTTTATTGCTCCAAAAGCCTTTTCAGCCCATGAACAGTTGTTTGTGAGTTTCGAAAAAAGTGCAAGAGCTATTCAAACCCTTTTTGCTGGGCAATTAGAACCTGTAAATCTACACAATATATAGTTTAAAGTTTGAGTCTATCATATTAGGTTTTGGATTTATAGCTGTTTTTGTGTCTATTGCTTCAAAAGCATTTTCAGATAATTTGTGTGTTCTGAAGAAACTACAAGAGATACCTAACCCAAACTTTCTCTGCAAGAGGGGCTTGTACATCTGCACAACATGTCTTTTAAAGTTTGAACCTATCTTATTTCAATTTTGAGTTATAGCAGTTTTTAAGTTTTTATTGCTCCAAAAGCCTTTTCAGCCCATGAACAGTTGTTTGTGAGTTTCGAAAAAAGTGCAAGAGCTATTCAAACCCTTTTTGCTGGGCAAGTAGGACCTGTAAATCTACACAATATATTGTTTAAAGTTTGAGTCTATCATATTAGGTTTTGGATTTATAGCTGTTTTTGTGTCTATTGCTTCAAAAGCATTTTCAGATAATTTGTGTGTTCTGAAGAAACTACAAGAGATATCTAAGCCATACTTTCTGTGCAAGAGGGGCTTGTACATCTGCACAACATGTCTTTTAAAGTTTGAACTTATCTTATTGCATTTTTGAGTTATAGCAGTTTTTAAGTTTTTATTGCTCCAAAAGCCTTTTCAGCCCATGAACAGTTGTTTGTGAGTTTCGAAAAAAGTGCAAGAGCTATTCAAACCCTTTTTGCTGGGCAAGTAGGACTTGTAAATCTACACAATATATAGTTTAAAGTTTGAGTCTATCATATTAGGTTTTGGATTTATAGCTGTTTTTGTGTCTATTGCTTCAAAAGCATTTTCAGATAATTTGTGTGTTCTGAAGAAACTACAAGAGAAATCTAACCCAAACTTTCTCTGCAAGAGGGGCTTGTACATCTGTACAACATGTCTTTTAAAGTTTGAACTTATCTTATTGCATTTTTGAGTTATAGCAGTTTTTAAGTTTTTATTGCTCCAAAAGCCTTTTCAGCCCATGAACAGTTGTTTGTGAGTTTCGAAAAAAGTGCAAGAGCTATTCAAACCCTTTTTGCTGGGCAAGTAGGACCTGTAAATCTACACAATATATTGTTTAAAGTTTGAGTCTATCATATTAGGTTTTGGATTTATAGCTGTTTTTGTGTCTATTGCTTCAAAAGCATTTTCAGATAATTTGTGTGTTCTGAAGAAACTACAAGAGATATCTAACCCAAACTTTCTGTGCAAGAGGGGCTTGTACATCTGCACAACATGTCTTTTAAAGTTTGAACTTATCTTATTGCATTTTTGAGTTATAGCAGTTTTTAAGTTTTTATTGCTCCAAAAGCCTTTTCAGCCCATGAACAGTTGTTTGTGAGTTTCGAAAAAAGTGCAAGAGCTATTCAAACCCTATTTTCTGGGCAAGTAGGACCTGTAAATCTACACAATATATAGTTTAAAGTTTGAGTCTATCATATTAGGTTTTGGATTTATAGTTGTTTTTGTGTCTATTGCTTCAAAAGCATTTTCAGATAATTTGTGTGTTCTGAAGAAACTACAAGAGATATCTAACCCAAACTTTCTGTGCAAGAGGGGCTTGTATATCTGCACAACATGTCTTTTACAGTTTGAACTTATCTTATTGCATTTTTGAGTTATAGCAGTTTTTAAGTTTTTATTGCTCCAAAAGCCTTTTCAGCCCATGCACAGTTGTTTGTGAGTTTCGAAAAAAGTGCAAGAGCTATTCAAACCCTATTTTCTGGGCAAGTAGGACCTGTAAATCTACACAATATATAGTTTAAAGTTTGAGTCTATGTATTAGGTTTTGGATTTATAGCTGTTTTTGTGTCTATTGCTTCAAAAGCATTTTCAGATAATTTGTGTGTTCTGAAGAAACTACAAGAGATAACTAAGCCATACTTTCTGTGCAAGAGGGGCTTGTATATCTGCACAACATGTCTTTTAAAGTTTGAACTTATCTTATTGCATTTTTGA
Organism: Eucyclogobius newberryi; assembly: GCF_026437365.1. Taxonomy (NCBI): domain Eukaryota; kingdom Metazoa; phylum Chordata; class Actinopteri; order Gobiiformes; family Gobiidae; genus Eucyclogobius; species Eucyclogobius newberryi. Next base: position 28,663,210 of record NW_027315812.1, read on the forward strand.
GTTATAGCAGTTTTTAAGTTTTTATTGCTCCAAAAGCCTTTTCAGCCCATGAACAGTTGTTTGTGAGTTTCGAAAAAAGTGCAAGAGCTATTCAAACCCTTTTTGCTGGGCAATTAGAACCTGTAAATCTACACAATATATAGTTTAAAGTTTGAGTCTATCATATTAGGTTTTGGATTTATAGCTGTTTTTGTGTCTATTGCTTCAAAAGCATTTTCAGATAATTTGTGTGTTCTGAAGAAACTACAAGAGATATCTAACCCATACTTTCTGTGCAAGAGGGGCTTGTACATCTGCACAACATGTCTTTTAAAGTTTGAACCTATCTTATTGCATTTTTGAGTTATAGCAGTTTTTACGTTTTTATTGCTCCAAAAGCCTTTTCAGCCCATGCACAGTTGTTTGTGAGTTTCGAAAAAAGTGCAAGAGCTATTCAAACCCTATTTTCTGGGCAAGTAGGACCTGTAAATCTACACAATATATAGTTTAAAGTTTGAGTCTATCATATTAGGTTTTGGATTTATAGCTGTTTTTGTGTCTATTGCTTCAAAAGCATTTTCAGATAATTTGTGTGTTCTGAAGAAACTACAAGAGATAACTAAGCCATACTTTCTGTGCAAGAGGGGCTTGTACATCTAAACAACATGTCTTTTAAAGTTTGAACCTATCTTATTGCATTTTTGAGTTATAGCAGTTTTTAAGTTTTTATTGCTCCAAAAGCCTTTTCAGCCCATGAACAGTTGTTTGTGAGTTTCGAAAAAAGTGCAAGAGCTATTCAAACCCTTTTTGCTGGGCAATTAGAACCTGTAAATCTACACAATATATAGTTTAAAGTTTGAGTCTATCATATTAGGTTTTGGATTTATAGCTGTTTTTGTGTCTATTGCTTCAAAAGCATTTTCAGATAATTTGTGTGTTCTGAAGAAACTACAAGAGATATCTAACCCATACTTTCTGTGCAAGAGGGGCTTGTACATCTGCACAACATGTCTTTTAAAGTTTGAACCTATCATATTGCATTTTTGAGTTATAGCAGTTTTTACTGTTTTATTGCTCCAAAAGCCTTTTCAGCCCATGAAAAGTTGTTTGTGAGTTTCGAAAAAAGTGCAAGAGCTATTCAAACCCTTTTTGCTGGGCAAGTAGGACCTGTAAATCTACACAATATATAGTTTAAAGTTTGAGTCTATCATATAAGGTTTTGGATTTATAGCTGTTTTTGTGTCTATTGCTTCAAAAGCATTTTCAGATAATTTGTGTGTTCTGAAGAAACTACAAGAGATATCTAAGCCATACTTTCTGTGCAAGAGGGGCTTGTACATCTGCACAACATGTCTTTTAAAGTTTGAACCTATCTTATTGCATTTTTGAGTTATAGCAGTTTTTACGTTTTTATTGCTCCAAAAGCCTTTTCAGCCCATGAACAGTTGTTTGTGAGTTTCGAAAAAAGTGCAAGAGCTATTCGAACCCTTTTTGCTGGGCAAGTAGGACCTGTAAATCTACACAATATATAGTTTAAAGTTTGAAACTATCATATTAGGTTTTGGATTTATAGCTGTTTTTGTGTCTATTGCTTCAAAAGCATTTTCAGATAATTTGTGTGTTCTGAAGAAACTACAAGAGATATCTAAGCCATTCTTTCTGTGCAAGAGGGGCTCGTACATCTGCACAACATGTCTTTTAAAGTTTGAACCTATCTTATTGCATTTTTGAGTTATAGCAGTTTTTACTGTTTTATTGCTCCAAAAGCCTTTTCAGCCCATGAACAGTTGTTTGTGAGTTTCGAAATAAGTGCAAGAGCTATTCGAACCCTTTTTGCTGGGCAAGTAGGACCTGTAAATCTACACAATATATAGTTTAAAGTTTGAGTCTATCATATTAGGTTTTGGATTTATAGCTGTTTTTGTGTCTATTGCTTCAAAAGCATTTTCAGATAATTTGTGTGTTCTGAAGAAACTACAAGAGATATCTAAGCCATACTTTCTGTGCAAGATGGGCTTGTACATCTGCACAACATGTATTTTAAAGTTTGAACCTATCTTATTGCATTTTTGAGTTATAGCAGTTTTTACGTTTGTATTGCTCCAAAAGCCTTTTCAGCCCATGAACAGTTGTTTGTGAGTTTCTTAAAAAGTGCAAGAGCTATTCGAACCCTTTTTGCTGGGCAAGTAGGACCTGTAAATTTACACAATATATAGTTTAAAGTTTGAGTCTATCATATTAGGTTTTGGATTTATAGCTGTTTTTGTGTCTATTGCTTCAAAAGCATTTTCAGATAATTTGTGTGTTCTGAAGAAACTACAAGAGATATCTAAGCCATACTTTCTGTGCAAGAGGGGCTCGTACATCTGCACAACATGTCTTTTAAAGTTTGAACCTATCTTATTGCATTTTTGAGTTATAGCAGTTTTTAAGTTTTTATTGCTCCAAAAGCCTTTTCAGCCCATGAACAGTTGTTTGTGAGTTTCTTAAAAAGTGCAAGAGCTATTCGAACCCTTTTTGCTGGGCAAGTAGGACCTGTAAATCTACACAATATATAGTTTAAAGTTTGAAACTATCATATTAGGTTTTGGATTTATAGCTGTTTTTGTGTCTATTGCTTCAAAAGCATTTTCAGATAATTTGTGTGTTCTGAAGAAACTACAAGAGATATCTAAGCCATTCTTTCTGTGCAAGAGGGGCTCGTACATCTGCACAACATGTCTTTTAAAGTTTGAACCTATCTTATTGCATTTTTGAGTTATAGCAGTTTTTACTGTTTTATTGCTCCAAAAGCCTTTTCAGCCCATGAACAGTTGTTTGTGAGTTTCGAAATAAGTGCAAGAGCTATTCGAACCCTTTTTGCTGGGCAAGTAGGACCTGTAAATCTACACAATATATAGTTTAAAGTTTGAGTCTATCATATTAGGTTTTGGATTTATAGCTGTTTTTGTGTCTATTGCTTCAAAAGCATTTTCAGATAATTTGTGTGTTCTGAAGAAACTACAAGAGATATCTAAGCCATACTTTCTGTGCAAGAGGGGCTCGTACATCTGCACAACATGTCTTTTAAAGTTTGAACCTATCTTATTGCATTTTTGAGTTATAGCAGTTTTTAGTGTTTTATTGCTCCAAAAGCCTTTTCAGCCCATGAACAGTTGTTTGTGAGTTTCGAAATAAGTGCAAGAGCTATTCGAACCCTTTTTGCTGGGCAAGTAGGACCTGTAAATCTACACAATATATAGTTTAAAGTTTGAGTCTATCATATTAGGTTTTGGATTTATAGCTGTTTTTGTGTCTATTGCTTCAAAAGCATTTTCAGATAATTTGTGTGTTCTGAAGAAACTACAAGAGATATCTAAGCCATACTTTCTGTGCAAGAGGGGCTTGTACATCTGCACAACATGTCTTTTAAAGTTTGAACCTATCTTATTGCATTTTTGAGTTATAGCAGTTTTTACGTTTTTATTGCTCCAAAAGCCTTTTCAGCCCATGAACAGTTGTTTGTGAGTTTCGAAAAAAGTGCAAGAGCTATTCGAACCCTTTTTGCTGGGCAAGTAGGACCTGTAAATCTACACAATATATAGTTTAAAGTTTGAAACTATCATATTAGGTTTTGGATTTATAGCTGTTTTTGTGTCTATTGCTTCAAAAGCATTTTCAGATAATTTGTGTGTTCTGAAGAAACTACAAGAGATATCTAAGCCATTCTTTCTGTGCAAGAGGGGCTCGTACATCTGCACAACATGTCTTTTAAAGTTTGAACCTATCTTATTGCATTTTTGAGTTATAGCAGTTTTTACTGTTTTATTGCTCCAAAAGCCTTTTCAGCCCATGAACAGTTGTTTGTGAGTTTCGAAATAAGTGCAAGAGCTATTCGAACCCTTTTTGCTGGGCAAGTAGGACCTGTAAATCTACACAATATATAGTTTAAAGTTTGAGTCTATCATATTAGGTTTTGGATTTATAGCTGTTTTTGTGTCTATTGCTTCAAAAGCATTTTCAGATAATTTGTGTGTTCTGAAGAAACTACAAGAGATATCTAAGCCATACTTTCTGTGCAAGAGGGGCTTGTACATCTGCACAAGATGTCTTTTAAAGTTTGAACCTATCTTATTGCATTTTTGAGTTATAGCAGTTTTTAAGTTTTTATTGCTCCAAAAGCCTTTTCAGCCCATGAACAGTTGTTTGTGAGTTTCGAAAAAAGTGCAAGAGCTATTCGAACCCTTTTTGCTGGGCAAGTAGGACCTGTAAATCTACACAATATATAGTTTAAAGTTTGAGTCTATCATATTAGGTTTTGGATTTATAGCTGTTTTTGTGTCTATTGCTTCAAAAGCATTTTCAGATAATTTGTGTGTTCTGAAGAAACTACAAGAGATATCTAACCCATACTTTCTGTGCAAGAGGGGCTTGTACATCTGCACAACATGTCTTTTAAAGTTTGAACCTATCTTATTGCATTTTTGAGTTATAGAAGTTTTTACTGTTTTATTGCTCCAAAAGCCTTTTCAGCCCATGAAAAGTTGTTTGTGAGTTTCGAAAAAAGGGCAAGAGCTATTCAAACCCTTTTTGCTGGGCAAGTAGGACCTGTAAATCTACACAATATATAGTTTAAAGTTTGAGTCTATCATATAAGGTTTTGGATTTATAGCTGTTTTTGTGTCTATTGCTTCAAAAGCATTTTCAGATAATTTGTGTGTTCTGAAGAAACTACAAGAGATATCTAACCCATACTTTATGTGCAAGAGGGGCTTGTACATCTGCACAATATGTCTTTTAAAGTCTGAACCTATCTTATTGCATTTTTGAGTTATAGCAGTTTTTAAGTTTTTATTGCTCCAAAAGCCTTTTCAGCCCATGAACAGTTGTTTGTGAGTTTCGAAAAAAGCGCAAGAGCTATTCAAACCCTTTTTGCTGGGCAATTAGAACCTGTAAATCTACACAATATATAGTTTAAAGTTTGAGTCTATCATATTAGGTTTTGGATTTATAGCTGTTTTTGTGTCTATTGCTTCAAAAGCATTTTCAGATAATTTGTGTGTTCTGAAGAAACTACAAGAGATATCTAAGCCATACTTTCTGTGCAAGAGGGGCTTGTACATCTGCACAACATGTCTTTTAAAGTTTGAACCTATCTTATTTCAACTTTGAGTTATAGCAGTTTTTAAGTTTTTATTGCTCTAAAAGCCTTTTCAGCCCATGAACAGTTGTTTGTGAGTTTCGAAAAAAGTGCAAGAGCTATTCAAACCCTATTTTCTGGGCAAGTAGGACCTGTAAATCTACACAATATATAGTTTAAAGTTTGAGTCTATCATATTAGGTTTTGGATTTATAGCTGTTTTTGTGTCTATTGCTTCAAAAACATTTTCAGATAATTTGTGTGTTCTGAAGAAACTACAATAGATAACTAAGCCATACTTTCTGTGCAAGAGGGGCTTGTACATCTGCACAACATGTATTTTAAAGTTTGAACCTATCTTATTGCATTTTTGAGTTATAGCAGTTTTTAAGTTTTTATTGCTCCAAAAGCCTTTTCAGCCCATGAACAGTTGTTTGTGAGTTTTCGAAAAAAGTGCAAGAGCTATTCGAACCCTTTTTGCTGGGCAAGTAGGACCTGTAAATCTACACAATATATAGTTTAAAGTTTGAGTCTATCATATTAGGTTTTGGATTTATAGCTGTTTTTGTGTCTATTGCTTCAAAAGCATTTTCAGATAATTTGTGTGTTCTGAAGAAACTACAAGAGATATCTAACCCAAACTTTCTGTGCAAGAGGGGCTTTTATATCTGCACAACATGTCTTTTAAAGTTTGAACCTATCTTATTTCAATTTTGAGTTATAGCAGTTTTTAAGTTTTTATTGCTCTAAAAGCCTTTTCAGCCCATGAACAGTTGTTTGTGAGTTTCGAAAAAAGTGCAAGAGCTATTCGAACCCTTTTTGCTGGGCAATTAGGAGCTGTAAATCTACACAATATATAGTTTAAAGTTTGAGTCTATCATATTAGGTTTTGGATTTATAGCTGTTTTTGTGTCTATTGCTTCAAAAGCATTTTCAGATAATTTGTGTGTTCTGAAGAAACTACAAGAGATATCTAACCCAAACTTTCTCTGCAAGAGGGGCTTGAACATCTGTACAACATGTCTTTTAAAGTTTGAACTTATCTTATTGCATTTTTGAGTTATAGCAGTTTTTAAGTTTTTATTGCTCCAAAAGCCTTTTCAGCCCATGAACAGTTGTTTGTGAGTTTCGAAAAAAGTGCAAGAGCTATTCAAACCCTATTTTCTGGGCAAGTAGGACCTGTAAATCTACACAATATATAGTTTAAAGTTTGAGTCTATCATATTAGGTTTTGGATTTATAGCTGTTTTTGTGTCTATTGCTTCAAAAGCATTTTCAGATAATTTGTGTGTTCTGAAGAAACTACAAGAGATATCTAACCCATACTTTATGTGCAAGAGGGGCTTGTACATCTGCACAATATGTCTTTTAAAGTCTGAACCTATCTTATTGCATTTTTGAGTTATAGCAGTTTTTAAGTTTTTATTGCTCCAAAAGCCTTTTCAGCCCATGAACAGTTGTTTGTGAGTTTCGAAAAAAGTGCAAGAGCTATTCAAACCCTTTTTGCTGGGCAAGTAGGACCTGTAAATCTACACAATATATAGTTTAAAGTTTGAGTCTATCATATTAGGTTTTGGATTTATAGCTGTTTTTGTGTCTTGCTTCAAAAGCATTTTCACATAATTTGTGTGTTCTGAAGAAACTAAAAGAGATATCTAAGCCATACTTTCTGTGCAAGAGGGGCTTGTACATCTGCACAACATGTCTTTTAAAGTTTGAACCTATCTTATTTCAATTTTGAGTTATAGCAGTTTTTAAGTTTTATTGCTCTAAAAGCCTTTTCAGCCCATGAACAGTTGTTTGTGAGTTTCGAAAAAAGTGCAAGAGCTATTCAAACCCTATTTTCTGGGCAAGTAGGACCTGTAAATCTACACAATATATAGTTTAAAGTTTGAGTCTATCATATTAGGTTTTGGATTTATAGCTGTTTTTGTGTCTATTGCTTCAAAAACATTTTCAGATAATTTGTGTGTTCTGAAGAAACTACAATAGATAACTAAGCCATACTTTCTGTGCAAGAGGGGCTTGTACATCTGCACAACATGTCTTTTAAAGTTTGAACCTATCTTATTGCATTTTTGAGTTATAGCAGTTTTTAAGTTTTTATTGCTCCAAAAGCCTTTTCAGCCCATGAACAGTTGTTTGTGAGTTTTCGAAAAAAGTGCAAGAGCTATTCGAACCCTTTTTGCTGGGCAAGTAGGACCTGTAAATCTAAAAAATATATAGTTTAAAGTTTGAGTCTATCATATTAGGTTTTGGATTTATAGCTGTTTTTGTGTCTATTGCTTCAAAAGCATTTTCAGATAATTTGTGGGTTCTGAAGAAACTACAAGAGATATCTAACCCAAACTTTCTGTGCAAGAGGGGCTTGTATATCTGCACAACATGTCTTTTAAAGTTTGAACTTATCTTATTGCATTTTTGAGTTATAGCAGTTTTTAAGTTTTTATTGCTCCAAAAGCCTTTTCAGCCCATGAACAGTTGTTTGTGAGTTTCGAAAAAAGTGCAAGAGCTATTCAAACCCTTTTTGCTGGGCAAGTAGGACCTGTAAATCTACACAATATATTGTTTAAAGTTTGAGTCTATCATATTAGGTTTTGGATTTATAGCTGTTTTTGTGTCTATTGCTTCAAAAGCATTTTCAGATAATTTGTGTGTTCTGAAGAAACTACAAGAGATATCTAACCCAAACTTTCTGTGCAAGAGGGGCTTGTATATCTGCACAACATGTCTTTTACAGTTTGAACTTATCTTATTGCATTTTTGAGTTATAGCAGTTTTTAAGTTTTTATTGCTCCAAAAGCCTTTTCAGCCCATGCACAGTTGTTTGTGAGTTTCGAAAAAAGTGCAAGAGCTATTCAAACCCTATTTTCTGGGCAAGTAGGACCTGTAAATCTACACAATATATAGTTTAAAGTTTGAGTCTATCATATTAGGTTTTGGATTTATAGCTGTTTTTGTGTCTATTGCTTCAAAAGCATTTTCAGATAATTTGTGTGTTCTGAAGAAACTACAAGAGATAACTAAGCCATACTTTCTGTGCAAGAGGGGCTTGTACATCTGCACAACATGTCTTTTAAAGTTTGAACCTATCTTATTGCATTTTTGAGTTATAGCAGTTTTTAAGTTTTTATTGCTCCAAAAGCCTTTTCAGCCCATGAACAGTTGTTTGTGAGTTTTCGAAAAAAGTGCAAGAGCTATTCGAACCCTTTTTGCTGGGCAAGTAGGACCTGTAAATCTACACAATATATAGTTTAAAGTTTGAGTCTATCATATTAGGTTTTGGATTTATAGCTGTTTTTGTGTCTATTGCTTCAAAAGCATTTTCAGATAATTTGTGTGTTCTGAAGAAACTACAAGAGATATCTAACCCAAACTTTCTGTGCAAGAGGGGCTTGTATATCTGCACAACATGTCTTTTAAAGTTTGAACTTATCTTATTGCATTTTTGAGTTATAGCAGTTTTTTAAGTTTTTATTGCTCCAAAAGCCTTTTCAGCCCATGAACAGTTGTTTGTGAGTTTCGAAAAAAGTGCAAGAGCTATTCAAACCCTTTTTGCTGGGCAAGTAGGACCTGTAAATCTACACAATATATTGTTTAAAGTTTGAGTCTATCATATTAGGTTTTGGATTTATAGCTGTTTTTGTGTCTATTGCTTCAAAAGCATTTTCAGATAATTTGTGTGTTCTGAAGAAACTACAAGAGATATCTAACCCAAACTTTCTGTGCAAGAGGGGCTTGTATATCTGCACAACATGTCTTTCACAGTTTGAACTTATCTTATTGCATTTTTGAGTTATAGCAGTTTTTAAGTTTTTATTGCTCCAAAAGCCTTTTCAGCCCATGCACAGTTGTTTGTGAGTTTCGAAAAAAGTGCAAGAGCTATTCAAACCCTATTTTCTGGGCAAGTAGGACCTGTAAATCTACACAATATATAGTTTAAAGTTTGAGTCTATCATATTAGGTTTTGGATTTATAGCTGTTTTTGTGTCTATTGCTTCAAAAGCATTTTCAGATAATTTGTGTGTTCTGAAGAAACTACAAGAGATATCTAAGCCATACTTTCTGTGCAAGAGGGGATTGTACATCTGCACAACATGTCTTTTAAAGTTTGAACCTATCTTATTGCATTTTTGAGTTATAGCAGTTTTTAAGTTTTTATTGCTCCAAAAGCCTTTTCAGCCCATGAACAGTTGTTTGTGAGTTTTCGAAAAAAGTGCAAGAGCTATTCGAACCCTTTTTGCTGGGCAAGTAGGACCTGTAAATCTACACAATATATAGTTTAAAGTTTGAGTCTATCATATTAGGTTTTGGATTTATAGCTGTTTTTGTGTCTATTGCTTCAAAAGCATTTTCAGATAATTTGTGTGTTCTGAAGAAACTACAAGATATATCTAACCCAAACTTTCTGTGCAAGAGGGGCTTGTATATCTGCACAACATGTCTTTTAAAGTTTGAACTTATCTTATTGCATTTTTGAGTTATAGCAGTTTTTAAGTTTTTATTGCTCCAAAAGCCTTTTCAGCCCATGAACAGTTGTTTGTGAGTTTCGAAAAAAGTGCAAGAGCTATTCAAACCCTTTTTGCTGGGCAATTAGAACCTGTAAATCTACACAATATATAGTTTAAAGTTTGAGTCTATCATATTAGGTTTTGGATTTATAGCTGTTTTTGTGTCTATTGCTTCAAAAGCATTTTCAGATAATTTGTGTGTTCTGAAGAAACTACAAGAGATATCTAACCCATACTTTCTGTGCAAGAGGGGCTTGTACATCTGCACAACATGTCTTTTAAAGTTTGAACCTATCTTATTGCATTTTTGAGTTATAGCAGTTTTTACGTTTTTATTGCTCCAAAAGCCTTTTCAGCCCATGAACAGTTGTTTGTGAGTTTCGAAAAAAGTGCAAGAGCTATTCGAACCCTTTTTGCTGGGCAAGTAGGACCTGTAAATCTACACAATATATAGTTTAAAGTTTGAGTCTATCATATTAGGTTTTGGATTTATAGCTGTTTTTGTGTCTATTGCTTCAAAAGCATTTTCAGATAATTTGTGTGTTCTGAAGAAACTACAAGAGATATCTAAGCCATACTTTCTGTGCAAGAGGGGCTTGTACATCTGCACAACATGTCTTTTAAAGTTTGAACCTATCTTATTGCATTTTTGAGTTATAGCAGTTTTTACTGTTTTATTGCTCCAAAAGCCTTTTCAGCCCATGAAAAGTTGTTTGTGAGTTTCGAAAAAAGGGCAAGAGCTATTCAAACCCTTTTTGCTGGGCAAGTAGGACCTGTAAATCTACACAATATATAGTTTAAAGTTTGAGTCTATCATATAAGGTTTTGGATTTATAGCTGTTTTTGTGTCTATTGCTTCAAAAGCATTTTCAGATAATTTGTGTGTTCTGAAGAAACTACAAGAGATATCTAACCCATACTTTATGTGCAAGAGGGGCTTGTACATCTGCACAACATGTCTTTTAAAGTCTGAACCTATCTTATTGCATTTTTGAGTTATAGCAGTTTTTAAGTTTTTATTGCTCCAAAAGCCTTTTCAGCCCATGAACAGTTGTTTGTGAGTTTCGAAAAAAGTGCAAGAGCTATTCAAACCCTTTTTGCTGGGCAATTAGAACCTGTAAATCTACACAATATATAGTTTAAAGTTTGAGTCTATCATATTAGGTTTTGGATTTATAGCTGTTTTTGTGTCTATTGCTTCAAAAGCATTTTCAGATAATTTGTGTGTTCTGAAGAAACTACAAGAGATATCTAAGCCATACTTTCTGTGCAAGAGGGGCTTGTACATCTGCACAACATGTCTTTTAAAGTTTGAACCTATCTTATTTCAACTTTGAGTTATAGCAGTTTTTAAGTTTTTATTGCTCTAAAAGCCTTTTCAGCCCATGAACAGTTGTTTGTGAGTTTCGAAAAAAGTGCAAGAGCTATTCAAACCCTATTTTCTGGGCAAGTAGGACCTGTAAATCTACACAATATATAGTTTAAAGTTTGAGTCTATCATATTAGGTTTTGGATTTATAGCTGTTTTTGTGTCTATTGCTTCAAAAGCATTTTCAGATAATTTGTGTGTTCTGAAGAAACTACAAGAGATATCTAACCCACACTTTCTCTGCAAGAGGGGCTTGTACATCTGTACAACATGTCTTTTAAAGTTTGAACTTATCTTATTGCATTTTTGAGTTATAGCAGTTTTTAAGTTTTTATTGCTCCAAAAGCCTTTTCAGCCCATGAACAGTTGTTTGTGAGTTTCGAAAAAAGTGCAAGAGCTATTCAAACCCTATTTTCTGGGCAAGTAGGACCTGTAAATCTACACAATATATAGTTTAAAGTTTGAGTCTATCATATTAGGTTTTGGATTTATAGCTGTTTTTGTGTCTATTGCTTCAAAAACATTTTCAGATAATTTGTGTGTTCTGAAGAAACTACAATAGATAACTAAGCCATACTTTCTGTGCAAGAGGGGCTTGTACATCTGCACAACATGTCTTTTAAAGTTTGAACCTATCTTATTGCATTTTTGAGTTATAGCAGTTTTTAAGTTTTTATTGCTCCAAAAGCCTTTTCAGCCCATGAACAGTTGTTTGTGAGTTTTCGAAAAAAGTGCAAGAGCTATTCGAACCCTTTTTGCTGGGCAAGTAGGACCTGTAAATCTACACAATATATAGTTTAAAGTTTGAGTCTATCATATTAGGTTTTGGATTTATAGCTGTTTTTGTGTCTATTGCTTCAAAAACATTTTCAGATAATTTGTGTGTTCTGAAGAAACTACAATAGATAACTAAGCCATACTTTCTGTGCAAGAGGGGCTTGTACATCTGCACAACATGTCTTTTAAAGTTTGAACTTATCTTATTGCATTTTTGAGTTATAGCAGTTTTTAAGTTTTTATTGCTCCAAAAGCCTTTTCAGCCCATGAACAGTTGTTTGTGAGTTTTCGAAAAAAGTGCAAGAGCTATTCGAACCCTTTTTGCTGGGCAAGTAGGACCTGTAAATCTACACAATATATAGTTTAAAGTTTGAGTCTATCATATTAGGTTTTGGATTTATAGCTGTTTTTGTGTCTATTGCTTCAAAAGCATTTTCAGATAATTTGTGTGTTCTGAAGAAACTACAAGAGATATCTAACCCAAACTTTCTGTGCAAGAGGGGCTTTTATATCTGCACAACATGTCTTTTAAAGTTTGAACTTATCTTATTGCATTTTTGAGTTATAGCAGTTTTTAAGTTTTTATTGCTCCAAAAGCCTTTTCAGCCCATGAACAGTTGTTTGTGAGTTTCGAAAAAAGTGCAAGAGCTATTCAAACCCTTTTTGCTGGGCAATTAGAACCTGTAAATCTACACAATATATAGTTTAAAGTTTGAGTCTATCATATTAGGTTTTGGATTTATAGCTGTTTTTGTGTCTATTGCTTCAAAAGCATTTTCAGATAATTTGTGTGTTCTGAAGAAACTACAAGAGATACCTAACCCAAACTTTCTCTGCAAGAGGGGCTTGTACATCTGCACAACATGTCTTTTAAAGTTTGAACCTATCTTATTTCAATTTTGAGTTATAGCAGTTTTTAAGTTTTTATTGCTCTAAAAGCCTTTTCAGCCCATGAACAGTTGTTTGTGAGTTTCGAAAAAAGTGCAAGAGCTATTCAAACCCTTTTTGCTGGGCAATTAGGAGCTGTAAATCTACACAATATATAGTTTAAAGTTTGAGTCTATCATATTAGGTTTTGGATTTATAGCTGTTTTTGTGTCTATTGCTTCAAAAGCATTTTCAGATAATTTGTGTGTTCTGAAGAAACTACAAGAGATATCTAACCCAAACTTTCTCTGCAAGAGGGGCTTGTACATCTGTACAACATGTCTTTTAAAAGTTTGAACTTATCTTATTGCATTTTTGAGTTATAGCAGTTTTTAAGTTTTTATTGCTCCAAAAGCCTTTTCAGCCCATGAACAGTTGTTTGTGAGTTTCGAAAAAAGTGCAAGAGCTATTCAAACCCTATTTTCTGGGCAAGTAGGACCTGTAAATCTACACAATATATAGTTTAAAGTTTGAGTCTATCATATTAGGTTTTGGATTTATAGCTGTTTTTGTGTCTATTGCTTCAAAAGCATTTTCAGATAATTTGTGTGTTCTGAAGAAACTACAAGAGATAACTAAGCCATACTTTCTGTGCAAGAGGGGCTTGTACATCTGCACAACATGTCTTTTAAAGTTTGAACCTATCTTATTGCATTTTTGAGTTATAGCAGTTTTTAAGTTTTTATTGCTCCAAAAGCCTTTTCAGCCCATGAACAGTTGTTTGTGAGTTTTCGAAAAAAGTGCAAGAGCTATTCGAACCCTTTTTGCTGGGCAAGTAGGACCTGTAAATCTACACAATATATAGTTTAAAGTTTGAGTCTATCATATTAGGTTTTGGATTTATAGCTGTTTTTGTGTCTATTGCTTCAAAAGCATTTTCAGATAATTTGTGTGTTCTGAAGAAACTACAAGATATATCTAACCCAAACTTTCTGTGCAAGAGGGGCTTGTATATCTGCACAACATGTCTTTTAAAGTTTGAACTTATCTTATTGCATTTTTGAGTTATAGCAGTTTTTAAGTTTTTATTGCTCCAAAAGCCTTTTCAGCCCATGAACAGTTGTTTGTGAGTTTCGAAAAAAGTGCAAGAGCTATTCAAACCCTTTTTGCTGGGCAATTAGAACCTGTAAATCTACACAATATATAGTTTAAAGTTTGAGTCTATCATATTAGGTTTTGGATTTATAGCTGTTTTTGTGTCTATTGCTTCAAAAGCATTTTCAGATAATTTGTGTGTTCTGAAGAAACTACAAGAGATATCTAACCCATACTTTCTGTGCAAGAGGGGCTTGTACATCTGCACAACATGTCTTTTAAAGTTTGAACCTATCTTATTGCATTTTTGAGTTATAGCAGTTTTTACGTTTTTATTGCTCCAAAAGCCTTTTCAGCCCATGAACAGTTGTTTGTGAGTTTCGAAAAAAGTGCAAGAGCTATTCGAACCCTTTTTGCTGGGCAAGTAGGACCTGTAAATCTACACAATATATAGTTTAAAGTTTGAGTCTATCATATTAGGTTTTGGATTTATAGCTGTTTTTGTATCTATTGCTTCAAAAGCATTTTCAGATAATTTGTGTGTTCTGAAGAAACTACAAGAGATATCTAACCCAAACTTTCTGTGCAAGAGGGGCTTATATATTTGCACAACATGTCTTTTAAAGTTTGAACTTATCTTATTGCATTTTTGAGTTATAGCAGTTTTTAAGTTTTTATTGCTCCAAAAGCCTTTTCAGCCCATGAACAGTTGTTTGTGAGTTTCGAAAAAAGTGCAAGAGCTATTCAAACCCTATTTTCTGGGCAAGTAGGACCTGTAAATCTACACAATATATAGTTTAAAGTTTGAGTCTATCATATTAGGTTTTGGATTTATAGCTGTTTTTGTGTCTATTGCTTCAAAAACATTTTCAGATAATTTGTGTGTTCTGAAGAAACTACAATAGATAACTAAGCCATACTTTCTGTGCAAGAGGGGCTTGTACATCTGCACAACATGTCTTTTAAAGTTTGAACCTATCTTATTGCATTTTTGAGTTATAGCAGTTTTTAAGTTTTTATTGCTCCAAAAGCCTTTTCAGCCCATGAACAGTTGTTTGTGAGTTTTCGAAAAAAGTGCAATAGCTATTCGAACCCTTTTTGCTGGGCAAGTAGGACCTGTAAATCTACACAATATATAGTTTAAAGTTTGAGTCTATCATATTAGGTTTTGGATTTATAGCTGTTTTTGTGTCTATTGCTTCAAAAGCATTTTCAGATAATTTGTGTGTTCTGAAGAAACTACAAGAGATATCTAACCCAAACTTTCTGTGCAAGAGGGGCTTTTATATCTGCACAACATGTCTTTTAAAGTTTGAACTTATCTTATTGCATTTTTGAGTTATAGCAGTTTTTAAGTTTTTATTGCTCCAAAAGCCTTTTCAGCCCATGAACAGTTGTTTGTGAGTTTCGAAAAAAGTGCAAGAGCTATTCAAACCCTTTTTGCTGGGCAATTAGAACCTGTAAATCTACACAATATATAGTTTAAAGTTTGAGTCTATCATATTAGGTTTTGGATTTATAGCTGTTTTTGTGTCTATTGCTTCAAAAGCATTTTCAGATAATTTGTGTGTTCTAAAGAAACTACAAGAGATACCTAACCCAAACTTTCTCTGCAAGAGGGGCTTGTACATCTGCACAACATGTCTTTTAAAGTTTGAACCTATCTTATTTCAATTTTGAGTTATAGCAGTTTTTAAGTTTTTATTGCTCTAAAAGCCTTTTCAGCCCATGAACAGTTGTTTGTGAGTTTCGAAAAAAGTGCAAGAGCTATTCGAACCCTTTTTGCTGGGCAATTAGGAGCTGTAAATCTACACAATATATAGTTTAAAGTTTGAGTCTATCATATTAGGTTTTGGATTTATAGCTGTTTTTGTGTCTATTGCTTCAAAAGCATTTTCAGATAATTTGTGTGTTCTGAAGAAACTGCAAGAGATATCTAACCCAAACTTTCTCTGCAAGAGGGGCTTGTACATCTGTACAACATGTCTTTTAAAGTTTGAACTTATCTTATTGCATTTTTGAGTTATAGCAGTTTTTAAGTTTTTATTGCTCCAAAAGCCTTTTCAGCCCATGAACAGTTGTTTGTGAGTTTCGAAAAAAGTGCAAGAGCTATTCAAACCCTTTTTGCTGGGCAAGTAGGACCTGTACATCTACACAATATATAGTTTAAAGTTTGAGTCTATCATATTAGGTTTTGGATTTATAGCTGTTTTTGTGTCTATTGCTTCAAAAGCATTTTCAGATAATTTGTGTGTTCTGAAGAAACTACAAGAGATATCTAACCCATACTTTCTGTGCAAGAGGGGCTTGTACATCTGCACAACATGTCTTTTAAAGTTTGAACTTATCTTATTGCATTTTTGAGTTATAGCAGTTTTTAAGTTTTTATTGCTCCAAAAGCCTTTTCAGCCCATGAACAGTTGTTTGTGAGTTTCGAAAAAAGTGCAAGAGCTATTCAAACCCTATTTACTGGGCAAGTAGGACCTGTAAATCTACAAAATATATAGTTTAAAGTTTGAGTCTATCATATTAGGTTTTGGATTTATAGCTGTTTTTGTGTCTATTGCTTCAAAAGCATTTTCAGATAATTTGTGTGTTCTGAAGAAACTACAAGAGATATCTAACCCAAACTTTCTGTGCAAGAGGGGCTTGTATATCTGCACAACATGTCTTTTAAAGTTTGAACTTATCTTATTGCATTTTTGAGTTATAGCAGTTTTTAAGTTTTTATTGCTCCAAAAGCCTTTTCAGCCCATGCACAGTTGTTTGTGAGTTTCGAAAAAAGTGCAAGAGCTATTCAAACCCTATTTTCTGGGCAAGTAGGACCTGTAAATCTACACAATATTTAGTTTAAAGTTTGAGTCTATCATATTAGGTTTTGGATTTATAGCTGTTTTTGTGTCTATTGCTTCAAAAGCATTTTCAGATAATTTGTGTGTTCTGAAGAAACTACAAGAGATAACTAAGCCATACTTTCTGTGCAAGAGGGGCTTGTACATCTGCACAACATGTCTTTTAAAGTTTGAACCTATCTTATTGCATTTTTGAGTTATAGCAGTTTTTAAGTTTTTATTGCTCCAAAAGCCTTTTCAGCCCATGAACAGTTGTTTGTGAGTTTTCGAAAAAAGTGCAAGAGCTATTCGAACCCTTTTTGCTGGGCAAGTAGGACCTGTAAATCTACACAATATATAGTTTAAAGTTTGAGTCTATCATATTAGGTTTTGGATTTATAGCTGTTTTTGTGTCTATTGCTTCAAAAACATTTTCAGATAATTTGTGTGTTCTGAAGAAACTACAATAGATAACTAAGCCATACTTTCTGTGCAAGAGGGGCTTGTACATCTGCACAACATGTCTTTTAAAGTTTGAACCTATCTTATTGCATTTTTGAGTTATATCAGTTTTTAAGTTTTTATTGCTCCAAAAGCCTTTTCAGCCCATGAACAGTTGTTTGTGAGTTTTCGAAAAAAGTGCAAGAGCTATTCGAACCCTTTTTGCTGGGCAAGTAGGACCTGTAAATCTACACAATATATAGTTTAAAGTTTGAGTCTATCATATTAGGTTTTGGATTTATAGCTGTTTTTGTGTCTATTGCTTCAAAAGCATTTTCAGATAATTTGTGTGTTCTGAAGAAACTACAAGAGATATCTAACCCAAACTTTCTGTGCAAGAGGGGCTTTTATATCTGCACAACATGTCTTTTAAAGTTTGAACTTATCTTATTGCATTTTTGAGTTATAGCAGTTTTTAAGTTTTTATTGCTCCAAAAGCCTTTTCAGCCCATGAACAGTTGTTTGTGAGTTTCGAAAAAAGTGCAAGAGCTATTCAAACCCTTTTTGCTGGGCAATTAGAACCTGTAAATCTACACAATATATAGTTTAAAGTTTGAGTCTATCATATTAGGTTTTGGATTTATAGCTGTTTTTGTGTCTATTGCTTCAAAAGCATTTTCAGATAATTTGTGTGTTCTGAAGAAACTACAAGAGATACCTAACCCAAACTTTCTCTGCAAGAGGGGCTTGTACATCTGCACAACATGTCTTTTAAAGTTTGAACCTATCTTATTTCAATTTTGAGTTATAGCAGTTTTTAAGTTTTTATTGCTCTAAAAGCCTTTTCAGCCCATGAACAGTTGTTTGTGAGTTTCGAAAAAAGTGCAAGAGCTATTCAAACCCTTTTTGCTGGGCAATTAGGAGCTGTAAATCTACACAATATATAGTTTAAAGTTTGAGTCTATCATATTAGGTTTTGGATTTATAGCTGTTTTTGTGTCTATTGCTTCAAAAGCATTTTCAGATAATTTGTGTGTTCTGAAGAAACTACAAGAGATATCTAACCCAAACTTTCTCTGCAAGAGGGGCTTGTACATCTGTACAACATGTCTTTTAAAAGTTTGAACTTATCTTATTGCATTTTTGAGTTATAGCAGTTTTTAAGTTTTTATTGCTCCAAAAGCCTTTTCAGCCCATGAACAGTTGTTTGTGAGTTTCGAAAAAAGTGCAAGAGCTATTCAAACCCTATTTTCTGGGCAAGTAGGACCTGTAAATCTACACAATATATAGTTTAAAGTTTGAGTCTATCATATTAGGTTTTGGATTTATAGCTGTTTTTGTGTCTATTGCTTCAAAAGCATTTTCAGATAATTTGTGTGTTCTGAAGAAACTACAAGAGATAACTAAGCCATACTTTCTGTGCAAGAGGGGCTTGTACATCTGCACAACATGTCTTTTAAAGTTTGAACCTATCTTATTGCATTTTTGAGTTATAGCAGTTTTTAAGTTTTTATTGCTCCAAAAGCCTTTTCAGCCCATGAACAGTTGTTTGTGAGTTTCGAAAAAAGTGCAAGAGCTATTCAAACCCTATTTTCTGGGCAAGTAGGACCTGTAAATCTACACAATATATAGTTTAAAGTTTGAGTCTATCATATTAGGTTTTGGATTTATAGCTGTTTTTGTGTCTATTGCTTCAAAAGCATTTTCAGATAATTTGTGTGTTCTGAAGAAACTACAAGAGATAACTAAGCCATACTTTCTGTGCAAGAGGGGCTTGTACATCTGCACAACATGTCTTTTAAAGTTTGAACCTATCTTATTGCATTTTTGAGTTATAGCAGTTTTTAAGTTTTTATTGCTCCAAAAGCCTTTTCAGCCCATGAACAGTTGTTTGTGAGTTTTCGAAAAAAGTGCAAGAGCTATTCGAACCCTTTTTGCTGGGCAAGTAGGACCTGTAAATCTACACAATATATAGTTTAAAGTTTGAGTCTATCATATTAGGTTTTGGATTTATAGCTGTTTTTGTGTCTATTGCTTCAAAAGCATTTTCAGATAATTTGTGTGTTCTGAAGAAACTACAAGATATATCTAACCCAAACTTTCTGTGCAAGAGGGGCTTGTATATCTGCACAACATGTCTTTTAAAGTTTGAACTTATCTTATTGCATTTTTGAGTTATAGCAGTTTTTAAGTTTTTATTGCTCCAAAAGCCTTTTCAGCCCATGAACAGTTGTTTGTGAGTTTCGAAAAAAGTGCAAGAGCTATTCAAACCCTTTTTGCTGGGCAATTAGAACCTGTAAATCTACACAATATATAGTTTAAAGTTTGAGTCTATCATATTAGGTTTTGGATTTATAGCTGTTTTTGTGTCTATTGCTTCAAAAGCATTTTCAGATAATTTGTGTGTTCTGAAGAAACTACAAGAGATATCTAACCCATACTTTCTGTGCAAGAGGGGCTTGTACATCTGCACAACATGTCTTTTAAAGTTTGAACCTATCTTATTGCATTTTTGAGTTATAGCAGTTTTTACGTTTTTATTGCTCCAAAAGCCTTTTCAGCCCATGAACAGTTGTTTGTGAGTTTTCGAAAAAAGTGCAAGAGCTATTCGAACCCTTTTTGCTGGGCAAGTAGGACCTGTAAATCTACACAATATATAGTTTAAAGTTTGAGTCTATCATATTAGGTTTTGGATTTATAGCTGTTTTTGTGTCTATTGCTTCAAAAGCATTTTCAGATAATTTGTGTGTTCTGAAGAAACTACAAGATATATCTAACCCAAACTTTCTGTGCAAGAGGGGCTTGTATATCTGCACAACATGTCTTTTAAAGTTTGAACTTATCTTATTGCATTTTTGAGTTATAGCAGTTTTTAAGTTTTTATTGCTCCAAAAGCCTTTTCAGCCCATGAACAGTTGTTTGTGAGTTTCGAAAAAAGTGCAAGAGCTATTCAAACCCTTTTTGCTGGGCAATTAGAACCTGTAAATCTACACAATATATAGTTTAAAGTTTGAGTCTATCATATTAGGTTTTGGATTTATAGCTGTTTTTGTGTCTATTGCTTCAAAAGCATTTTCAGATAATTTGTGTGTTCTGAAGAAACTACAAGAGATATCTAACCCATACTTTCTGTGCAAGAGGGGCTTGTACATCTGCACAACATGTCTTTTAAAGTTTGAACATATCTTATTGCATTTTTGAGTTATAGCAGTTTTTACGTTTTTATTGCTCCAAAAGCCTTTTCAGCCCATGAACAGTTGTTTGTGAGTTTCGAAAAAAGTGCAAGAGCTATTCGAACCCTTTTTGCTGGGCAAGTAGGACCTGTAAATCTACACAATATATAGTTTAAAGTTTGAGTCTATCATATTAGGTTTTGGATTTATAGCTGTTTTTGTATCTATTGCTTCAAAAGCATTTTCAGATAATTTGTGTGTTCTGAAGAAACTACAAGAGATATCTAACCCAAACTTTCTGTGCAAGAGGGGCTTGTACATCTGCACAACATGTCTTTTAAAGTTTGAACTTATCTTATTGCATTTTTGAGTTATAGCAGTTTTTAAGTTTTTATTGCTCCAAAAGCCTTTTCAGCCCATGAACAGTTGTTTGTGAGTTTCGAAAAAAGTGCAAGAGCTATTCAAACCCTTTTTGCTGGGCAATTAGAACCTGTAAATCTACACAATATATAGTTTAAAGTTTGAGTCTATCATATTAGGTTTTGGATTTATAGCTGTTTTTGTGTCTATTGCTTCAAAAGCATTTTCAGATAATTTGTGTGTTCTGAAGAAACTACAAGAGATATCTAAGCCATACTTTCTGTGCAAGAGGGGCTTGTACATCTGCACAACATGTCTTTTAAAGTTTGAACCTATCTTATTTCAACTTTGAGTTATAGCAGTTTTTAAGTTTTTATTGCTCTAAAAGCCTTTTCAGCCCATGAACAGTTGTTTGTGAGTTTCGAAAAAAGTGCAAGAGCTATTCAAACCCTATTTTCTGGGCAAGTAGGACCTGTAAATCTACACAATATATAGTTTAAAGTTTGAGTCTATCATATTAGGTTTTGGATTTATAGCTGTTTTTGTGTCTATTGCTTCAAAAACATTTTCAGATAATTTGTGTGTTCTGAAGAAACTACAATAGATAACTAAGCCATACTTTCTGTGCAAGAGGGGCTTGTACATCTGCACAACATGTCTTTTAAAGTTTGAACCTATCTTATTGCATTTTTGAGTTATAGCAGTTTTTAAGTTTTTATTGCTCCAAAAGCCTTTTCAGCCCATGAACAGTTGTTTGTGAGTTTTCGAAAAAAGTGCAAGAGCTATTCGAACCCTTTTTGCTGGGCAAGTAGGACCTGTAAATCTACACAATATATAGTTTAAAGTTTGAGTCTATCATATTAGGTTTTGGATTTATAGCTGTTTTTGTGTCTATTGCTTCAAAAGCATTTTCAGATAATTTGTGTGTTCTGAAGAAACTACAAGAGATATCTAACCCAAACTTTCTGTGCAAGAGGGGCTTTTATATCTGCACAACATGTCTTTTAAAGTTTGAACTTATCTTATTGCATTTTTGAGTTATAGCAGTTTTTAAGTTTTTATTGCTCCAAAAGCCTTTTCAGCCCATGAACAGTTGTTTGTGAGTTTCGAAAAAAGTGCAAGAGCTATTCAAACCCTTTTTGCTGGGCAATTAGAACCTGTAAATCTACACAATATATAGTTTAAAGTTTGAGTCTATCATATTAGGTTTTGGATTTATAGCTGTTTTTGTGTCTATTGCTTCAAAAGCATTTTCAGATAATTTGTGTGTTCTAAAGAAACTACAAGAGATACCTAACCCAAACTTTCTCTGCAAGAGGGGCTTGTACATCTGCACAACATGTCTTTTAAAGTTTGAACCTATCTTATTTCAATTTTGAGTTATAGCAGTTTTTAAGTTTTTATTGCTCTAAAAGCCTTTTCAGCCCATGAACAGTTGTTTGTGAGTTTCGAAAAAAGTGCAAGAGCTATTCGAACCCTTTTTGCTGGGCAATTAGGAGCTGTAAATCTACACAATATATAGTTTAAAGTTTGAGTCTATCATATTAGGTTTTGGATTTATAGCTGTTTTTGTGTCTATTGCTTCAAAAGCATTTTCAGATAATTTGTGTGTTCTGAAGAAACTACAAGAGATATCTAACCCAAACTTTCTCTGCAAGAGGGGCTTGTACATCTGTACAACATGTCTTTTAAAGTTTGAACTTATCTTATTGCATTTTTGAGTTATAGCAGTTTTTACGTTTTTATTGCTCCAAAAGCCTTTTCAGCCCATGAACAGTTGTTTGTGAGTTTTCGAAAAAAGTGCAAGAGCTATTCGAACCCTTTTTGCTGGGCAAGTAGGACCTGTAAATCTACACAATATATAGTTTAAAGTTTGAGTCTATCATATTAGGTTTTGGATTTATAGCTGTTTTTGTGTCTATTGCTTCAAAAGCATTTTCAGATAATTTGTGTGTTCTGAAGAAACTACAAGATATATCTAACCCAAACTTTCTGTGCAAGAGGGGCTTGTATATCTGCACAACATGTCTTTTAAAGTTTGAACTTATCTTATTGCATTTTTGAGTTATAGCAGTTTTTAAGTTTTTATTGCTCCAAAAGCCTTTTCAGCCCATGAACAGTTGTTTGTGAGTTTCGAAAAAAGTGCAAGAGCTATTCAAACCCTTTTTGCTGGGCAATTAGAACCTGTAAATCTACACAATATATAGTTTAAAGTTTGAGTCTATCATATTAGGTTTTGGATTTATAGCTGTTTTTGTGTCTATTGCTTCAAAAGCATTTTCAGATAATTTGTGTGTTCTGAAGAAACTACAAGAGATATCTAACCCATACTTTCTGTGCAAGAGGGGCTTGTACATCTGCACAACATGTCTTTTAAAGTTTGAACATATCTTATTGCATTTTTGAGTTATAGCAGTTTTTACGTTTTTATTGCTCCAAAAGCCTTTTCAGCCCATGAACAGTTGTTTGTGAGTTTCGAAAAAAGTGCAAGAGCTATTCGAACCCTTTTTGCTGGGCAAGTAGGACCTGTAAATCTACACAATATATAGTTTAAAGTTTGAGTCTATCATATTAGGTTTTGGATTTATAGCTGTTTTTGTATCTATTGCTTCAAAAGCATTTTCAGATAATTTGTGTGTTCTGAAGAAACTACAAGAGATATCTAACCCAAACTTTCTGTGCAAGAGGGGCTTGTACATCTGCACAACATGTCTTTTAAAGTTTGAACTTATCTTATTGCATTTTTGAGTTATAGCAGTTTTTAAGTTTTTATTGCTCCAAAAGCCTTTTCAGCCCATGAACAGTTGTTTGTGAGTTTCGAAAAAAGTGCAAGAGCTATTCAAACCCTTTTTGCTGGGCAATTAGAACCTGTAAATCTACACAATATATAGTTTAAAGTTTGAGTCTATCATATTAGGTTTTGGATTTATAGCTGTTTTTGTGTCTATTGCTTCAAAAGCATTTTCAGATAATTTGTGTGTTCTGAAGAAACTACAAGAGATATCTAAGCCATACTTTCTGTGCAAGAGGGGCTTGTACATCTGCACAACATGTCTTTTAAAGTTTGAACCTATCTTATTTCAACTTTGAGTTATAGCAGTTTTTAAGTTTTTATTGCTCTAAAAGCCTTTTCAGCCCATGAACAGTTGTTTGTGAGTTTCGAAAAAAGTGCAAGAGCTATTCAAACCCTATTTTCTGGGCAAGTAGGACCTGTAAATCTACACAATATATAGTTTAAAGTTTGAGTCTATCATATTAGGTTTTGGATTTATAGCTGTTTTTGTGTCTATTGCTTCAAAAACATTTTCAGATAATTTGTGTGTTCTGAAGAAACTACAATAGATAACTAAGCCATACTTTCTGTGCAAGAGGGGCTTGTACATCTGCACAACATGTCTTTTAAAGTTTGAACCTATCTTATTGCATTTTTGAGTTATAGCAGTTTTTAAGTTTTTATTGCTCCAAAAGCCTTTTCAGCCCATGAACAGTTGTTTGTGAGTTTTCGAAAAAAGTGCAAGAGCTATTCGAACCCTTTTTGCTGGGCAAGTAGGACCTGTAAATCTACACAATATATAGTTTAAAGTTTGAGTCTATCATATTAGGTTTTGGATTTATAGCTGTTTTTGTGTCTATTGCTTCAAAAGCATTTTCAGATAATTTGTGTGTTCTGAAGAAACTACAAGAGATATCTAACCCAAACTTTCTGTGCAAGAGGGGCTTTTATATCTGCACAACATGTCTTTTAAAGTTTGAACTTATCTTATTGCATTTTTGAGTTATAGCAGTTTTTAAGTTTTTATTGCTCCAAAAGCCTTTTCAGCCCATGAACAGTTGTTTGTGAGTTTCGAAAAAAGTGCAAGAGCTATTCAAACCCTTTTTGCTGGGCAATTAGAACCTGTAAATCTACACAATATATAGTTTAAAGTTTGAGTCTATCATATTAGGTTTTGGATTTATAGCTGTTTTTGTGTCTATTGCTTCAAAAGCATTTTCAGATAATTTGTGTGTTCTAAAGAAACTACAAGAGATACCTAACCCAAACTTTCTCTGCAAGAGGGGCTTGTACATCTGCACAACATGTCTTTTAAAGTTTGAACCTATCTTATTTCAATTTTGAGTTATAGCAGTTTTTAAGTTTTTATTGCTCTAAAAGCCTTTTCAGCCCATGAACAGTTGTTTGTGAGTTTCGAAAAAAGTGCAAGAGCTATTCGAACCCTTTTTGCTGGGCAATTAGGAGCTGTAAATCTACACAATATATAGTTTAAAGTTTGAGTCTATCATATTAGGTTTTGGATTTATAGCTGTTTTTGTGTCTATTGCTTCAAAAGCATTTTCAGATAATTTGTGTGTTCTGAAGAAACTACAAGAGATATCTAACCCAAACTTTCTCTGCAAGAGGGGCTTGTACATCTGTACAACATGTCTTTTAAAGTTTGAACTTATCTTATTGCATTTTTGAGTTATAGCAGTTTTTAAGTTTTTATTGCTCCAAAAGCCTTTTCAGCCCATGAACAGTTGTTTGTGAGTTTCGAAAAAAGTGCAAGAGCTATTCAAACCCTTTTTGCTGGGCAAGTAGGACCTGTACATCTACACAATATATAGTTTAAAGTTTGAGTCTATCATATTAGGTTTTGGATTTATAGCTGTTTTTGTGTCTATTGCTTCAAAAGCATTTTCAGATAATTTGTGTGTTCTGAAGAAACTACAAGAGATATCTAACCCAAACTTTCTGTGCAAGAGGGGCTTGTACATCTGCACAACATGTCTTTTAAAGTTTGAACTTATCTTATTGCATTTTTGAGTTATAGCAGTTTTTAAGTTTTTATTGCTCCAAAAGCCTTTTCAGCCCATGAACAGTTGTTTGTGAGTTTCGAAAAAAGTGCAAGAGCTATTCAAACCCTATTTTCTGGGCAAGTAGGACCTGTAAATCTACACAATATATAGTTTAAAGTTTGAGTCTATCATATTAGGTTTTGGATTTATAGCTGTTTTTGTGTCTATTGCTTCAAAAGCATTTTCAGATAATTTGTGTGTTCTGAAGAAACTACAAGAGATATCTAACCCAAACTTTCTGTGCAAGAGGGGCTTGTATATCTGCACAACATGTCTTTTAAAGTTTGAACTTATCTTATTGCATTTTTGAGTTATAGCAGTTTTTAAGTTTTTATTGCTCCAAAAGCCTTTTCAGCCCATGCACAGTTGTTTGTGAGTTTCGAAAAAAGTGCAAGAGCTATTCAAACCCTATTTTCTGGGCAAGTAGGACCTGTAAATCTACACAATATATAGTTTAAAGTTTGAGTCTATCATATTAGGTTTTGGATTTATAGCTGTTTTTGTGTCTATTGCTTCAAAAGCATTTTCAGATAATTTGTGTGTTCTGAAGAAACTACAAGAGATAACTAAGCCATACTTTCTGTGCAAGAGGGGCTTGTACATCTGCACAACATGTCTTTTAAAGTTTGAACCTATCTTATTGCATTTTTGAGTTATAGCAGTTTTTAAGTTTTTATTGCTCCAAAAGCCTTTTCAGCCCATGAACAGTTGTTTGTGAGTTTTCGAAAAAAGTGCAAGAGCTATTCGAACCCTTTTTGCTGGGCAAGTAGGACCTGTAAATCTACACAATATATAGTTTAAAGTTTGAGTCTATCATATTAGGTTTTGGATTTATAGCTGTTTTTGTGTCTATTGCTTCAAAAGCATTTTCAGATAATTTGTGTGTTCTGAAGAAACTACAAGAGATATCTAAGCCATACTTTCTGTGCAAGAGGGGCTTGTACATCTGCACAACATGTCTTTTAAAGTTTGAACCTATCTTATTTCAATTTTGAGTTATAGCAGTTTTTAAGTTTTTATTGCTCTAAAAGCCTTTTCAGCCCATGAACAGTTGTTTGTGAGTTTCGAAAAAAGTGCAAGAGCTATTCAAACCCTATTTTCTGGGCAAGTAGGACCTGTAAATCTACACAATATATAGTTTAAAGTTTGAGTCTATCATATTAGGTTTTGGATTTATAGCTGTTTTTGTGTCTATTGCTTCAAAAACATTTTCAGATAATTTGTGTGTTCTGAAGAAACTACAATAGGTAACTAAGCCATACTTTCTGTGCAAGAGGGGCTTGTACATCTGCACAACATGTCTTTTAAAGTTTGAACCTATCTTATTGCATTTTTGAGTTATAGCAGTTTTTAAGTTTTTATTGCTCCAAAAGCCTTTTCAGCCCATGAACAGTTGTTTGTGAGTTTTCGAAAAAAGTGCAAGAGCTATTCGAACCCTTTTTGCTGGGCAAGTAGGACCTGTAAATCTACACAATATATAGTTTAAAGTTTGAGTCTATCATATTAGGTTTTGAATTTATAGCTGTTTTTGTGTCTATTGCTTCAAAAGCATTTTCAGATAATTTGTGTGTTCTGAAGAAACTACAAGAGATATCTAACCCAAACTTTCTGTGCAAGAGGGGCTTGTATATCTGCACAACATGTCTTTTAAAGTTTGAACTTATCTTATTGCATTTTTGAGTTATAGCAGTTTTTAAGTTTTTATTGCTCCAAAAGCCTTTTCAGCCCATGAACAGTTGTTTGTGAGTTTTCGAAAAAAGTGCAAGAGCTATTCGAACCCTTTTTGCTGGGCAAGTAGGACCTGTAAATCTACACAATATATAGTTTAAAGTTTGAGTCTATCATATTAGGTTTTGGATTTATAGCTGTTTTTGTGTCTATTGCATCAAAAGCATTTTCAGATAATTTGTGTGTTCTGAAGAAACTACAAGAGATATCTAACCCAAACTTTCTGTGCAAGAGGGGCTTGTACATCTGCACAACATGTCTTTTAAAGTTTGAACCTATCTTATTGCATTTTTGAGTTATAGCAGTTTTTAAGTTTTTATTGCTCCAAAAGCCTTTTCAGCCCATGAACAGTTGTTTGTGAGTTTTCGAAAAAAGTGCAAGAGCTATTCGAACCCTTTTTGCTGGGCAAGTAGGACCTGTAAATCTACACAATATATAGTTTAAAGTTTGAGTCTATCATATTAGGTTTTGAATTTATAGCTGTTTTTGTGTCTATTGCTTCAAAAGCATTTTCAGATAATTTGTGTGTTCTGAAGAAACTACAAGAGATATCTAACCCAAACTTTCTGTGCAAGAGGGGCTTGTATATCTGCACAACATGTCTTTTAAAGTTTGAACTTATCTTATTGCATTTTTGAGTTATAGCAGTTTTTAAGTTTTTATTGCTCCAAAAGCCTTTTCAGCCCATGAACAGTTGTTTGTGAGTTTCGAAAAAAGTGCAAGAGCTATTCAAACCCTTTTTGCTGGGCAATTAGAACCTGTAAATCTACACAATATATAGTTTAAAGTTTGAGTCTATCATATTAGGTTTTGGATTTATAGCTGTTTTTGTGTCTATTGCTTCAAAAGCATTTTCAGATAATTTGTGTGTTCTGAAGAAACTACAAGAGATATCTAACCCAAACTTTCTGTGCAAGAGGGGCTTGTATATCTGCACAACATGTCTTTTAAAGTTTGAACTTATCTTATTGCATTTTTGAGTTATAGCAGTTTTTAAGTTTTTATTGCTCCAAAAGCCTTTTCAGCCCATGAACAGTTGTTTGTGAGTTTCGAAAAAAGTGCAAGAGCTATTCAAACCCTTTTTGCTGGGCAAGTAGGACCTGTAAATCTACACAATATATAGTTTAAGGTTTGAGTCTATCATATTAGGTTTTGGATTTATAGCTGTTTTTGTGTCTATTGCTTCAAAAGCATTTTCAGATAATTTGTGTGTTCTGAAGAAACTACAAGAGATATCTAACCCATACTTTCTGTGCAAGAGGGGCTTGTACATCTGCACAACATGTCTTTTAAAGTTTGAACCTATCTTATTTCAATTTTGAGTTATAGCAGTTTTTAAGTTTTTATTGCTCTAAAAGCCTTTTCAGCCCATGAACAGTTGTTTGTGAGTTTCGAAAAAAGTGCAAGAGCTATTCAAACCCTATTTTCTGGGCAAGTAGGACCTGTAAATCTACACAATATATAGTTTAAAGTTTGAGTCTATCATATTAGGTTTTGGATTTATAGCTGTTTTTGTGTCTATTGCTTCAAAAACATTTTCAGATAATTTGTGTGTTCTGAAGAAACTACAATAGATAACTAAGCCATACTTTCTGTGCAAGAGGGGCTTGTACATCTGCACAACATGTCTTTTAAAGTTTGAACCTATCTTATTGCATTTTTGAGTTATAGCAGTTTTTAAGTTTTTATTGCTCCAAAAGCCTTTTCAGCCCATGAACAGTTGTTTGTGAGTTTTCGAAAAAAGTGCAAGAGCTATTCAAACCCTTTTTGCTGGGCAAGTAGGACCTGTAAATCTACACAATATATAGTTTAAAGTTTGAGTCTATCATATTAGGTTTTGAATTTATAGCTGTTTTTGTGTCTATTGCTTCAAAAGCATTTTCAGATAATTTGTGTGTTCTGAAGAAACTACAAGAGATATCTAACCCAAACTTTCTGTGCAAGAGGGGCTTGTATATCTGCACAACATGTCTTTTAAAGTTTGAACTTATCTTATTGCATTTTTGAGTTATAGCAGTTTTTAAGTTTTTATTGCTCCAAAAGCCTTTTCAGCCCATGAACAGTTGTTTGTGAGTTTCGAAAAAAGTGCAAGAGCTATTCAAACCCTTTTTGCTGGGCAATTAGAACCTGTAAATCTACACAATATATAGTTTAAAGTTTGAGTCTATCATATTAGGTTTTGGATTTATAGCTGTTTTTGTGTCTATTGCTTCAAAAGCATTTTCAGATAATTTGTGTGTTCTGAAGAAACTACAAGAGATACCTAACCCAAACTTTCTCTGCAAGAGGGGCTTGTACATCTGCACAACATGTCTTTTAAAGTTTGAACCTATCTTATTTCAATTTTGAGTTATAGCAGTTTTTAAGTTTTTATTGCTCTAAAAGCCTTTTCAGCCCATGAACAGTTGTTTGTGAGTTTCGAAAAAAGTGCAAGAGCTATTCAAACCCTTTTTGCTGGGCAAGTAGGACCTGTAAATCTACACAATATATAGTTTAAAGTTTGAGTCTATCATATTAGGTTTTGGATTTATAGCTGTTTTTGTGTCTATTGCTTCAAAAGCATTTTCAGATAATTTGTGTGTTCTGAAGAAACTACAAGAGATATCTAACCCAAACTTTCTGTGCAAGAGGGGCTTGTATATCTGCACAACATGTCTTTTAAAGTTTGAACTTATCTTATTGCATTTTTGAGTTATAGCAGTTTTTAAGTTTTTATTGCTCCAAAAGCCTTTTCAGCCCATGCACAGTTGTTTGTGAGTTTCGAAAAAAGTGCAAGAGCTATTCAAACCCTATTTTCTGGGCAAGTAGGACCTGTAAATCTACACAATATATAGTTTAAAGTTTGAGTCTATCATATTAGGTTTTGGATTTATAGCTGTTTTTGTGTCTATTGCTTCAAAAGCATTTTCAGATAATTTGTGTGTTCTGAAGAAACTACAAGAGATAACTAAGCCATACTTTCTGTGCAAGAGGGGCTTGTACATCTGCACAACATGTCTTTTAAAGTTTGAACCTATCTTATTGCATTTTTGAGTTATAGCAGTTTTTAAGTTTTTATTGCTCCAAAAGCCTTTTCAGCCCATGAACAGTTGTTTGTGAGTTTTCGAAAAAAGTGCAAGAGCTATTCGAACCCTTTTTGCTGGGCAAGTAGGACCTGTAAATCTACACAATATATAGTTTAAAGTTTGAGTCTATCATATTAGGTTTTGGATTTATAGCTGTTTTTGTGTCTATTGCTTCAAAAGCATTTTCAGATAATTTGTGTGTTCTGAAGAAACTACAAGAGATATCTAACCCAAACTTTCTGTGCAAGAGGGGCTTGTACATCTGCACAACATGTCTTTTATAGTTTGAACCTATCTTATTGCATTTTTGAGTTATAGCAGTTTTTACGTTTTTATTGCTCCAAAAGCCTTTTCAGCCCATGAACAGTTGTTTGTGAGTTTCGAAAAAAGTGCAAGAGCTATTCAAACCCTTTTTGCTGGGCAATTAGAACCTGTAAATCTACACAATATATAGTTTAAAGTTTGAGTCTATCATATTAGGTTTTGGATTTATAGCTGTTTTTGTGTCTATTGCTTCAAAAGCATTTTCAGATAATTTGTGTGTTCTGAAGAAACTACAAGAGATATCTAACCCATAATTTCTGTGCAAGAGGGGCTTGTACATCTGCACAACATGTCTTTTAAAGTTTGAACCTATCTTATTGCATTTTTGAGTTATAGCAGTTTTTACTGTTTTATTGCTCCAAAAGCCTTTTCAGCCCATGAACAGTTGTTTGTGAGTTTTCGAAAAAAGTGCAAGAGCTATTCGAACCCTTTTTGCTGGGCAATTAGGACCTGTAAATCTACACAATATATAGTTTAAAGTTTGAGTCTATCATATTAGGTTTTGAATTTATAGCTGTTTTTGTGTCTATTGCTTCAAAAGCATTTTCAGATAATTTGTGTGTTCTGAAGAAACTACAAGAGATATCTAACCCAAACTTTCTGTGCAAGAGGGGCTTGTATATCTGCACAACATGTCTTTTAAAGTTTGAACTTATCTTATTGCATTTTTGAGTTATAGCAGTTTTTAAGTTTGTATTGCTCCAAAAGCCTTTTCAGCCCATGAACAGTTGTTTGTGAGTTTCGAAAAAAGTGCAAGAGCTATTCAAACCCTATTTTCTGGGCAAGTAGGACCTGTAAATCTACACAATATATAGTTTAAAGTTTGAGTCTATCATATTAGGTTTTGGATTTATAGCTGTTTTTGTGTCTATTGCTTCAAAAGCATTTTCAGATAATTTGTGTGTTCTGAAGAAACTACAAGAGATATCTAACCCAAACTTTCTGTGCAAGAGGGGCTTGTATATCTGCACAACATGTCTTTTACAGTTTGAACTTATCTTATTGCATTTTTGAGTTATAGCAGTTTTTAAGTTTTTATTGCTCCAAAAGCCTTTTCAGCCCATGCACAGTTGTTTGTGAGTTTCGAAAAAAGTGCAAGAGCTATTCAAACCCTATTTTCTGGGCAAGTAGGACCTGTAAATCTACACAATATATAGTTTAAAGTTTGAGTCTATCATATTAGGTTTTGGATTTATAGCTGTTTTTGTGTCTATTGCTTCAAAAGCATTTTCAGATAATTTGTGTGTTCTGAAGAAACTACAAGAGATAACTAAGCCATACTTTCTGTGCAAGAGGGGCTTCTACATCTGCACAACATGTCTTTTAAAGTTTGAACCTATCTTATTGCATTTTTGAGTTATAGCAGTTTTTAAGTTTTTATTGCTCCAAAAGCCTTTTCAGCCCATGAACAGTTGTTTGTGAGTTTTCGAAAAAAGTGCAAGAGCTATTCGAACCCTTTTTGCTGGGCAAGTAGGACCTGTAAATCTACACAATATATAGTTTAAAGTTTGAGTCTATCATATTAGGTTTTGGATTTATAGCTGTTTTTGTGTCTATTGCTTCAAAAGCATTTTCAGATAATTTGTGTGTTCTGAAGAAACTACAAGAGATATCTAACCCAAACTTTCTGTGCAAGAGGGGCTTGTATATCTGCACAACATGTCTTTTAAAGTTTGAACTTATCTTATTGCATTTTTGAGTTATAGCAGTTTTTAAGTTTTTATTGCTCCAAAAGCCTTTTCAGCCCATGAACAGTTGTTTGTGAGTTTCGAAAAAAGTGCAAGAGCTATTCAAACCCTTTTTGCTGGGCAATTAGAGCCTGTAAATCTACACAATATATAGTTTAAAGTTTGAGTCTATCATATTAGGTTTTGGATTTATAGCTGTTTTTGTGTCTATTGCTTCAAAAGCATTTTCAGATAATTTGTGTGTTCTGAAGAAACTACAAGAGATATCTAACCCATACTTTCTGTGCAAGAGGGGCTTGTACATCTGCACAACATGTCTTTTATAGTTTGAACCTATCTTATTGCATTTTTGAGTTATAGCAGTTTTTACGTTTTTATTGCTCCAAAAGCCTTTTCAGCCCATGAACAGTTGTTTGTGAGTTTCGAAAAAAGTGCAAGAGCTATTCAAACCCTTTTTGCTGGGCAATTAGAACCTGTAAATCTACACAATATATAGTTTAAAGTTTGAGTCTATCATATTAGGTTTTGGATTTATAGCTGTTTTTGTGTCTATTGCTTCAAAAGCATTTTCAGATAATTTGTGTGTTCTGAAGAAACTACAAGAGATATCTAACCCAAACTTTCTGTGCAAGAGGGGCTTGTATATCTGCACAACATGTCTTTTAAAGTTTGAACTTATCTTATTGCATTTTTGAGTTATAGCAGTTTTTAAGTTTTTATTGCTCCAAAAGCCTTTTCAGCCCATGAACAGTTGTTTGTGAGTTTCGAAAAAAGTGCAAGAGCTATTCAAACCCTATTTTCTGGGCAAGTAGGACCTGTAAATCTACACAATATATAGTTTAAAGTTTGAGTCTATCATATTAGGTTTTGGATTTATAGCTGTTTTTGTGTCTATTGCTTCAAAAGCATTTTCAGATAATTTGTGTGTTCTGAAGAAACTACAAGAGATAACTAAGCCATACTTTCTGTGCAAGAGGGGCTTGTACATCTGCACAACATGTCTTGTAAAGTTTGAACCTATCTTATTGCATTTTTGAGTTATAGCAGTTTTTAAGTTTTTATTGCTCCAAAAGCCTTTTCAGCCCATGAACAGTTGTTTGTGAGTTTTCGAAAAAAGTGCAACAGCTATTCGAACCCTTTTTGCTGGGCAAGTAGGACCTGTAAATCTACACAATATATAGTTTAAAGTTTGAGTCTATCATATTAGGTTTTGGATTTATAGCTGTTTTTGTGTCTATTGCTTCAAAAGCATTTTCAGATAATTTGTGTGTTCTGAAGAAACTACAAGAGATATCTAACCCAAACTTTCTGTGCAAGAGGGGCTTGTATATCTGCACAACATGTCTTTTAAAGTTTGAACTTATCTTATTGCATTTTTGAGTTATAGCAGTTTTTAAGTTTTTATTGCTCCAAAAGCCTTTTCAGCCCATGAACAGTTGTTTGTGAGTTTCGAAAAAAGTGCAAGAGCTATTCAAACCCTTTTTGCTGGGCAATTAGAGCCTGTAAATCTACACAATATATAGTTTAAAGTTTGAGTCTATCATATTAGGTTTTGGATTTATAGCTGTTTTTGTGTCTATTGCTTCAAAAGCATTTTCAGATAATTTGTGTGTTCTGAAGAAACTACAAGAGATATCTAACCCATACTTTCTGTGCAAGAGGGGCTTGTACATCTGCACAACATGTCTTTTATAGTTTGAACCTATCTTATTGCATTTTTGAGTTATAGCAGTTTTTACGTTTTTATTGCTCCAAAAGCCTTTTCAGCCCATGAACAGTTGTTTGTGAGTTTCGAAAAAAGTGCAAGAGCTATTCAAACCCTTTTTGCTGGGCAATTAGAACCTGTAAATCTACACAATATATAGTTTAAAGTTTGAGTCTATCATATTAGGTTTTGGATTTATAGCTGTTTTTGTGCCTATTGCTTCAAAAGCATTTTCAGATAATTTGTGTGTTCTGAAGAAACTACAAGAGATATCTAACCCATACTTTCTGTGCAAGAGGGGCTTGTACATCTGCACAACATGTCTTTTAAAGTTTGAACCTATCTTATTGCATTTTTGAGTTATAGCAGTTTTTACTGTTTTATTGCTCCAAAAGCCTTTTCAGCCCATGAACAGTTGTTTGTGAGTTTTCGAAAAAAGTGCAAGAGCTATTCGAACCCTTTTTGCTGGGCAATTAGGACCTGTAAATCTACACAATATATAGTTTAAAGTTTGAGTCTATCATATTAGGTTTTGAATTTATAGCTGTTTTTGTGTCTATTGCTTCAAAAGCATTTTCAGATAATTTGTGTGTTCTGAAGAAACTACAAGAGATATCTAACCCAAACTTTCTGTGCAAGAGGGGCTTGTATATCTGCACAACATGTCTTTTAAAGTTTGAACTTATCTTATTGCATTTTTGAGTTATAGCAGTTTTTAAGTTTTTATTGCTCCAAAAGCCTTTTCAGCCCATGAACAGTTGTTTGTGAGTTTCGAAAAAAGTGCAAGAGCTATTCAAACCCTATTTTCTGGGCAAGTAGGACCTGTAAATCTACACAATATATAGTTTAAAGTTTGAGTCTATCATATTAGGTTTTGGATTTATAGCTGTTTTTGTGTCTATTGCTTCAAAAGCATTTTCAGATAATTTGTGTGTTCTGAAGAAACTACAAGAGATATCTAACCCAAACTTTCTGTGCAAGAGGGGCTTGTATATCTGCACAACATGTCTTTTACAGTTTGAACTTATCTTATTGCATTTTGAGTTATAGCAGTTTTTAAGTTTTTATTGCTCCAAAAGCCTTTTCAGCCCATGCACAGTTGTTTGTGAGTTTCGAAAAAAGTGCAAGAGCTATTCAAACCCTATTTTCTGGGCAAGTAGGACCTGTAAATCTACACAATATATAGTTTAAAGTTTGAGTCTATCATATTAGGTTTTGGATTTATAGCTGTTTTTGTGTCTATTGCTTCAAAAGCATTTTCAGATAATTTGTGTGTTCTGAAGAAACTACAAGAGATAACTAAGCCATACTTTCTGTGCAAGAGGGGCTTGTACATCTGCACAACATGTCTTTTAAAGTTTGAACCTATCTTATTGCATTTTTGAGTTATAGCAGTTTTTAAGTTTTTATTGCTCCAAAAGCCTTTTCAGCCCATGAACAGTTGTTTGTGAGTTTTCGAAAAAAGTGCAAGAGCTATTCGAACCCTTTTTGCTGGGCAAGTAGGACCTGTAAATCTAAAAAATATATAGTTTAAAGTTTGAGTCTATCATATTAGGTTTTGGATTTATAGCTGTTTTTGTGTCTATTGCTTCAAAAGCATTTTCAGATAATTTGTTTGTTCTGAAGAAACTACAAGAGATATCTAACCCAAACTTTCTGTGCAAGAGGGGCTTGTACATCTGCACAACATGTCTTTTAAAGTTTGAACTTATCTTATTGCATTTTTGAGTTATAGCAGTTTTTAAGTTTTTATTGCTCCAAAAGCCTTTTCAGCCCATGAACAGTTGTTTGTGAGTTTCGAAAAAAGTGCATGAGCTATTAAAACCCTTTTTGCTGGGCAAGTAGGACCTGTAAATCTACACAATATATAGTTTAAAGTTTGAGTCTATCATATTAGGTTTTGGATTTATAGCTGTTTTTGTGTCTATTGCTTCAAAAGCATTTTCAGATAATTTGTGTGTTCTGAAGAAACTACAAGAGATACCTAACCCAAACTTTCTCTGCAAGAGGGGCTTGTACATCTGCACAACATGTCTTTTAAAGTTTGAACCTATCTTATTTCAATTTTGAGTTATAGCAGTTTTTAAGTTTTTATTGCTCTAAAAGCCTTTTCAGCCCATGAACAGTTGTTTGTGAGTTTCGAAAAAAGTGCAAGAGCTATTCAAACCCTTTTTGCTGGGCAAGTAGGACCTGTAAATCTACACAATATATAGTTTAAAGTTTGAGTCTATCATATTAGGTTTTGGATTTATAGCTGTTTTTGTGTCTATTGCTTCAAAAGCATTTTCAGATAATTTGTGTGTTCTGAAGAAACTACAAGAGATATCTAACCCAAACTTTCTGTGCAAGAGGAGCTTGTACATCTGCACAACATGTCTTTTAAAGTTTGAACTTATCTTATTGCATTTTTGAGTTATAGCAGTTTTTAAGTTTTTATTGCTCCAAAAGCCTTTTCAGCCCATGAACAGTTGTTTGTGAGTTTCGAAAAAAGTGCAAGAGCTATTCAAACCCTTTTTGCTGGGCAAGTAGGACCTGTAAATCTACACAATATATAGTTTAAAGTTTGAGTCTATCATATTAGGTTTTGGATTTATAGCTGTTTTTGTGTCTATTGCTTCAAAAGCATTTTCAGATAATTTGTGTGTTCTGAAGAAACTACAAGAGATATCTAACCCATACTTTATGTGCAAGAGGGGCTTGTACATCTGCACAATATGTCTTTTAAAGTCTGAATCTATCTTATTGCATTTTTGAGTTATATCAGTTTTTAAGTTTTTATTGCTCCAAAAGCCTTTTCAGCCCATGAACAGTTGTTTGTGAGTTTCGAAAAAAGTGCAAGAGCTATTCAAACCCTTTTTGCTGGGCAATTAGAACCTGTAAATCTACACAATATATAGTTTAAAGTTTGAGTCTATCATATTAGGTTTTGGATTTATAGCTGTTTTTGTGTCTATTGCTTCAAAAGCATTTTCAGATAATTTGTGTGTTCTGAAGAAACTAAAAGAGATATCTAAGCCATACTTTCTGTGCAAGAGGGGCTTGTACATCTGCACAACATGTCTTTTAAAGTTTGAACCTATCTTATTTCAATTTTGAGTTATAGCAGTTTTTAAGTTTTATTGCTTCAAAAGCCTTTTCAGCCCATGAACAGTTGTTTGTGAGTTTCGAAAAAAGTGCAAGAGCTATTCAAACCCTATTTTCTGGGCAAGTAGGACCTGTAAATCTACACAATATATAGTTTAAAGTTTGAGTCTATCATATTAGGTTTTGGATTTATAGCTGTTTTTGTGTCTATTGCTTCAAAAACATTTTCAGATAATTTGTGTGTTCTGAAGAAACTACAATAGATAACTAAGCCATACTTTCTGTGCAAGAGGGGCTTGTACATCTGCACAACATGTCTTTTAAAGTTTGAACCTATCTTATTGCATTTTTGAGTTATAGCAGTTTTTAAGTTTTTATTGCTCCAAAAGCCTTTTCAGCCCATGAACAGTTGTTTGTGAGTTTTCGAAAAAAGTGCAAGAGCTATTCGAACCCTTTTTGCTGGGCAAGTAGGACCTGTAAATCTAAAAAATATATAGTTTAAAGTTTGAGTCTATCATATTAGGTTTTGGATTTATAGCTGTTTTTGTGTCTATTGCTTCAAAAGCATTTTCAGATAATTTGTTTGTTCTGAAGAAACTACAAGAGATATCTAACCCAAACTTTCTGTGCAAGAGGGGCTTGTATATCTGCACAACATGTCTTTTAAAGTTTGAACTTATCTTATTGCATTTTTGAGTTATAGCAGTTTTTAAGTTTTTATTGCTCCAAAAGCCTTTTCAGCCCATGAACAGTTGTTTGTGAGTTTCGAAAAAAGTGCAAGAGCTATTCAAACCCTTTTTGCTGGGCAAGTAGGACCTGTAAATCTACACAATATATAGTTTAAAGTTTGAGTCTATCATATTAGGTTTTGGATTTATAGCTGTTTTTGTGTCTATTGCTTCAAAAGCATTTTCAGATAATTTGTGTGTTCTGAAGAAACTACAAGAGATATCTAACCCAAACTTTCTGTGCAAGAGGAGCTTGTACATCTGCACAACATGTCTTTTAAAGTTTGAACTTATCTTATTGCATTTTTGAGTTATAGCAGTTTTTAAGTTTTTATTGCTCCAAAAGCCTTTTCAGCCCATGAACAGTTGTTTGTGAGTTTCGAAAAAAGTGCAAGAGCTATTCAAACCCTTTTTGCTGGGCAAGTAGGACCTGTAAATCTACACAATATATAGTTTAAAGTTTGAGTCTATCATATTAGGTTTTGGATTTATAGCTGTTTTTGTGTCTATTGCTTCAAAAGCATTTTCAGATAATTTGTGTGTTCTGAAGAAACTACAAGAGATATCTAACCCATACTTTACGTGCAAGAGGGGCTTGTACATCTGCACAATATGTCTTTTAAAGTCTGAACCTATCTTATTGCATTTTTTAGTTATATCAGTTTTTAAGTTTTTATTGCTCCAAAAGCCTTTTCAGCCCATGAACAGTTGTTTGTGAGTTTCGAAAAAAGTGCAAGAGCTATTCAAACCCTTTTTGCTGGGCAATTAGAACCTGTAAATCTACACAATATATAGTTTAAAGTTTGAGTCTATCATATTAGGTTTTGGATTTATAGCTGTTTTTGTGTCTATTGCTTCAAAAGCATTTTCAGATAATTTGTGTGTTCTGAAGAAACTAAAAGAGATATCTAAGCCATACTTTCTGTGCAAGAGGGGCTTGTACATCTGCACAACATGTCTTTTAAAGTTTGAACCTATCTTATTGCATTTTTGAGTTATAGCAGTTTTTAAGTTTTTATTGCTCCAAAAGCCTTTTCAGCCCATGAACAGTTGTTTGTGAGTTTTCGAAAAAAGTGCAAGAGCTATTCGAACCCTTTTTGCTGGGCAAGTAGGACCTGTAAATCTAAAAAATATATAGTTTAAAGTTTGAGTCTATCATATTAGGTTTTGGATTTATAGCTGTTTTTGTGTCTATTGCTTCAAAAGCATTTTCAGATAATTTGTGTGTTCTGAAGAAACTACAAGAGATACCTAACCCAAACTTTCTCTGCAAGAGGGGCTTGTACATCTGCACAACATGTCTTTTAAAGTTTGAACCTATCTTATTTCAATTTTGAGTTATAGCAGTTTTTAAGTTTTTATTGCTATAAAAGCCTTTTCAGCCCATGAACAGTTGTTTGTGAGTTTCGAAAAAAGTGCAAGAGCTATTCAAACCCTTTTTGCTGGGCAATTAGAACCTGTAAATCTACACAATATATAGTTTAAAGTTTGAGTCTATCATATTAGGTTTTGGATTTATAGCTGTTTTTGTGTCTATTGCTTCAAAAGCATTTTCAGATAATTTGTGTGTTCTGAAGAAACTAAAAGAGATATCTAAGCCATACTTTCTGTGCAAGAGGGGCTTGTACATCTGCACAACATGTCTTTTAAAGTTTGAACCTATCTTATTGCATTTTTGAGTTATAGCAGTTTTTAAGTTTTTATTGCTCCAAAAGCCTTTTCAGCCCATGAACAGTTGTTTGTGAGTTTTCGAAAAAAGTGCAAGAGCTATTCGAACCCTTTTTGCTGGGCAAGTAGGACCTGTAAATCTAAAAAATATATAGTTTAAAGTTTGAGTCTATCATATTAGGTTTTGGATTTATAGCTGTTTTTGTGTCTATTGCTTCAAAAGCATTTTCAGATAATTTGTGTGTTCTGAAGAAACTACAAGAGATACCTAACCCAAACTTTCTCTGCAAGAGGGGCTTGTACATCTGCACAACATGTCTTTTAAAGTTTGAACCTATCTTATTTCAATTTTGAGTTATAGCAGTTTTTAAGTTTTTATTGCTCTAAAAGCCTTTTCAGCCCATGAACAGTTGTTTGTGAGTTTCGAAAAAAGTGCAAGAGCTATTCGAACCCTTTTTGCTGGGCAAGTAGGACCTGTAAATCTACACAATATATAGTTTAAAGTTTGAGTCTATCA
Organism: Eucyclogobius newberryi; assembly: GCF_026437365.1. Classification (NCBI taxonomy): domain Eukaryota; kingdom Metazoa; phylum Chordata; class Actinopteri; order Gobiiformes; family Gobiidae; genus Eucyclogobius; species Eucyclogobius newberryi. The sequence goes on from NW_027315812.1 coordinate 28,703,072, forward strand.
TATTAGGTTTTGGATTTATAGCTGTTTTTGTGTCTATTGCTTCAAAAGTATTTTCAGATAATTTGTGTGTTCTGAAGAAACTACAAGAGATATCTAACCCAAACTTTCTGTGCAAGAGGAGCTTGTACATCTGCACAACATGTCTTTTAAAGTTTGAACTTATCTTATTGCATTTTTGAGTTATAGCAGTTTTTAAGTTTTTATTGCTCCAAAAGCCTTTTCAGCCCATGAACAGTTGTTTGTGAGTTTCGAAAAAAGTGCAAGAGCTATTCAAACCCTTTTTGCTGGGCAAGTAGGACCTGTAAATCTACACAATATATAGTTTAAAGTTTGAGTCTATCATATTAGGTTTTGGATTTATAGCTGTTTTTGTGTCTATTGCTTCAAAAGCATTTTCAGATAATTTGTGTGTTCTGAAGAAACTACAAGAGATATCTAACCCATACTTTCTGTGCAAGAGGGGCTTGTACATCTGCACAACATGTCTTTTAAAGTTTGAACCTATCTTATTGCATTTTTGAGTTATAGCAGTTTTTACTGTTTTATTGCTCCAAAAGCCTTTTCAGCCCATGAAAAGTTGTTTGTGAGTTTCGAAAAAAGGGCAAGAGCTATTCAAACCCTATTTTCTGGGCAAGTAGGACCTGTAAATCTACACAATATATAGTTTAAAGTTTGAGTCTATCATATTAGGTTTTGGATTTATAGCTGTTTTTGTGTCTATTGCTTCAAAAGCATTTTCAGATAATTTGTGTGTTCTGAAGAAACTACAAGAGATATCTAACCCAAACTTTCTGTGCAAGAGGGGCTTGTATATCTGCACAACATGTCTTCGTAAGTTTGAACTTATCTTATTGCATTTTTGAGTTATAGCAGTTTTTAAGTTTTTATTGCTCCAAAAGCCTTTTCAGCCCATGAACAGTTGTTTGTGAGTTTCGAAAAAAGTGCAAGAGCTATTCAAACCCTTTTTGCTGGGCAATTAGAACCTGTAAATCTACACAATATATAGTTTAAAGTTTGAGTCTATCATATTAGGTTTTGGATTTATAGCTGTTTTTGTGTCTATTGCTTCAAAAGCATTTTCAGATAATTTGTGTGTTCTGAAGAAACTACAAGACATATCTAACCCATACTTTCTGTGCAAGAGGGGCTTGTACATCTGCACAACATGTCTTTTAAAGTTTGAACCTATCTTATTTCAATTTTGAGTTATAGCAGTTTTTAAGTTTTTATTGCTCCAAAAGCCTTTTCAGCCCATGAACAGTTGTTTGTGAGTTTCGAAAAAAGTGCAAGAGCTATTCAAACCCTTTTTGCTGGGCAATTAGAACCTGTAAATCTACACAATATATAGTTTAAAGTTTGAGTCTATCATATTAGGTTTTGGATTTATAGCTGTTTTTGTGTCTATTGCTTCAAAAGCATTTTCAGATAATTTGTGTGTTCTGAAGAAACTAAAAGAGATATCTAAGCCATACTTTCTGTGCAAGAGGGTCTTGTACATCTGCACAACATGTCTTTTAAAGTTTGAACCTATCTTATTTCAATTTTGAGTTATAGCAGTTTTTAAGTTTTATTGCTCTAAAAGCCTTTTCAGCCCATGAACAGTTGTTTGTGAGTTTCGAAAAAAGTGCAAGAGCTATTCAAACCCTATTTTCTGGGCAAATAGGACCTGTAAATCTACACAATATATAGTTTAAAGTTTGAGTCTATCATATTAGGTTTTGGATTTATAGCTGTTTTTGTGTCTATTGCTTCAAAAACATTTTCGAATAATTTGTGTGTTCTGAAGAAACTACAATAGATAACTAAGCCATACTTTCTGTGCAAGAGGGGCTTGTACATCTGCACAACATGTCTTTTAAAGTTTGAACCTATCTTATTGCATTTTTGAGTTATAGCAGTTTTTAAGTTTTTATTGCTCCAAAAGCCTTTTCAGCCCATGAACAGTTGTTTGTGAGTTTTCGAAAAAAGTGCAAGAGCTATTCGAACCCTTTTTGCTGGGCAAGTAGGACCTGTAAATCTAAAAAATATATAGTTTAAAGTTTGAGTCTATCATATTAGGTTTTGGATTTATAGCTGTTTTTGTGTCTATTGCTTCAAAAGCATTTTCAGATAAATTGTTTGTTCTGAAGAAACTACAAGAGATATCTAACCCAAACTTTCTGTGCAAGAGGGGCTTGTATATCTGCACAACATGTCTTTTAAAGTTTGAACTTATCTTATTGCATTTTTGAGTTATAGCAGTTTTTAAGTTTTTATTGCTCCAAAAGCCTTTTCAGCCCATGAACAGTTGTTTGTGAGTTTCGAAAAAAGTGCAAGAGCTATTCAAACCCTTTTTGCTGGGCAATTAGAACCTGTAAATCTACACAATATATAGTTTAAAGTTTGAGTCTATCATATTAGGTTTTGGATTTATAGCTGTTTTTGTGTCTATTGCTTCAAAAGCATTTTCAGATAATTTGTGTGTTCTGAAGAAACTACAAGAGATACCTAACCCAAACTTTCTCTGCAAGAGGGGCTTGTACATCTGCACAACATGTCTTTTAAAGTTTGAACCTATCTTATTTCAATTTTGAGTTATAGCAGTTTTTAAGTTTTTATTGCTCTAAAAGCCTTTTCAGCCCATGAACAGTTGTTTGTGAGTTTCGAAAAAAGTGCAAGAGCTATTCAAACCCTTTTTGCTGGGCAAGTAGGACCTGTAAATCTACACAATATATAGTTTAAAGTTTGAGTCTATCATATTAGGTTTTGGATTTATAGCTGTTTTTGTGTCTATTGCTTCAAAAGCATTTTCAGATAATTTGTGTGTTCTGAAGAAACTACAAGAGATATCTAACCCATACTTTACGTGCAAGAGGGGCTTGTACATCTGCACAATATGTCTTTTAAAGTCTGAACCTATCTTATTGCATTTTTTAGTTATATCAGTTTTTAAGTTTTTATTGCTCCAAAAGCCTTTTCAGCCCATGAACAGTTGTTTGTGAGTTTCGAAAAAAGTGCAAGAGCTATTCAAACCCTTTTTGCTGGGCAATTAGAACCTGTAAATCTACACAATATATAGTTTAAAGTTTGAGTCTATCATATTAGGTTTTGGATTTATAGCTGTTTTTGTGTCTATTGCTTCAAAAGCATTTTCAGATAATTTGTGTGTTCTGAAGAAACTAAAAGAGATATCTAAGCCATACTTTCTGTGCAAGAGGGGCTTGTACATCTGCACAACATGTCTTTTAAAGTTTGAACCTATCTTATTGCATTTTTGAGTTATAGCAGTTTTTAAGTTTTTATTGCTCCAAAAGCCTTTTCAGCCCATGAACAGTTGTTTGTGAGTTTTCGAAAAAAGTGCAAGAGCTATTCGAACCCTTTTTGCTGGGCAAGTAGGACCTGTAAATCTAAAAAATATATAGTTTAAAGTTTGAGTCTATCATATTAGGTTTTGGATTTATAGCTGTTTTTGTGTCTATTGCTTCAAAAGCATTTTCAGATAATTTGTGTGTTCTGAAGAAACTACAAGAGATACCTAACCCAAACTTTCTCTGCAAGAGGGGCTTGTACATCTGCACAACATGTCTTTTAAAGTTTGAACCTATCTTATTTCAATTTTGAGTTATAGCAGTTTTTAAGTTTTTATTGCTATAAAAGCCTTTTCAGCCCATGAACAGTTGTTTGTGAGTTTCGAAAAAAGTGCAAGAGCTATTCAAACCCTTTTTGCTGGGCAATTAGAACCTGTAAATCTACACAATATATAGTTTAAAGTTTGAGTCTATCATATTAGGTTTTGGATTTATAGCTGTTTTTGTGTCTATTGCTTCAAAAGCATTTTCAGATAATTTGTGTGTTCTGAAGAAACTAAAAGAGATATCTAAGCCATACTTTCTGTGCAAGAGGGGCTTGTACATCTGCACAACATGTCTTTTAAAGTTTGAACCTATCTTATTGCATTTTTGAGTTATAGCAGTTTTTAAGTTTTTATTGCTCCAAAAGCCTTTTCAGCCCATGAACAGTTGTTTGTGAGTTTTCGAAAAAAGTGCAAGAGCTATTCGAACCCTTTTTGCTGGGCAAGTAGGACCTGTAAATCTAAAAAATATATAGTTTAAAGTTTGAGTCTATCATATTAGGTTTTGGATTTATAGCTGTTTTTGTGTCTATTGCTTCAAAAGCATTTTCAGATAATTTGTGTGTTCTGAAGAAACTACAAGAGATACCTAACCCAAACTTTCTCTGCAAGAGGGGCTTGTACATCTGCACAACATGTCTTTTAAAGTTTGAACCTATCTTATTTCAATTTTGAGTTATAGCAGTTTTTAAGTTTTTATTGCTCTAAAAGCCTTTTCAGCCCATGAACAGTTGTTTGTGAGTTTCGAAAAAAGTGCAAGAGCTATTCGAACCCTTTTTGCTGGGCAAGTAGGACCTGTAAATCTACACAATATATAGTTTAAAGTTTGAGTCTATCATATTAGGTTTTGGATTTATAGCTGTTTTTGTGTCTATTGCTTCAAAAGTATTTTCAGATAATTTGTGTGTTCTGAAGAAACTACAAGAGATATCTAACCCAAACTTTCTGTGCAAGAGGAGCTTGTACATCTGCACAACATGTCTTTTAAAGTTTGAACTTATCTTATTGCATTTTTGAGTTATAGCAGTTTTTAAGTTTTTATTGCTCCAAAAGCCTTTTCAGCCCATGAACAGTTGTTTGTGAGTTTCGAAAAAAGTGCAAGAGCTATTCAAACCCTTTTTGCTGGGCAAGTAGGACCTGTAAATCTACACAATATATAGTTTAAAGTTTGAGTCTATCATATTAGGTTTTGGATTTATAGCTGTTTTTGTGTCTATTGCTTCAAAAGCATTTTCAGATAATTTGTGTGTTCTGAAGAAACTACAAGAGATATCTAACCCATACTTTCTGTGCAAGAGGGGCTTGTACATCTGCACAACATGTCTTTTAAAGTTTGAACCTATCTTATTGCATTTTTGAGTTATAGCAGTTTTTACTGTTTTATTGCTCCAAAAGCCTTTTCAGCCCATGAAAAGTTGTTTGTGAGTTTCGAAAAAAGGGCAAGAGCTATTCAAACCCTATTTTCTGGGCAAGTAGGACCTGTAAATCTACACAATATATAGTTTAAAGTTTGAGTCTATCATATTAGGTTTTGGATTTATAGCTGTTTTTGTGTCTATTGCTTCAAAAGCATTTTCAGATAATTTGTGTGTTCTGAAGAAACTACAAGAGATATCTAACCCAAACTTTCTGTGCAAGAGGGGCTTGTATATCTGCACAACATGTCTTTGTAAGTTTGAACTTATCTTATTGCATTTTTGAGTTATAGCAGTTTTTAAGTTTTTATTGCTCCAAAAGCCTTTTCAGCCCATGAACAGTTGTTTGTGAGTTTCGAAAAAAGTGCAAGAGCTATTCAAACCCTTTTTGCTGGGCAATTAGAACCTGTAAATCTACACAATATATAGTTTAAAGTTTGAGTCTATCATATTAGGTTTTGGATTTATAGCTGTTTTTGTGTCTATTGCTTCAAAAGCATTTTCAGATAATTTGTGTGTTCTGAAGAAACTACAAGACATATCTAACCCATACTTTCTGTGCAAGAGGGGCTTGTACATCTGCACAACATGTCTTTTAAAGTTTGAACCTATCTTATTTCAATTTTGAGTTATAGCAGTTTTTAAGTTTTTATTGCTCCAAAAGCCTTTTCAGCCCATGAACAGTTGTTTGTGAGTTTCGAAAAAAGTGCAAGAGCTATTCAAACCCTTTTTGCTGGGCAATTAGAACCTGTAAATCTACACAATATATAGTTTAAAGTTTGAGTCTATCATATTAGGTTTTGGATTTATAGCTGTTTTTGTGTCTATTGCTTCAAAAGCATTTTCAGATAATTTGTGTGTTCTGAAGAAACTAAAAGAGATATCTAAGCCATACTTTCTGTGCAAGAGGGTCTTGTACATCTGCACAACATGTCTTTTAAAGTTTGAACCTATCTTATTTCAATTTTGAGTTATAGCAGTTTTTAAGTTTTATTGCTCTAAAAGCCTTTTCAGCCCATGAACAGTTGTTTGTGAGTTTCGAAAAAAGTGCAAGAGCTATTCAAACCCTATTTTCTGGGCAAATAGGACCTGTAAATCTACACAATATATAGTTTAAAGTTTGAGTCTATCATATTAGGTTTTGGATTTATAGCTGTTTTTGTGTCTATTGCTTCAAAAACATTTTCGAATAATTTGTGTGTTCTGAAGAAACTACAATAGATAACTAAGCCATACTTTCTGTGCAAGAGGGGCTTGTACATCTGCACAACATGTCTTTTAAAGTTTGAACCTATCTTATTGCATTTTTGAGTTATAGCAGTTTTTAAGTTTTTATTGCTCCAAAAGCCTTTTCAGCCCATGAACAGTTGTTTGTGAGTTTTCGAAAAAAGTGCAAGAGCTATTCGAACCCTTTTTGCTGGGCAAGTAGGACCTGTAAATCTAAAAAATATATAGTTTAAAGTTTGAGTCTATCATATTAGGTTTTGGATTTATAGCTGTTTTTGTGTCTATTGCTTCAAAAGCATTTTCAGATAATTTGTTTGTTCTGAAGAAACTACAAGAGATATCTAACCCAAACTTTCTGTGCAAGAGGGGCTTGTATATCTGCACAACATGTCTTTTAAAGTTTGAACTTATCTTATTGCATTTTTGAGTTATAGCAGTTTTTAAGTTTTTATTGCTCCAAAAGCCTTTTCAGCCCATGAACAGTTGTTTGTGAGTTTCGAAAAAAGTGCAAGAGCTATTCAAACCCTTTTTGCTGGGCAATTAGAACCTGTAAATCTACACAATATATAGTTTAAAGTTTGAGTCTATCATATTAGGTTTTGGATTTATAGCTGTTTTTGTGTCTATTGCTTCAAAAGCATTTTCAGATAATTTGTGTGTTCTGAAGAAACTACAAGAGATACCTAACCCAAACTTTCTCTGCAAGAGGGGCTTGTACATCTGCACAACATGTCTTTTAAAGTTTGAACCTATCTTATTTCAATTTTGAGTTATAGCAGTTTTTAAGTTTTTATTGCTCTAAAAGCCTTTTCAGCCCATGAACAGTTGTTTGTGAGTTTCGAAAAAAGTGCAAGAGCTATTCAAACCCTTTTTGCTGGGCAAGTAGGACCTGTAAATCTACACAATATATAGTTTAAAGTTTGAGTCTATCATATTAGGTTTTGGATTTATAGCTGTTTTTGTGTCTATTGCTTCAAAAGCATTTTCAGATAATTTGTGTGTTCTGAAGAAACTAAAAGAGATATCTAAGCCATACTTTCTGTGCAAGAGGGGCTTGTACATCTGCACAACATGTCTTTTAAAGTTTGAACCTATCTTATTTCAATTTTGAGTTATAGCAGTTTTTAAGTTTTATTGCTCTAAAAGCCTTTTCAGCCCATGAACAGTTGTTTGTGAGTTTCGAAAAAAGTGCAAGAGCTATTCAAACCCTATTTTCTGGGCAAGTAGGACCTGTAAATCTACACAATATATAGTTTAAAGTTTGAGTCTATCATATTAGGTTTTGGATTTATAGCTGTTTTTGTGTCTATTGCTTCAAAAACATTTTCAGATAATTTGTGTGTTCTGAAGAAACTACAATAGATAACTAAGCCATACTTTCTGTGCAAGAGGGGCTTGTACATCTGCACAACATGTCTTTTAAAGTTTGAACTTATCTTATTGCATTTTTGAGTTATAGCAGTTTTTAAGTTTTTATTGCTCCAAAAGCCTTTTCAGCCCATGAACAGTTGTTTGTGAGTTTCGAAAAAAAGTGCAAGAGCTATTCAAACCCTTTTTGCTGGGCAATTAGAACCTGTAAATCTACACAATATATAGTTTAAAGTTTGAGTCTATCATATTAGGTTTTGGATTTATAGCTGTTTTTGTGTCTATTGCTTCAAAAGCATTTTCAGATAATTTGTGTGTTCTGAAGAAACTACAAGAGATACCTAACCCAAACTTTCTCTGCAAGAGGGGCTTGTACATCTGCACAACATGTTTTTTAAAGTTTGAACCTATCTTATTTCAATTTTGAGTTATAGCAGTTTTTAAGTTTTTATTGCTCTAAAAGCCTTTTCAGCCCATGAACAGTTGTTTGTGAGTTTCGAAAAAAGTGCAAGAGCTATTCAAACCCTTTTTGCTGGGCAAGTAGGACCTGTAAATCTACACAATATATAGTTTAAAGTTTGAGTCTATCATATTAGGTTTTGGATTTATAGCTGTTTTTGTGTCTATTGCTTCAAAAGCATTTTCAGATAATTTGTGTGTTCTGAAGCAACTACAAGAGATATCTAACCCAAACTTTCTGTGCAAGAGGGGCTTGTACATCTGCACAACATGTCTTTTAAAGTTTGAACTTATCTTATTGCATTTTTGAGTTATAGCAGTTTTCAAGTTTTTATTGCTCCAAAAGCCTTTTCAGCCCATGAACAGTTGTTTGTGAGTTTCGAAAAAAGTGCAAGAGCTATTCAAACCCTTTTTGCTGGGCAAGTAGGACCTGTAAATCTACACAATATATAGTTTAAAGTTTGAGTCTATCATATTAGGTTTTCGATTGATAGCTGTTTTTGTGTCTATTGCTTCAAAAGCATTTTCAGATAATTTGTGTGTTCTGAAGAAACTACAAGAGATATCTAACCCATACTTTCTGTGCAAGAGGGGCTTGTACATCTGCACAACATGTCTTTTAAAGTTTGAACCTATCTTATTGCATTTTTGAGTTATAGCAGTTTTTACTGTTTTATTGCTCCAAAAGCCTTTTCAGCCCATGAAAAGTTGTTTGTGAGTTTCGAAAAAAGGGCAAGAGCTATTCAAACCTTTTTTGCTGGGCAAGTAGGACCTGTAAATCTACACAATATATAGTTTAAAGTTTGAGTCTATCATATAAGGTTTTGGATTTATAGCTGTTTTTGTGTCTATTGCTTCAAAAGCATTTTCAGATAATTTGTGTGTTCTGAAGAAACTACAAGAGATATCTAACCCATACTTTATGTGCAAGAGGGGCTTGTACATCTGCACAATATGTCTTTTAAAGTCTGAACCTATCTTATTGCATTTTTGAGTTATAGCAGTTTTTAAGTTTTTATTGCTCCAAAAGCCTTTTCAGCCCATGAACAGTTGTTTGTGAGTTTCGAAAAAAGTGCAAGAGCTATTCAAACCCTTTTTGCTGGGCAATTAGAACCTGTAAATCTACACAATATATAGTTTAAAGTTTGAGTCTATCATATTAGGTTTTGGATTTATAGCTGTTTTTGTGTCTATTGCTTCAAAAGTATTTTCAGATAATTTGTGTGTTCTGAAGAAACTAAAAGAGATATCTAAGCCATACTTTCTGTGCAAGAGGGGCTTGTACATCTGCACAACATGTCTTTTAAAGTTTGAACCTATCTTATTTCAATTTTGAGTTATAGCAGTTTTTAAGTTTTATTGCTCTAAAAGCCTTTTCAGCCCATGAACAGTTGTTTGTGAGTTTCGAAAAAAGTGCAAGAGCTATTCAAACCCTATTTTCTGGGCAAGTAGGACCTGTAAATCTACACAATATATAGTTTAAAGTTTGAGTTTATCATATTAGGTTTTGGATTTATAGCTGTTTTTGTGTTTATTGCTTCAAAAACATTTTCAGATAATTTGTGTGTTCTGAAGAAACTACAAGAGATATCTAACCCAAACTTTCTGTGCAAGAGGGGCTTGTATATCTGCACAACATGTCTTTTAAAGTTTGAACTTATCTTATTGCATTTTTGAGTTATAGCAGTTTTTAAGTTTTTATTGCTCCAAAAGCCTTTTCAGCCCATGAACAGTTGTTTGTGAGTTTCGAAAAAAGTGCAAGAGCTATTCAAACCCTTTTTGCTGGGCAAGTAGGACCTGTAAATCTACACAATATATAGTTTAAAGTTTGAGTCTATCATATTAGGTTTTGGATTTATAGCTGTTTTTGTGTCTATTGCTTCAAAAGCATTTTCAGATAATTTGTGTGTTCTGAAGAAACTACAAGAGATAACTAAGCCATACTTTCTGTGCAAGAGGGGCTTGTACATCTGCACAAGATGTCTTTTAAAGTTTGAACCTAATCTTATTGCATTTTTGAGTTATAGCAGTTTTTAAGTTTTTATTGCTCCAAAAGCCTTTTCAGCCTATGAACAGTTGTTTGTGAGTTTTCGAAAAAAGTGCAAGAGCTATTCGAACCCTTTTTGCTGGGCAAGTAGGACCTGTAAATCTACACAATATATAGTTTAAAGTTTGAGTCTATCATATTAGGTTTTGGATTTATAGCTGTTTTTGTGTCTATTGCTTCAAAAGCATTTTCAGATAATTTGTGTGTTCTGAAGAAACTACAAGAGATATCTAACCCATACTTTATGTGCAAGAGGGGCTTGTACATCTGCACAATATGTCTTTTAAAGTCTGAACCTATCTTATTGCATTTTTGAGTTATAGCAGTTTTTAAGTTTTTATTGCTCCAAAAGCCTTTTCAGCCCATGAACAGTTGTTTGTGAGTTTCGAAAAAAGTGCAAGAGCTATTCGAACCCTTTTTGCTGGGCAATTAGAACCTGTAAATCTACACAATATATAGTTTAAAGTTTGAGTCTATCATATTAGGTTTTGGATTTATAGCTGTTTTTGTGTCTATTGCTTCAAAAGCATTTTCAGATAATTTGTGTGTTCTGAAGAAACTAAAAGAGATATCTAACCCATACTTTCTGTGCAAGAGGGGCTTGTACATCTGCACAACATGTCTTTTAAAGTTTGAACTTATCTTATTGCATTTTTGAGTTATAGCAGTTTTTAAGTTTTTATTGCTCCAAAAGCCTTTTCAACCCATGAACAGTTGTTTGTGAGTTTTCGAAAAAAGTGCAAGAGCTATTCGAACCCTTTTTGCTGGGCAAGTAGGACCTGTAAATCTAAAAAATATATAGTTTAAAGTTTGAGTCTATCATATTAGGTTTTGGATTTATAGCTGTTTTTGTGTCTATTGCTTCAAAAGCATTTTCAGATAATTTGTGTGTTCTGAAGAAACTACAAGAGATATCTAACCCAAACTTTCTCTGCAAGAGGGGCTTGTACATCTGCACAACATGTCTTTTAAAGTTTGAACCTATCTTATTTCAATTTTGAGTTATAGCAGTTTTTAAGTTTTTATTGCTCTAAAAGCCTTTTCAGCCCATGAACAGTTGTTTGTGAGTTTCGAAAAAAGTGCAAGAGCTATTCAAACCCTTTTTGCTGGGCAAGTAGGACCTGTAAATCTACACAATATATAGTTTAAAGTTTGAGTCTATCATATTAGGTTTTGGATTTATAGCTGTTTTTGTGTCTATTGCTTCAAAAGCATTTTCAGATAATTTGTGTGTTCTGAAGAAACTACAAGAGATATCTAACCCAAACTTTCTGTGCAAGAGGGGCTTGTACATCTGCACAACATGTCTTTTAAAGTTTGAACTTATCTTATTGCATTTTTGAGTTATAGCAGTTTTTAAGTTTTTATTGCTCCAAAAGCCTTTTCAGCCCATGAACAGTTGTTTGTGAGTTTCGAAAAAAGTGCAAGAGCTATTCAAACCCTTTTTGCTGGGCAAGTAGGACCTGTAAATCTACACAATATATAGTTTAAAGTTTGAGTCTATCATATTAGGTTTTGGATTTATAGCTGTTTTTGTGTCTATTGCTTCAAAAGCATTTTCAGATAATTTGTGTGTTCTGAAGAAACTACAAGAGATATCTAACCCAAACTTTCTGTGCAAGAGGGGCTTGTATATCTGCACAACATGTCTTTTAAAGTTTGAACCTATCTTATTGCATTTTTGAGTTATAGCAGTTTTTAAGTTTTTATTGCTCCAAAAGCCTTTTCAGCCCATGAACAGTTGTTTGTGAGTTTTCGAAAAAAGTGCAAGAGCTATTCGAACCCTTTTTGCTGGGCAAGTAGGACCTGTAAATCTACACAATATATAGTTTAAAGTTTGAGTCTATCATATTAGGTTTTGGATTTATAGCTGTTTTTGTGTCTATTGCTTCAAAAGCATTTTCAGATAATTTGTGTGTTCTGAAGAAACTACAAGAGATATCTAACCCATACTTTATGTGCAAGAGGGGCTTGTACATCTGCACAATATGTCTTTTAAAGTCTGAACCTATCTTATTGCATTTTTGAGTTATAGCAGTTTTTAAGTTTTTATTGCTCCAAAAGCCTTTTCAGCCCATGAACAGTTGTTTGTGAGTTTCGAAAAAAGTGCAAGAGCTATTCAAACCCTTTTTGCTGGGCAATTAGAACCTGTAAATCTACACAATATATAGTTTAAAGTTTGAGTCTATCATATTAGGTTTTGGATTTATAGCTGTTTTTGTGTCTATTGCTTCAAAAGCATTTTCAGATAATTTGTGTGTTCTGAAGAAACTACAAGAGATATCTAACCCAAACTTTCTGTGCAAGAGGGGCTTGTATATCTGCACAACATGTCTTTTAAAGTTTGAACCTATCTTATTGCATTTTTGAGTTATAGCAGTTTTTAAGTTTTTATTGCTCCAAAAGCCTTTTCAGCCCATGAACAGTTGTTTGTGAGTTTTCGAAAAAAGTGCAAGAGCTATTCGAACCCTTTTTGCTGGGCAAGTAGGACCTGTAAATCTACACAATATATAGTTTAAAGTTTGAGTCTATCATATTAGGTTTTGGATTTATAGCTGTTTTTGTGTCTATTGCTTCAAAAGCATTTTCAGATAATTTGTGTGTTCTGAAGAAACTACAAGAGATATCTAACCCATACTTTATGTGCAAGAGGGGCTTGTACATCTGCACAATATGTCTTTTAAAGTCTGAACCTATCTTATTGCATTTTTGAGTTATAGCAGTTTTTAAGTTTTTATTGCTCCAAAAGCCTTTTCAGCCCATGAACAGTTGTTTGTGAGTTTCGAAAAAAGTGCAAGAGCTATTCAAACCCTTTTTGCTGGGCAATTAGAACCTGTAAATCTACACAATATATAGTTTAAAGTTTGAGTCTATCATATTAGGTTTTGGATTTATAGCTGTTTTTGTGTCTATTGCTTCAAAAGCATTTTCAGATAATTTGTGTGTTCTGAAGAAACTACAAGAGATATCTAACCCAAACTTTCTGTGCAAGAGGGGCTTGTATATCTGCACAACATGTCTTTTAAAGTTTGAACCTATCTTATTGCATTTTTGAGTTATAGCAGTTTTTAAGTTTTTATTGCTCCAAAAGCCTTTTCAGCCCATGAACAGTTGTTTGTGAGTTTTCGAAAAAAGTGCAAGAGCTATTCGAACCCTTTTTGCTGGGCAAGTAGGACCTGTAAATCTACACAATATATAGTTTAAAGTTTGAGTCTATCATATTAGGTTTTGGATTTATAGCTGTTTTTGTGTCTATTGCTTCAAAAGCATTTTCAGATAATTTGTGTGTTCTGAAGAAACTACAAGAGATATCTAACCCATACTTTCTGTGCAAGAGGGGCTTGTACATCTGCACAACATGTCTTTTAAAGTTTGAACCTATCTTATTTCAATTTTGAGTTATAGCAGTTTTTAAGTTTTATTGCTCTAAAAGCCTTTTCAGCCCATGAACAGTTGTTTGTGAGTTTCGAAAAAAGTGCAAGAGCTATTCAAACCCTATTTTCTGGGCAAGTAGGACCTGTAAATCTACACAATATATAGTTTAAAGTTTGAGTCTATCATATTAGGTTTTGGATTTATAGCTGTTTTTGTGTCTATTGCTTCAAAAACATTTTCAGATAATTTGTGTGTTCTGAAGAAACTACAATAGATAACTAAGCCATACTTTCTGTGCAAGAGGGGCTTGTACATCTGCACAACATGTCTTTTAAAGTTTGAACCTATCTTATTGCATTTTTGAGTTATAGCAGTTTTTAAGTTTTTATTGCTCCAAAAGCCTTTTCAGCCCATGAACAGTTGTTTGTGAGTTTTCGAAAAAAGTGCAAGAGCTATTCGAACCCTTTTTGCTGGGCAAGTAGGACCTGTAAATCTAAAAAATATATAGTTTAAAGTTTGAGTCTATCATATTAGGTTTTGGATTTATAGCTGTTTTTGTGTCTATTGCTTCAAAAGCATTTTCAGATAATTTGTGTGTTCTGAAGAAACTAAAAGAGATATCTAAGCCATACTTTCTGTGCAAGAGGGGCTTGTACATCAGCACAACATGTCTTTTAAAGTTTGAACCTATCTTATTTCAATTTTGAGTTATAGCAGTTTTTAAGTTTTATTGCTCTAAAAGCCTTTTCAGCCCATGAACAGTTGTTTGTGAGTTTCGAAAAAAGTGCAAGAGCTATTCAAACCCTATTTTCTGGGCAAGTAGGACCTGTAAATCTACACAATATATAGTTTAAAGTTTGAGTCTATCATATTAGGTTTTGGATTTATAGCTGTTTTTGTGTCTATTGCTTCAAAAGCATTTTCAGATAATTTGTGTGTTCTGAAGAAACTACAAGAGATATCTAACCCATACTTTATGTGCAAGAGGGGCTTGTACATCTGCACAATATGTCTTTTAAAGTCTGAACCTATCTTATTGCATTTTTGAGTTATAGCAGTTTTTAAGTTTTTATTGCTCCAAAAGCCTTTTCAGCCCATGAACAGTTGTTTGTGAGTTTCGAAAAAAGTGCAAGAGCTATTCAAACCCTTTTTGCTGGGCAATTAGAACCTGTAAATCTACACAATATATAGTTTAAAGTTTGAGTCTATCATATTAGGTTTTGGATTTATAGCTGTTTTTGTGTCTATTGCTTCAAAAGCATTTTCAGATAATTTGTGTGTTCTGAAGAAACTACAAGAGATATCTAACCCAAACTTTCTGTGCAAGAGGGGCTTGTATATCTGCACAACATGTCTTTTAAAGTTTGAACCTATCTTATTGCATTTTTGAGTTATAGCAGTTTTTAAGTTTTTATTGCTCCAAAAGCCTTTTCAGCCCATGAACAGTTGTTTGTGAGTTTTCGAAAAAAGTGCAAGAGCTATTCGAACCCTTTTTGCTGGGCAAGTAGGACCTGTAAATCTACACAATATATAGTTTAAAGTTTGAGTCTATCATATTAGGTTTTGGATTTATAGCTGTTTTTGTGTCTATTGCTTCAAAAGCATTTTCAGATAATTTGTGTGTTCTGAAGAAACTACAAGAGATATCTAACCCATACTTTATGTGCAAGAGGGGCTTGTACATCTGCACAATATGTCTTTTAAAGTCTGAACCTATCTTATTGCATTTTTGAGTTATAGCAGTTTTTAAGTTTTTATTGCTCCAAAAGCCTTTTCAGCCCATGAACAGTTGTTTGTGAGTTTCGAAAAAAGTGCAAGAGCTATTCAAACCCTTTTTGCTGGGCAATTAGAACCTGTAAATCTACACAATATATAGTTTAAAGTTTGAGTCTATCATATTAGGTTTTGGATTTATAGCTGTTTTTGTGTCTATTGCTTCAAAAGCATTTTCAGATAATTTGTGTGTTCTGAAGAAACTACAAGAGATATCTAACCCAAACTTTCTGTGCAAGAGGGGCTTGTATATCTGCACAACATGTCTTTTAAAGTTTGAACCTATCTTATTGCATTTTTGAGTTATAGCAGTTTTTAAGTTTTTATTGCTCCAAAAGCCTTTTCAGCCCATGAACAGTTGTTTGTGAGTTTTCGAAAAAAGTGCAAGAGCTATTCGAACCCTTTTTGCTGGGCAAGTAGGACCTGTAAATCTACACAATATATAGTTTAAAGTTTGAGTCTATCATATTAGGTTTTGGATTTATAGCTGTTTTTGTGTCTATTGCTTCAAAAGCATTTTCAGATAATTTGTGTGTTCTGAAGAAACTACAAGAGATATCTAACCCATACTTTCTGTGCAAGAGGGGCTTGTACATCTGCACAACATGTCTTTTAAAGTTTGAACCTATCTTATTTCAATTTTGAGTTATAGCAGTTTTTAAGTTTTATTGCTCTAAAAGCCTTTTCAGCCCATGAACAGTTGTTTGTGAGTTTCGAAAAAAGTGCAAGAGCTATTCAAACCCTATTTTCTGGGCAAGTAGGACCTGTAAATCTACACAATATATAGTTTAAAGTTTGAGTCTATCATATTAGGTTTTGGATTTATAGCTGTTTTTGTGTCTATTGCTTCAAAAACATTTTCAGATAATTTGTGTGTTCTGAAGAAACTACAATAGATAACTAAGCCATACTTTCTGTGCAAGAGGGGCTTGTACATCTGCACAACATGTCTTTTAAAGTTTGAACCTATCTTATTGCATTTTTGAGTTATAGCAGTTTTTAAGTTTTTATTGCTCCAAAAGCCTTTTCAGCCCATGAACAGTTGTTTGTGAGTTTTCGAAAAAAGTGCAAGAGCTATTCGAACCCTTTTTGCTGGGCAAGTAGGACCTGTAAATCTAAAAAATATATAGTTTAAAGTTTGAGTCTATCATATTAGGTTTTGGATTTATAGCTGTTTTTGTGTCTATTGCTTCAAAAGCATTTTCAGATAATTTGTGTGTTCTGAAGAAACTAAAAGAGATATCTAAGCCATACTTTCTGTGCAAGAGGGGCTTGTACATCAGCACAACATGTCTTTTAAAGTTTGAACCTATCTTATTTCAATTTTGAGTTATAGCAGTTTTTAAGTTTTATTGCTCTAAAAGCCTTTTCAGCCCATGAACAGTTGTTTGTGAGTTTCGAAAAAAGTGCAAGAGCTATTCAAACCCTATTTTCTGGGCAAGTAGGACCTGTAAATCTACACAATATATAGTTTAAAGTTTGAGTCTATCATATTAGGTTTTGGATTTATAGCTGTTTTTGTGTCTATTGCTTCAAAAACATTTTCAGATAATTTGTGTGTTCTGAAGAAACTACAAGAGATATCTAAGCCATACTTTCTGTGCAAGAGGGGCTTGTACATCTGCACAACATGTCTTTTAAAGTTTGAACCTATCTTATTGCATTTTTGAGTTATAGCAGTTTTTAAGTTTTTATTGCTCCAAAAGCCTTTTCAGCCCATGAACAGTTGTTTGTGAGTTTTCGAAAAAAGTGCAAGAGCTATTCGAACCCTTTTTGCTGGGCAAGTAGGACCTGTAAATCTACACAATATATAGTTTAAAGTTTGAGTCTATCATATTAGGTTTTGGATTTATAGCTGTTTTTGTGTCTATTGCTTCAAAAGCATTTTCAGATAATTTGTGTGTTCTGAAGAAACTAAAAGAGATATCTAACCCATACTTTATGTGCAAGAGGGGCTTGTACATCTGCACAATATGTCTTTTAAAGTCTGAACCTATCTTATTGCATTTTTGAGTTATAGCAGTTTTTAAGTTTTTATTGCTCCAAAAGCCTTTTCAGCCCATGAACAGTTGTTTGTGAGTTTCGAAAAAAGTGCAAGAGCTATTCAAACCCTTTTTGCTGGGCAATTAGAACCTGTAAATCTACACAATATATAGTTTAAAGTTTGAGTCTATCATATTAGGTTTTGGATTTATAGCTGTTTTTGTGTCTATTGCTTCAAAAGCATTTTCAGATAATTTGTGTGTTCTGAAGAAACTACAAGAGATATCTAACCCAAACTTTCTGTGCAAGAGGGGCTTGTATATCTGCACAACATGTCTTTTAAAGTTTGAACCTATCTTATTGCATTTTTGAGTTATAGCAGTTTTTAAGTTTTTATTGCTCCAAAAGCCTTTTCAGCCCATGAACAGTTGTTTGTGAGTTTCGAAAAAAGTGCAAGAGCTATTCAAACCCTTTTTGCTGGGCAAGTAGGACCTGTAAATCTACACAATATATAGTTTAAAGTTTGAGTCTATCATATTAGGTTTTGGATTTATAGCTGTTTTTGTGTCTATTGCTTCAAAAGCATTTTCAGATAATTTGTGTGTTCTGAAGAAACTACAAGAGATAACTAAGCCATACTTTCTGTGCAAGAGGGGCTTGTACATCTGCACAACATGTCTTTTAAAGTTTGAAACTATCTTATTGCATTTTTGAGTTATAGCAGTTTTTAAGTTTTTATTGCTCCAAAAGCCTTTTCAGCCCATGAACAGTTGTTTGTGAGTTTTCGAAAAAAGTGCAAGAGCTATTCGAACCCTTTTTGCTGGGCAAGTAGGACCTGCAAATCTACACAATATATAGTTTAAAGTTTGAGTCTATCATATTAGGTTTTGGATTTATAGCTGTTTTTGTGTCTATTGCTTCAAAAGCATTTTCAGATAATTTGTGTGTTCTGAAGAAACTACAAGAGATATCTAACCCAAACTTTCTGTGCAAGTGGGGCTTGTATATCTGCACAACATGTCTTTTAAAGTTTGAACCTATCTTATTGCATTTTTGAGTTATAGCAGTTTTTAAGTTTTTATTGCTCCAAAAGCCTTTTCAGCCCATGAACAGTTGTTTGTGAGTTTCGAAAAAAGTGCAAGAGCTATTCAAACCCTTTTTGCTGGGCAATTAGAACCTGTAAATCTACACAATATATAGTTTAAAGTTTGAGTCTATCATATTAGGTTTTGGATTTATGGCTGTTTTTGTGTCTATTGCTTCAAAAGCATTTTCAGATAATTTGTGTGTTCTGAAGAAACTAAAAGAGATATCTAAGCCATACTTTCTGTGCAAGAGGGGCTTGTACATCTGCACAACATGTCTATTAAAGTTTGAACCTATCTTATTTCAATTTTGAGTTATAGCAGTTTTTAAGTTTTCATTGCTCTAAAAGCCTTTTCAGCCCATGAACAGTTGTTTGTGAGTTTCGAAAAAAGTGCAAGAGCTATTCAAACCCTATTTTCTGGGCAAGTAGGACCTTTAAATCTACACAATATATAGTTTAAAGTTTGAGTCTATCATATTAGGTTTTGGATTTATAGCTGTTTTTTGTGTCTATTGCTTCAAAAACATTTTCAGATAATTTGTGTGTTCTGAAGTAACTACAATAGATAACTAAGCCATACTTTCTGTGCAAGAGGGGCTTGTACATCTGCACAACATGTCTTTTAAAGTTTGAACCTATCTTATTGCATTTTTGAGTTATAGCAGTTTTTACGTTTTTATTGCTCCAAAAGCCTTTTCAGCCCATGAACAGTTGTTTGTGAGTTTCGAAAAAAGTGCAAGAGCGATTCGAACCCCTTTTGCTGGGCAAGTAGGACCTGTAAATCTACACAATATATAGTTTAAAGTTTGAGTCTATCATATAAGGTTTTGGATTTATAGCTGTTTTTGCGTCTATTGCTTCAAAAGCATTTTCAGATAATTTGTGTGTTCTGAAGAAACTACAAGAGATATCTAACCCATACTTTCTGTGCAAGAGGGGCTTGTACATCTGCACAACATGTCTTTTAAAGTTTGAACCTATCTTATTGCATTTTTGAGTTATAGCAGTTTTTACTGTTTTATAGCTCCAAAAGCCTTTTCAGCCCATGAAAAGTTGTTTGTGAGTTTCGAAAAAAGGGCAAGAGCTATTCAAACCCTTTTTGCTGGGCAAGTAGGACCTGTAAATCTACACAATATATAGTTTAAAGTTTGAGTCTATCATATAAGGTTTTGGATTTATAGCTGTTTTTGTGTCTATTGCTTCAAAAGCATTTTCAGATAATTTGTGTGTTCTGAAGAAACTACAAGAGATATCTAACCCATACTTTCTGTGCAAGAGGGGCTTGTACATCTGCACAACATGTCTTTTAAAGTTTGAACCTATCTTATTGCATTTTTGAGTTATAGCAGTTTTTACTGTTTTATTGCTCCAAAAGCCTTTTCAGCCCATGAACAGTTGTTTGTGAGTTTCGAAAAAAGTGCAAGAGCTATTCGAACCCATTTTGCTGGGCAAGAAGGACCTGTAAATCTACACAATATATAGTTTAAAGTTTGAGTTTATCATATTAGGTTTTGGATTTATAGCTGTTTTTGTGTCTATTGCTTCAAAAGCATTTTCAGATAATTTGTGTGTTCTGAAGAAACTACAAGAGATATCTAAGCCATACTTTCTGTGCAAGAGGGGCTTGTATATCTGCACAACATGTCTTTTAAAGTTTGAACCTATCTTATTGCATTTTTGAGTTATAGCAGTTTTTAAGTTTTTATTGCTCCAAAAGCCTTTTCAGCCCATGAACAGTTGTTTGTGAGTTTTCGAAAAAAGTGCAAGAGCTATTCGAACCCTTTTTGCTGGGCAAGTAGGACCTGTAAATCTACACAATATATAGTTTAAAGTTTGAGTCTATCATATTAGGTTTTGGATTTATAGCTGTTTTTGTGTCTATTGCTTCAAAAGCATTTTCAGATAATTTGTGTGTTCTGAAGAAACTACAAGAGATATCTAACCCATACTTTATGTGCAAGAGGGGCTTGTACATCTGCACAATATGTCTTTTAAAGTCTGAACCTATCTTATTGCATTTTTGAGTTATAGCAGTTTTTAAGTTTTTATTGCTCCAAAAGCCTTTTCAGCCCATGAACAGTTGTTTGTGAGTTTCGAAAAAAGTGCAAGAGCTATTCAAACCCTATTTTCTGGGCAAGTAGGACCTGTAAATCTACACAATATATAGTTTAAAGTTTGAGTCTATCATATTAGGTTTTGGATTTATAGCTGTTTTTGTGTCTATTGCTTCAAAAACATTTTCAGATAATTTGTGTGTTCTGAAGAAACTACAATAGATAACTAAGCCATACTTTCTGTGCAAGAGGGGCTTGTACATCTGCACAACATGTCTTTTAAAGTTTGAACCTATCTTATTGCATTTTTGAGTTATAGCAGTTTTTAAGTTTTTATTGCTCCAAAAGCCTTTTCAGCCCATGAACAGTTGTTTGTGAGTTTTCGAAAAAAGTGCAAGAGCTATTCGAACCCTTTTTGCTGGGCAAGTAGGACCTGTAAATCTAAAAAATATATAGTTTAAAGTTTGAGTCTATCATATTAGGTTTTGGATTTATAGCTGTTTTTGTGTCTATTGCTTCAAAAGCATTTTCAGATAATTTGTGTGTTCTGAAGAAACTACAAGAGATATCTAACCCAAACTTTCTGTGCAAGAGGGGCTTGTATATCTGCACAACATGTCTTTTAAAGTTTGAACCTATCTTATTGCATTTTTGAGTTATAGCAGTTTTTAAGTTTTTATTGCTCCAAAAGCCTTTTCAGCCCATGAACAGTTGTTTGTGAGTTTCGAAAAAAGTGCAAGAGCTATTCAAACCCTTTTTGCTGGGCAATTAGAACCTGTAAATCTACACAATATATAGTTTAAAGTTTGAGTCTATCATATTAGGTTTTGGATGTATGGCTGTTTTTGTGTCTATTGCTTCAAAAGCATTTTCAGATAATTTGTCTGTTCTGAAGAAACTAAAAGAGATATCTAAGCCATACTTTCTGTGCAAGAGGGGCTTGTACATCTGCACAACATGTCTATTAAAGTTTGAACCTATCTTATTTCAATTTTGAGTTATAGCAGTTTTTAAGTTTTCATTGCTCTAAAAGCCTTTTCAGCCCATGAACAGTTGTTTGTGAGTTTCGAAAAAAGTGCAAGAGCTATTCAAACCCTATTTTCTGGGCAAGTAGGACCTGTAAATCTACACAATATATAGTTTAAAGTTTGAGTCTATCATATTATGTTTTGGATTTATAGCTGTTTTTGTGTCTATTGCTTCAAAAACATTTTCAGATAATTTGTGTGTTCTGAAGTAACTACAATAGATAACTAAGCCATACTTTCTGTGCAAGAGGGGCTTGTACATCTGCACAACATGTCTTTTAAAGTTTGAACCTATCTTATTGCATTTTTGAGTTATAGCAGTTTTTACGTTTTTATTGCTCCAAAAGCCTTTTCAGCCCATGAACAGTTGTTTGTGAGTTTCGAAAAAAGTGCAAGAGCGATTCGAACCCCTTTTGCTGGGCAAGTAGGACCTGTAAATCTACACAATATATAGTTTAAAGTTTGAGTCTATCATATAAGGTTTTGGATTTATAGCTGTTTTTGTGTCTATTGCTTCAAAAGCATTTTCAGATAATTTGTGTGTTCTGAAGAAACTACAAGAGATATCTAACCCATACTTTCTGTGCAAGAGGGGCTTGTACATCTGCACAACATGTCTTTTAAAGTTTGAACCTATCTTATTGCATTTTTGAGTTATAGCAGTTTTTACTGTTTTATAGCTCCAAAAGCCTTTTCAGCCCATGAAAAGTTGTTTGTGAGTTTCGAAAAAAGGGCAAGAGCTATTCAAACCCTTTTTGCTGGGCAAGTAGGACCTGTAAATCTACACAATATATAGTTTAAAGTTTGAGTCTATCATATAAGGTTTTGGATTTATAGCTGTTTTTGTGTCTATTGCTTCAAAAGCATTTTCAGATCATTTGTGTGTTCTGAAGAAACTACAAGAGATATCTAACCCATACTTTCTGTGCAAGAGGGGCTTGTACATCTGCACAACATGTCTTTTAAAGTTTGAACCTATCTTATTGCATTTTTGAGTTATAGCAGTTTTTACTGTTTTATTGCTCCAAAAGCCTTTTCAGCCCATGAACAGTTGTTTGTGAGTTTCGAAAAAGGTGCAAGAGCTATTCGAACCCATTTTGCTGGGCAAGAAGGACCTGTAAATCTACACAATATATAGTTTAAAGTTTGAGTTTATCATATTAGGTTTTGGATTTATAGCTGTTTTTGTGTCTATTGCTTCAAAAGCATTTTCAGATAATTTGTGTGTTCTGAAGAAACTACAAGAGATATCTAAGCCATACTTTCTGTGCAAGAGGGGCTTGTATATCTGCACAACATGTCTTTTAAAGTTTGAACCTATCTTATTGCATTTTTGAGTTATAGCAGTTTTTAAGTTTTTATTGCTCCAAAAGCCTTTTCAGCCCATGAACAGTTGTTTGTGAGTTTTCGAAAAAAGTGCAAGAGCTATTCGAACCCTTTTTGCTGGGCAAGTAGGACCTGTAAATCTACACAATATATAGTTTAAAGTTTGAGTCTATCATATTAGGTTTTGGATTTATAGCTGTTTTTGTGTCTATTGCTTCAAAAGCATTTTCAGATAATTTGTGTGTTCTGAAGAAACTACAAGAGATATCTAACCCATACTTTCTGTGCAAGAGGGGCTTGTACATCTGCACAACATGTCTATTAAAGTTTGAACCTATCTTATTTCAATTTTGAGTTATAGCAGTTTTTAAGTTTTCATTGCTCTAAAAGCCTTTTCAGCCCATGAACAGTTGTTTGTGAGTTTCGAAAAAAGTGCAAGAGCTATTCAAACCCTATTTTCTGGGCAAGTAGGACCTGTAAATCTACACAATATATAGTTTAAAGTTTGAGTCTATCATATTATGTTTTGGATTTATAGCTGTTTTTGTGTCTATTGCTTCAAAAACATTTTCAGATAATTTGTGTGTTCTGAAGTAACTACAATAGATAACTAAGCCATACTTTCTGTGCAAGAGGGGCTTGTACATCTGCACAACATGTCTTTTAAAGTTTGAACCTATCTTATTGCATTTTTGAGTTATAGCAGTTTTTACGTTTTTATTGCTCCAAAAGCCTTTTCAGCCCATGAACAGTTGTTTGTGAGTTTCGAAAAAAGTGCAAGAGCGATTCGAACCCCTTTTGCTGGGCAAGTAGGACCTGTAAATCTACACAATATATAGTTTAAAGTTTGAGTCTATCATATAAGGTTTTGGATTTATAGCTGTTTTTGTGTCTATTGCTTCAAAAGCATTTTCAGATAATTTGTGTGTTCTGAAGAAACTACAAGAGATATCTAACCCATACTTTCTGTGCAAGAGGGGCTTGTACATCTGCACAACATGTCTTTTAAAGTTTGAACCTATCTTATTGCATTTTTGAGTTATAGCAGTTTTTACTGTTTTATAGCTCCAAAAGCCTTTTCAGCCCATGAAAAGTTGTTTGTGAGTTTCGAAAAAAGGGCAAGAGCTATTCAAACCCTTTTTGCTGGGCAAGTAGGACCTGTAAATCTACACAATATATAGTTTAAAGTTTGAGTCTATCATATAAGGTTTTGGATTTATAGCTGTTTTTGTGTCTATTGCTTCAAAAGCATTTTCAGATCATTTGTGTGTTCTGAAGAAACTACAAGAGATATCTAACCCATACTTTCTGTGCAAGAGGGGCTTGTACATCTGCACAACATGTCTTTTAAAGTTTGAACCTATCTTATTGCATTTTTGAGTTATAGCAGTTTTTACTGTTTTATTGCTCCCAAAGCCTTTTCAGCCCATGAACAGTTGTTTGTGAGTTTCGAAAAAGGTGCAAGAGCTATTCGAACCCATTTTGCTGGGCAAGAAGGACCTGTAAATCTACACAATATATAGTTTAAAGTTTGAGTTTATCATATTAGGTTTTGGATTTATAGCTGTTTTTGTGTCTATTGCTTCAAAAGCATTTTCAGATAATTTGTGTGTTCTGAAGAAACTACAAGAGATATCTAAGCCATACTTTCTGTGCAAGAGGGGCTTGTATATCTGCACAACATGTCTTTTAAAGTTTGAACCTATCTTATTGCATTTTTGAGTTATAGCAGTTTTTAAGTTTTTATTGCTCCAAAAGCCTTTTCAGCCCATGAACAGTTGTTTGTGAGTTTTCGAAAAAAGTGCAAGAGCTATTCGAACCCTTTTTGCTGGGCAAGTAGGACCTGTAAATCTACACAATATATAGTTTAAAGTTTGAGTCTATCATATTAGGTTTTGGATTTATAGCTGTTTTTGTGTCTATTGCTTCAAAAGCATTTTCAGATAATTTGTGTGTTCTGAAGAAACTACAAGAGATATCTAACCCATACTTTATGTGCAAGAGGGGCTTGTACATCTGCACAACATGTCTTTTAAAGTCTGAACCTATCTTATTGCATTTTTGAGTTATAGCAGTTTTTAAGTTTTTATTGCTCCAAAAGCCTTTTCAGCCCATGAACAGTTGTTTGTGAGTTTCGAAAAAAGTGCAAGAGCTATTCAAACCCTTTTTGCTGGGCAATTAGAACCTGTAAATCTACACAATATATAGTTTAAAGTTTGAGTCTATCATATTAGGTTTTGGATTTATAGCTGTTTTTGTGTCTATTGCTTCAAAAGCATTTTCAGATAATTTGTGTGTTCTGAAGAAACTAAAAGAGATATCTAAGCCATACTTTCTGTGCAAGAGGGGCTTGTACATCTGCACAACATGTCTTTTAAAGTTTGAACCTATCTTATTTCAATTTTGAGTTATAGCAGTTTTTAAGTTTTTATTGCTCTAAAAGCCTTTTCAGCCCATGAACAGTTGTTTGTGAGTTTCGAAAAAAGTGCAAGAGCTATTCAAACCCTATTTTCTGGGCAAGTAGGACCTGTAAATCTACACAATATATAGTTTAAAGTTTGAGTCTATCATATTAGGTTTTGGATTTATAGCTGTTTTTGTGTCTATTGCTTCAAAAACATTTTCAGATAATTTGTGTGTTCTGAAGAAACTACAATAGATAACTAAGCCATACTTTCTGTGCAAGAGGGGCTTGTACATCTGCACAACATGTCTTTTAAAGTTTGAACCTATCTTATTGCATTTTTGAGTTATAGCAGTTTTTACGTTTTTATTGCTCCAAAAGCCTTTTCAGCCCATGAACAGTTGTTTGTGAGTTTCGAAAAAAGTGCAAGAGCGATTCGAACCCCTTTTGCTGGGCAAGTAGGACCTGTAAATCTACACAAAATATAGTTTAAAGTTTGAGTCTATCATATAAGGTTTTGGATTTATAGCTGTTTTTGTGTCTATTGCTTCAAAAGCATTTTCAGATAATTTGTGTGTTCTGAAGAAACTACAAGAGATATCTAACCCATACTTTCTGTGCAAGAGGGGCTTGTACATCTGCACAACATGTCTTTTAAAGTTTGAACCTATCTTATTGCATTTTTGAGTTATAGCAGTTTTTACTGTTTTATAGCTCCAAAAGCCTTTTCAGCCCATGAAAAGTTGTTTGTGAGTTTCGAAAAAAGGGCAAGAGCTATTCAAACCCTTTTTGCTGGGCAAGTAGGACCTGTAAATCTACACAATATATAGTTTAAAGTTTGAGTCTATCATATAAGGTTTTGGATTTATAGCTGTTTTTGTGTCTATTGCTTCAAAAGCATTTTCAGATCATTTGTGTGTTCTGAAGAAACTACAAGAGATATCTAACCCATACTTTCTGTGCAAGAGGGGCTTGTACATCTGCACAACATGTCTTTTAAAGTTTGAACCTATCTTATTGCATTTTGGAGTTATAGCAGTTTTTACTGTTTTATTGCTCCAAAAGCCTTTTCAGCCCATGAACAGTTGTTTGTGAGTTTCGAAAAAAGTGCAAGAGCTATTCGAACCCTTTTTGCTGGGCAAGTAGGACCTGTAAATCTAAAAAATATACAGTTTAAAGTTTGAGTCTATCATATTAGGTTTTGGATTTATAGCTGTTTTTGTGTCTATTGCTTCAAAAGCATTTTCAGATAATTTGTGTGTTCTGAAGAAACTACAAGAGATATCTAACCCAAACTTTCTCTGCAAGAGGGGCTTGTACATCTGCACAACATGTCTTTTAAAGTTTGAACCTATCTTATTTCAATTTTGAGTTATAGCAGTTTTTAAGTTTTTATTGCTCTAAAAGCCTTTTCAGCCCATGAACAGTTGTTTGTGAGTTTCGAAAAAAGTGCAAGACCTATTCAAACCCTTTTTGCTGGGCAAGTAGGACCTGTAAATCTACACAATATATAGTTTAAAGTTTGAGTCTATCATATTAGGTTTTGGATTTATAGCTGTTTTTGTGTCTATTGCTTCAAAAGCATTTTCAGATAATTTGTGTGTTCTGAAGAAACTACAAGAGATATCTAACCCATACTTTCTGTGCAAGAGGGGCTTGTACATCTGCACAACATGTCTTTTAAAGTTTGAACCTATCTTATTGCATTTTTGAGTTATAGCAGTTTTTACTGTTTTATTGCTCCAAAAGCCTTTTCAGCCCATGAACAGTTGTTTGTGAGTTTCGAAAAAAGTGCAAGAGCTATTCGAACCCATTTTGCTGGGCAAGTAGGACCTGTAAATCTACACAATATATAGTTTAAAGTTTGAGTTTATCATATTAGGTTTTGGATTTATAGCTGTTTTTGTGTCTATTGCTTCAAAAGCATTTTCAGATAATTTGTGTGTTCTGAAGAAACTACAAGAGATATCTAAGCCATACTTTCTGTGCAAGAGGGGCTTGTATATCTGCACAACATGTATTTTAAAGTTTGAACCTATCTTATTGCATTTTTGAGTTATAGCAGTTTTTAAGTTTTTATTGCTCCAAAAGCCTTTTCAGCCCATGAACAGTTGTTTGTGAGTTTTCGAAAAAAGTGCAAGAGCTATTCGAACCCTTTTTGCTGGGCAAGTAGGACCTGTAAATCTACACAATATATAGTTTAAAGTTTGAGTCTATCATATTAGGTTTTGGATTTATAGCTGTTTTTGTGTCTATTGCTTCAAAAGCATTTTCAGATCATTTGTGTGTTCTGAAGAAACTACAAGAGATATCTAACCCATACTTTCTGTGCAAGAGGGGCTTGTACATCTGCACAACATGTCTTTTAAAGTTTGAACCTATCTTATTGCATTTTTGAGTTATAGCAGTTTTTACTGTTTTATTGCTCCAAAAGCCTTTTCAGCCCATGAACAGTTGTTTGTGAGTTTCGAAAAAAGTGCAAGAGCTATTCGAACCCATTTTGCTGGGCAAGAAGGACCTGTAAATCTACACAATATATAGTTTAAAGTTTGAGTTTATCATATTAGGTTTTGGATTTATAGCTGTTTTTGTGTCTATTGCTTCAAAAGCATTTTCAGATAATTTGTGTGTTCTGAAGAAACTACAAGAGATATCTAAGCCATACTTTCTGTGCAAGAGGGGCTTGTATATCTGCACAACATGTATTTTAAAGTTTGAACCTATCTTATTGCATTTTTGAGTTATAGCAGTTTTTAAGTTTTTATTGCTCCAAAAGCCTTTTCAGCCCATGAACAGTTGTTTGTGAGTTTTCGAAAAAAGTGCAAGAGCTATTCGAACCCTTTTTGCTGGGCAAGTAGGACCTGTAAATCTACACAATATATAGTTTAAAGTTTGAGTCTATCATATTAGGTTTTGGATTTATAGCTGTTTTTGTGTCTATTGCTTCAAAAGCATTTTCAGATAATTTGTGTGTTCTGAAGAAACTTCAAGAGATATCTAACCCATACTTTATGTGCAAGAGGGGCTTGTACATCTGCACAATATGTCTTTTAAAGTCTGAACCTATCTTATTGCATTTTTGAGTTATAGCAGTTTTTAAGTTTTTATTGCTCCAAAAGCCTTTTCAGCCCATGAACAGTTGTTTGTGAGTTTCGAAAAAAGTGCAAGAGCTATTCAAACCCTTTTTGCTGGGCAATTAGAACCTGTAAATCTACACAATATATAGTTTAAAGTTTGAGTCTATCATATTAGGTTTTGGATTTATAGCTGTTTTTGTGTCTATTGCTTCAAAAGCATTTTCAGATAATTTGTGTGTTCTGAAGAAACTAAAAGAGATATCTAAGCCATACTTTCTGTGCAAGAGGGGCTTGTACATCTGCACAACATGTCTTTTAAAGTTTGAACCTATCTTATTTCAATTTTGAGTTATAGCAGTTTTTAAGTTTTATTGCTCTAAAAGCCTTTTCAGCCCATGAACAGTTGTTTGTGAGTTTCGAAAAAAGTGCAAGAGCTATTCAAACCCTATTTTCTGGGCAAGTAGGACCTGTAAATCTACACAATATATAGTTTAAAGTTTGAGTCTATCATATTAGGTTTTGGATTTATAGCTGTTTTTGTGTCTATTGCTTCAAAAACATTTTCAGATAATTTGTGTGTTCTGAAGAAACTACAATAGATAACTAAGCCATACTTTCTGTGCAAGAGGGGGTTGTACATCTGCACAACATGTCTTTTAAAGTTTGAACCTATCTTATTGCATTTTTGAGTTATAGCAGTTTTTAAGTTTTTATTGCTCCAAAAGCCTTTTCAGCCCATGAACAGTTGTTTGTGAGTTTTCGAAAAAAGTGCAAGAGCTATTCGAACCCTTTTTGCTGGGCAAGTAGGACCTGTAAATCTAAAAAATATATAGTTTAAAGTTTGAGTCTATCATATTAGGTTTTGGATTTATAGCTGTTTTTGTGTCTATTGCTTCAAAAGCATTTTCAGATAATTTGTGTGTTCTGAAGAAACTAAAAGAGATATCTAAGCCATACTTTCTGTGCAAGAGGGGCTTGTACATCAGCACAACATGTCTTTTAAAGTTTGAACCTATCTTATTTCAATTTTGAGTTATAGCAGTTTTTAAGTTTTATTGCTCTAAAAGCCTTTTCAGCCCATGAACAGTTGTTTGTGAGTTTCGAAAAAAGTGCAAGAGCTATTCAAACCCTATTTTCTGGGCAAGTAGGACCTGTAAATCTACACAATATATAGTTTAAAGTTTGAGTCTATCATATTAGGTTTTGGATTTATAGCTGTTTTTGTGTCTATTGCTTCAAAAACATTTTCAGATAATTTGTGTGTTCTGAAGAAACTACAATAGATAACTAAGCCATACTTTCTGTGCAAGAGGGGCTTGTACATCTGCACAACATGTCTTTTAAAGTTTGAACCTATCTTATTGCATTTTTGAGTTATAGCAGTTTTTAAGTTTTTATTGCTCCAAAAGCCTTTTCAGCCCATGAACAGTTGTTTGTGAGTTTTCGAAAAAAGTGCAAGAGCTATTCGAACCCTTTTTGCTGGGCAAGTAGGACCTGTAAATCTAAAAAATATATAGTTTAAAGTTTGAGTCTATCATATTAGGTTTTGGATTTATAGCTGTTTTTGTGTCTATTGCTTCAAAAGCATTTTCAGATAATTTGTGTGTTCTGAAGAAACTAAAAGAGATATCTAAGCCATACTTTCTGTGCAAGAGGGGCTTGTACATCAGCACAACATGTCTTTTAAAGTTTGAACCTATCTTATTTCAATTTTGAGTTATAGCAGTTTTTAAGTTTTATTGCTCTAAAAGCCTTTTCAGCCCATGAACAGTTGTTTGTGAGTTTCGAAAAAAGTGCAAGAGCTATTCAAACCCTATTTTCTGGGCAAGTAGGACCTGTAAATCTACACAATATATAGTTTAAAGTTTGAGTCTATCATATTAGGTTTTGGATTTATAGCTGTTTTTGTGTCTATTGCTTCAAAAACATTTTCAGATAATTTGTGTGTTCTGAAGAAACTACAATAGATAACTAAGCCATACTTTCTGTGCAAGAGGGGCTTGTACATCTGCACAACATGTCTTTTAAAGTTTGAACCTATCTTATTGCATTTTTGAGTTATAGCAGTTTTTAAGTTTTTATTGCTCCAAAAGCCTTTTCAGCCCATGAACAGTTGTTTGTGAGTTTTCGAAAAAAGTGCAAGAGCTATTCGAACCCTTTTTGCTGGGCAAGTAGGACCTGTAAATCTACACAATATATAGTTTAAAGTTTGAGTCTATCATATTAGGTTTTGGATTTATAGCTGTTTTTGTGTCTATTGCTTCAAAAGCATTTTCAGATAATTTGTGTGTTCTGAAGAAACTACAAGAGATATCTAACCCATACTTTATGTGCAAGAGGGGCTTGTACATCTGCACAATATGTCTTTTAAAGTCTGAACCTATCTTATTGCATTTTTGAGTTATAGCAGTTTTTAAGTTTTTATTGCTCCAAAAGCCTTTTCAGCCCATGAACAGTTGTTTGTGAGTTTCGAAAAAAGTGCAAGAGCTATTCAAACCCTTTTTGCTGGGCAATTAGAACCTGTAAATCTACACAATATATAGTTTAAAGTTTGAGTCTATCATATTAGGTTTTGGATTTATAGCTGTTTTTGTGTCTATTGCTTCAAAAGCATTTTCAGATAATTTGTGTGTTCTGAAGAAACTACAAGAGATATCTAACCCAAACTTTCTGTGCAAGAGGGGCTTGTATATCTGCACAACATGTCTTTTAAAGTTTGAACCTATCTTATTGCATTTTTGAGTTATAGCAGTTTTTAAGTTTTTATTGCTCCAAAAGCCTTTTCAGCCCATGAACAGTTGTTTGTGAGTTTTCGAAAAAAGTGCAAGAGCTATTCGAACCCTTTTTGCTGGGCAAGTAGGACCTGTAAATCTACACAATATATAGTTTAAAGTTTGAGTCTATCATATTAGGTTTTGGATTTATAGCTGTTTTTGTGTCTATTGCTTCAAAAGCATTTTCAGATAATTTGTGTGTTCTGAAGAAACTACAAGAGATATCTAACCCATACTTTCTGTGCAAGAGGGGCTTGTACATCTGCACAACATGTCTTTTAAAGTTTGAACCTATCTTATTTCAATTTTGAGTTATAGCAGTTTTTAAGTTTTATTGCTCTAAAAGCCTTTTCAGCCCATGAACAGTTGTTTGTGAGTTTCGAAAAAAGTGCAAGAGCTATTCAAACCCTATTTTCTGGGCAAGTAGGACCTGTAAATCTACACAATATATAGTTTAAAGTTTGAGTCTATCATATTAGGTTTTGGATTTATAGCTGTTTTTGTGTCTATTGCTTCAAAAACATTTTCAGATAATTTGTGTGTTCTGAAGAAACTACAATAGATAACTAAGCCATACTTTCTGTGCAAGAGGGGCTTGTACATCTGCACAACATGTCTTTTAAAGTTTGAACCTATCTTATTGCATTTTTGAGTTATAGCAGTTTTTAAGTTTTTATTGCTCCAAAAGCCTTTTCAGCCCATGAACAGTTGTTTGTGAGTTTTCGAAAAAAGTGCAAGAGCTATTCAAACCCTTTTTGCTGGGCAAGTAGGACCTGTAAATCTACACAATATATAGTTTAAAGTTTGAGTCTATCATATTAGGTTTTGGATTTATAGCTGTTTTTGTGTCTATTGCTTCAAAAGCATTTTCAGATAATTTGTGTGTTCTGAAGAAACTACAAGAGATAACTAAGCCATACTTTCTGTGCAAGAGGGGCTTGTACATCTGCACAACATGTCTTTTAAAGTTTGAAACTATCTTATTGCATTTTTGAGTTATAGCAGTTTTTAAGTTTTTATTGCTCCAAAAGCCTTTTCAGCCCATGAACAGTTGTTTGTGAGTTTTCGAAAAAAGTGCAAGAGCTATTCGAACCCTTTTTGCTGGGCAAGTAGGACCTGCAAATCTACACAATATATAGTTTAAAGTTTGAGTCTATCATATTAGGTTTTGGATTTATAGCTGTTTTTGTGTCTATTGCTTCAAAAGCATTTTCAGATAATTTGTGTGTTCTGAAGAAACTACAAGAGATATCTAACCCAAACTTTCTGTGCAAGAGGGGCTTGTATATCTGCACAACATGTCTTTTAAAGTTTGAACCTATCTTATTGCATTTTTGAGTTATAGCAGTTTTTAAGTTTTTATTGCTCCAAAAGCCTTTTCAGCCCATGAACAGTTGTTTGTGAGTTTCGAAAAAAGTGCAAGAGCTATTCAAACCCTTTTTGCTGGGCAATTAGAACCTGTAAATCTACACAATATATAGTTTAAAGTTTGAGTCTATCATATTAGGTTTTGGATTTATGGCTGTTTTTGTGTCTATTGCTTCAAAAGCATTTTCAGATAATTTGTGTGTTCTGAAGAAACTAAAAGAGATATCTAAGCCATACTTTCTGTGCAAGAGGGGCTTGTACATCTGCACAACATGTCTTTTAAAGTTTGAACCTATCTTATTGCATTTTTGAGTTATAGCAGTTTTTAAGTTTTTATTGCTCCAAAAGCCTTTTCAGCCCATGAACAGTTGTTTGTGAGTTTTCGAAAAAAGTGCAAGAGCTATTCAAACCCTTTTTGCTGGGCAAGTAGGACCTGTAAATCTACACAATATATAGTTTAAAGTTTGAGTCTATCATATTAGGTTTTGGATTTATAGCTGTTTTTGTGTCTATTGCTTCAAAAGCATTTTCAGATAATTTGTGTGTTCTGAAGAAACTACAAGAGATAACTAAGCCATACTTTCTGTGCAAGAGGGGCTTGTACATCTGCACAACATGTCTTTTAAAGTTTGAAACTATCTTATTGCATTTTTGAGTTATAGCAGTTTTTAAGTTTTTATTGCTCCAAAAGCCTTTTCAGCCCATGAACAGTTGTTTGTGAGTTTTCGAAAAAAGTGCAAGAGCTATTCGAACCCTTTTTGCTGGGCAAGTAGGACCTGCAAATCTACACAATATATAGTTTAAAGTTTGAGTCTATCATATTAGGTTTTGGATTTATAGCTGTTTTTGTGTCTATTGCTTCAAAAGCATTTTCAGATAATTTGTGTGTTCTGAAGAAACTACAAGAGATATCTAACCCAAACTTTCTGTGCAAGAGGGGCTTGTATATCTGCACAACATGTCTTTTAAAGTTTGAACCTATCTTATTGCATTTTTGAGTTATAGCAGTTTTTAAGTTTTTATTGCTCCAAAAGCCTTTTCAGCCCATGAACAGTTGTTTGTGAGTTTCGAAAAAAGTGCAAGAGCTATTCAAACCCTTTTTGCTGGGCAATTAGAACCTGTAAATCTACACAATATATAGTTTAAAGTTTGAGTCTATCATATTAGGTTTTGGATTTATGGCTGTTTTTGTGTCTATTGCTTCAAAAGCATTTTCAGATAATTTGTGTGTTCTGAAGAAACTAAAAGAGATATCTAAGCCATACTTTCTGTGCAAGAGGGGCTTGTACATCTGCACAACATGTCTATTAAAGTTTGAACCTATCTTATTTCAATTTTGAGTTATAGCAGTTTTTAAGTTTTCATTGCTCTAAAAGCCTTTTCAGCCCATGAACAGTTGTTTGTGAGTTTCGAAAAAAGTGCAAGAGCTATTCAAACCCTATTTTCTGGGCAAGTAGGACCTTTAAATCTACACAATATATAGTTTAAAGTTTGAGTCTATCATATTAGGTTTTGGATTTATAGCTGTTTTTGTGTCTATTGCTTCAAAAACATTTTCAGATAATTTGTGTGTTCTGAAGTAACTACAATAGATAACTAAGCCATACTTTCTGTGCAAGAGGGGCTTGTACATCTGCACAACATGTCTTTTAAAGTTTGAACCTATCTTATTGCATTTTTGAGTTATAGCAGTTTTTACGTTTTTATTGCTCCAAAAGCCTTTTCAGCCCATGAACAGTTGTTTGTGAGTTTCGAAAAAAGTGCAAGAGCGATTCGAACCCCTTTTGCTGGGCAAGTAGGACCTGTAAATCTACACAATATATAGTTTAAAGTTTGAGTCTATCATATAAGGTTTTGGATTTATAGCTGTTTTTGTGTCTATTGCTTCAAAAGCATTTTCAGATCATTTGTGTGTTCTGAAGAAACTACAAGAGATATCTAACCCATACTTTCTGTGCAAGAGGGGCTTGTACATCTGCACAACATGTCTTTTAAAGTTTGAACCTATCTTATTGCATTTTTGAGTTATAGCAGTTTTTACTGTTTTATTGCTCCAAAAGCCTTTTCAGCCCATGAACAGTTGTTTGTGAGTTTCGAAAAAAGTGCAAGAGCTATTCGAACCCATTTTGCTGGGCAAGAAGGACCTGTAAATCTACACAATATATAGTTTAAAGTTTGAGTTTATCATATTAGGTTTTGGATTTATAGCTGTTTTTGTGTCTATTGCTTCAAAAGCATTTTCAGATAATTTGTGTGTTCTGAAGAAACTACAAGAGATATCTAAGCCATACTTTCTGTGCAAGAGGGGCTTGTATATCTGCACAACATGTCTTTTAAAGTTTGAACCTATCTTATTGCATTTTTGAGTTATAGCAGTTTTTAAGTTTTTATTGCTCCAAAAGCCTTTTCAGCCCATGAACAGTTGTTTGTGAGTTTTCGAAAAAAGTGCAAGAGCTATTCGAACCCTTTTTGCTGGGCAAGTAGGACCTGTAAATCTACACAATATATAGTTTAAAGTTTGAGTCTATCATATTAGGTTTTGGATTTATAGCTGTTTTTGTGTCTATTGCTTCAAAAGCATTTTCAGATAATTTGTGTGTTCTGAAGAAACTACAAGAGATATCTAACCCATACTTTATGTGCAAGAGGGGCTTGTACATCTGCACAATATGTCTTTTAAAGTCTGAACCTATCTTATTGCATTTTTGAGTTATAGCAGTTTTTAAGTTTTTATTGCTCCAAAAGCCTTTTCAGCCCATGAACAGTTGTTTGTGAGTTTCGAAAAAAGTGCAAGAGCTATTCAAACCCTATTTTCTGGGCAAGTAGGACCTGTAAATCTACACAATATATAGTTTAAAGTTTGAGTCTATCATATTAGGTTTTGGATTTATAGCTGTTTTTGTGTCTATTGCTTCAAAAACATTTTCAGATAATTTGTGTGTTCTGAAGAAACTACAATAGATAACTAAGCCATACTTTCTGTGCAAGAGGGGCTTGTACATCTGCACAACATGTCTTTTAAAGTTTGAACCTATCTTATTGCATTTTTGAGTTATAGCAGTTTTTAAGTTTTTATTGCTCCAAAAGCCTTTTCAGCCCATGAACAGTTGTTTGTGAGTTTTCGAAAAAAGTGCAAGAGCTATTCGAACCCTTTTTGCTGGGCAAGTAGGACCTGTAAATCTAAAAAATATATAGTTTAAAGTTTGAGTCTATCATATTAGGTTTTGGATTTATAGCTGTTTTTGTGTCTATTGCTTCAAAAGCATTTTCAGATAATTTGTGTGTTCTGAGGAAACTACAAGAGATATCTAACCCAAACTTTCTGTGCAAGAGGGGCTTGTATATCTGCACAACATGTCTTTTAAATTTATAACTTATCTTATTGCATTTTTGAGTTATAGCAGTTTTTAAGTTTTTATTGCTCCAAAAGCCTTTTCAGCCCATGAACAGTTGTTTGTGAGTTTCGAAAAAAGTGCAAGAGCTATTCAAACCCTTTTTGCTGGGCAAGTAGGACCTGTAAATCTACACAATATATAGTTTAAAGTTTGAGTCTATCATATTAGGTTTTGGATTTATAGCTGTTTTTGTGTCTATTGCTTCAAAAACATTTTCAGATAATTTGTGTGTTCTGAAGAAACTACAAGAGATAACTAAGCCATACTTTCTGTGCAAGAGGGGCTTGTACATCTGCACAACATGTCTTTTAAAGTTTGAACCTATCTTATTGCATTTTTGAGTTATAGCAGTTTTTAAGTTTTTATTGCTCCAAAAGCCTTTTCAGCCCATGAACAGTTGTTTGTGAGTTTTCGAAAAAAGTGCAAGAGCTATTCGAACCCTTTTTGCTGGGCAAGTAGGACCTGCAAATCTACACAATATATAGTTTAAAGTTTGAGTCTATCATATTAGGTTTTGGATTTATAGCTGTTTTTGTGTCTATTGCTTCAAAAGCATTTTCAGATAATTTGTGTGTTCTGAAGAAACTACAAGAGATATCTAACCCAAACTTTCTGTGCAAGAGGGGCTTGTATATCTGCACAACATGTCTTTTAAAGTTTGAACCTATCTTATTGCATTTTTGAGTTATAGCAGTTTTTAAGTTTTTATTGCTCCAAAAGCCTTTTCAGCCCATGAACAGTTGTTTGTGAGTTTCGAAAAAAGTGCAAGAGCTATTCAAACCCTTTTTGCTGGGCAATTAGAACCTGTAAATCTACACAATATATAGTTTAAAGTTTGAGTCTATCATATAAGGTTTTGGATTTATAGCTGTTTTTGTGTCTATTGCTTCAAAAGCATTTTCAGATCATTTGTGTGTTCTGAAGAAACTACAAGAGATATCTAACCCATACTTTCTGTGCAAGAGGGGCTTGTACATCTGCACAACATGTCTTTTAAAGTTTGAACCTATCTTATTGCATTTTTGAGTTATAGCAGTTTTTACTGTTTTATTGCTCCAAAAGCCTTTTCAGCCCATGAACAGTTGTTTGTGAGTTTCGAAAAAGGTGCAAGAGCTATTCGAACCCATTTTGCTGGGCAAGAAGGACCTGTAAATCTACACAATATATAGTTTAAAGTTTGAGTTTATCATATTAGGTTTTGGATTTATAGCTGTTTTTGTGTCTATTGCTTCAAAAGCATTTTCAGATAATTTGTGTGTTCTGAAGAAACTACAAGAGATATCTAAGCCATACTTTCTGTGCAAGAGGGGCTTGTATATCTGCACAACATGTCTTTTAAAGTTTGAACCTATCTTATTGCATTTTTGAGTTATAGCAGTTTTTAAGTTTTTATTGCTCCAAAAGCCTTTTCAGCCCATGAACAGTTGTTTGTGAGTTTTCGAAAAAAGTGCAAGAGCTATTCGAACCCTTTTTGCTGGGCAAGTAGGACCTGTAAATCTACACAATATATAGTTTAAAGTTTGAGTCTATCATATTAGGTTTTGGATTTATAGCTGTTTTTGTGTCTATTGCTTCAAAAGCATTTTCAGATAATTTGTGTGTTCTGAAGAAACTACAAGAGATATCTAACCCATACTTTATGTGCAAGAGGGGCTTGTACATCTGCACAATATGTCTTTTAAAGTCTGAACCTATCTTATTGCATTTTTGAGTTATAGCAGTTTTTAAGTTTTTATTGCTCCAAAAGCCTTTTCAGCCCATGAACAGTTGTTTGTGAGTTTCGAAAAAAGTGCAAGAGCTATTCAAACCCTTTTTGCTGGGCAATTAGAACCTGTAAATCTACACAATATATAGTTTAAAGTTTGAGTCTATCATATTAGGTTTTGGATTTATAGCTGTTTTTGTGTCTATTGCTTCAAAAGCATTTTCAGATAATTTGTGTGTTCTGAAGAAACTAAAAGAGATATCTAAGCCATACTTTCTGTGCAAGAGGGGCTTGTACATCTGCACAACATGTCTTTTAAAGTTTGAACCTATCTTATTTCAATTTTGAGTTATAGCAGTTTTTAAGTTTTATTGCTCCAAAAGCCTTTTCAGCCCATGAACAGTTGTTTGTGAGTTTCGAAAAAAGTGCAAGAGCTATTCAAACCCTATTTTCTGGGCAAGTAGGACCTGTAAATCTACACAATATATAGTTTAAAGTTTGAGTCTATCATATTAGGTTTTGGATTTATAGCTGTTTTTGTGTCTATTGCTTCAAAAACATTTTCAGATAATTTGTGTGTTCTGAAGAAACTACAATAGATAACTAAGCCATACTTTCTGTGCAAGAGGGGCTTGTACATCTGCACAACATGTCTTTTAAAGTTTGAACCTATCTTATTGCATTTTTGAGTTATAGCAGTTTTTAAGTTTTTATTGCTCCAAAAGCCTTTTCAGCCCATGAACAGTTGTTTGTGAGTTTTCGAAAAAAGTGCAAGAGCTATTCGAACCCTTTTTGCTGGGCAAGTAGGACCTGTAAATCTAAAAAATATATAGTTTAAAGTTTGAGTCTATCATATTAGGTTTTGGATTTATAGCTGTTTTTGTGTCTATTGCTTCAAAAGCATTTTCAGATAATTTGTGTGTTCTGAAGAAATTACAAGAGATATCTAACCCAAACTTTCTGTGCAAGAGGGGCTTGTATATCTGCACAACATGTCTTTTAAAGTTTGAACCTATCTTATTGCATTTTTGAGTTATAGCAGTTTTTAAGTTTTTATTGCTCCAAAAGCCTTTTCAGCCCATGAACAGTTGTTTGTGAGTTTCGAAAAAAGTGCAAGAGCTATTCAAACCCTTTTTGCTGGGCAAGTAGGACCTGTAAATCTACACAATATATAGTTTAAAGTTTGAGTCTATCATATTAGGTTTTGGATTTATAGCTGTTTTTGTGTCTATTGCTTCAAAAGCATTTTCAGATAATTTGTGTGTTCTGAAGAAACTACAAGAGATAACTAAGCCATACTTTCTGTGCAAGAGGGGCTTGTACATCTGCACAACATGTCTTTTAAAGTTTGAACCTATCTTATTGCATTTTTGAGTTATAGCAGTTTTTAAGTTTTTATTGCTCCAAAAGCCTTTTCAGCCCATGAACAGTTGTTTGTGAGTTTTCGAAAAAAGTGCAAGAGCTATTCGAACCCTTTTTGCTGGGCAAGTAGGACCTGTAAATCTACACAATATATAGTTTAAAGTTTGAGTCTATCATATTAGGTTTTGGATTTATAGCTGTTTTTGTGTCTATTGCTTCAAAAGCCTTTTCAGATAATTTGTGTGTTCTGAAGAAACTACAAGAGATATCTAACCCAAACTTTCTGTGCAAGAGGGGCTTGTACATCTGCACAACATGTCTTTTAAAGTTTGAACCTATCTTATTGCATTTTTGAGTTATAGCAGTTTTTAAGTTTTTATTGCTCCAAAAGCCTTTTCAGCCCATGAACAGTTGTTTGTGAGTTTCGAAAAAAGTGCAAGAGCTATTCAAACCCTTTTTGCTGGGCAATTAGAACCTGTAAATCTACACAATATATAGTTTAAAGTTTGAGTCTATCATATTAGGTTTTGGATTTATGGCTGTTTTTGTGTCTATTGCTTCAAAAGCATTTTCAGATAATTTGTCTGTT
Organism: Eucyclogobius newberryi; assembly: GCF_026437365.1. NCBI lineage: Eukaryota > Metazoa > Chordata > Actinopteri > Gobiiformes > Gobiidae > Eucyclogobius > Eucyclogobius newberryi. The sequence goes on from NW_027315812.1 coordinate 28,742,498, forward strand.
CTGAAGAAACTAAAAGAGATATCTAAGCCATACTTTCTGTGCAAGAGGGGCTTGTACATCTGCACAACATGTCTATTAAAGTTTGAACCTATCTTATTTCAATTTTGAGTTATAGCAGTTTTTAAGTTTTCATTGCTCTAAAAGCCTTTTCAGCCCATGAACAGTTGTTTGTGAGTTTCGAAAAAAGTGCAAGAGCTATTCAAACCCTATTTTCTGGGCAAGTAGGACCTGTAAATCTACACAATATATAGTTTAAAGTTTGAGTCTATCATATTATGTTTTGGATTTATAGCTGTTTTTGTGTCTATTGCTTCAAAAACATTTTCAGATAATTTGTGTGTTCTGAAGTAACTACAATAGATAACTAAGCCATACTTTCTGTGCAAGAGGGGCTTGTACATCTGCACAACATGTCTTTTAAAGTTTGAACCTATCTTATTGCATTTATGAGTTATAGCAGTTTTTACGTTTTTATTGCTCCAAAAGCCTTTTCAGCCCATGAACAGTTGTTTGTGAGTTTCGAAAAAAGTGCAAGAGCGATTCGAACCCCTTTTGCTGGGCAAGTAGGACCTGTAAATCTACACAATATATAGTTTAAAGTTTGAGTCTATCATATAAGGTTTTGGATTTATAGCTGTTTTTGTGTCTATTGCTTCAAAAGCATTTTCAGATAATTTGTGTGTTCTGAAGAAACTACAAGAGATATCTAACCCATACTTTCTGTGCAAGAGGGGCTTGTACATCTGCACAACATGTCTTTTAAAGTTTGAACCTATCTTATTGCATTTTTGAGTTATAGCAGTTTTTACTGTTTTATAGCTCCAAAAGCCTTTTCAGCCCATGAAAAGTTGTTTGTGAGTTTCGAAAAAAGGGCAAGAGCTATTCAAACCCTTTTTGCTGGGCAAGTAGGACCTGTAAATCTACACAGTATATAGTTTAAAGTTTGAGTCTATCATATAAGGTTTTGGATTTATAGCTGTTTTTGTGTCTATTGCTTCAAAAGCATTTTCAGATCATTTGTGTGTTCTGAAGAAACTACAAGAGATATCTAACCCATACTTTCTGTGCAAGAGGGGCTTGTACATCTGCACAACATGTCTTTTAAAGTTTGAACCTATCTTATTGCATTTTTGAGTTATAGCAGTTTTTACTGTTTTATTGCTCCAAAAGCCTTTTCAGCCCATGAACAGTTGTTTGTGAGTTTCGAAAAAGGTGCAAGAGCTATTCGAACCCATTTTGCTGGGCAAGAAGGACCTGTAAATCTACACAATATATAGTTTAAAGTTTGAGTTTATCATATTAGGTTTTGGATTTATAGCTGTTTTTGTGTCTATTGCTTCAAAAGCATTTTCAGATAATTTGTGTGTTCTGAAGAAACTACAAGAGATATCTAAGCCATACTTTCTGTGCAAGAGGGGCTTGTATATCTGCACAACATGTCTTTTAAAGTTTGAACCTATCTTATTGCATTTTTGAGTTATAGCAGTTTTTAAGTTTTTATTGCTCCAAAAGCCTTTTCAGCCCATGAACAGTTGTTTGTGAGTTTTCGAAAAAAGTGCAAGAGCTATTCGAACCCTTTTTGCTGGGCAAGTAGGACCTGTAAATCTACACAATATATAGTTTAAAGTTTGAGTCTATCATATTAGGTTTTGGATTTAAAGCTGTTTTTGTGTCTATTGCTTCAAAAGCATTTTCAGATAATTTGTGTGTTCTGAAGAAACTACAAGAGATATCTAACCCATACTTTATGTGCAAGAGGGGCTTGTACATCTGCACAATATGTCTTTTAAAGTCTGAACCTATCTTATTGCATTTTTGAGTTATAGCAGTTTTTAAGTTTTTATTGCTCCAAAAGCCTTTTCAGCCCATGAACAGTTGTTTGTGAGTTTCGAAAAAAGTGCAAGAGCTATTCAAACCCTTTTTGCTGGGCAATTAGAACCTGTAAATCTACACAATATATAGTTTAAAGTTTGAGTCTATCATATTAGGTTTTGGATTTATAGCTGTTTTTGTGTCTATTGCTTCAAAAGCATTTTCAGATAATTTGTGTGTTCTGAAGAAACTAAAAGAGATATCTAAGCCATACTTTCTGTGCAAGAGGGGCTTGTACATCTGCACAACATGTCTTTTAAAGTTTGAACCTATCTTATTTCAATTTTGAGTTATAGCAGTTTTTAAGTTTTATTGCTCTAAAAGCCTTTTCAGCCCATGAACAGTTGTTTGTGAGTTTCGAAAAAAGTGCAAGAGCTATTCAAACCCTATTTTCTGGGCAAGTAGGACCTGTAAATCTACACAATATATAGTTTAAAGTTTGAGTCTATCATATTAGGTTTTGGATTTATAGCTGTTTTTGTGTCTATTGCTTCAAAAACATTTTCAGATAATTTGTGTGTTCTGAAGAAACTACAATAGATAACTAAGCCATACTTTCTGTGCAAGAGGGGCTTGTACATCTGCACAACATGTCTTTTAAAGTTTGAACCTATCTTATTGCATTTTTGAGTTATAGCAGTTTTTAAGTTTTTATTGCTCCAAAAGCCTTTTCAGCCCATGAACAGTTGTTTGTGAGTTTTCGAAAAAAGTGCAAGAGCTATTCGAACCCTTTTTGCTGGGCAAGTAGGACCTGTAAATCTAAAAAATATATAGTTTAAAGTTTGAGTCTATCATATTAGGTTTTGGATTTATAGCTGTTTTTGTGTCTATTGCTTCAAAAGCATTTTCAGATAATTTGTGTGTTCTGAAGAAACTACAATAGATAACTAAGCCATACTTTCTGTGCAAGAGGGGCTTGTACATCTGCAAAACATGTCTTTTAAAGTTTGAACCTATCTTATTGCATTTTTGAGTTATAGCAGTTTTTAAGTTTTTATTGCTCCAAAAGCCTTTTCAGCCCATGAACAGTTGTTTGTGAGTTTTCGAAAAAAGTGCAAGAGCTATTCGAACCCTTTTTGCTGGGCAAGTAGGACCTGCAAATCTACACAATATATAGTTTAAAGTTTGAGTCTATCATATTAGGTTTTGGATTTATAGCTGTTTTTTTGTCTATAGCTTCAAAAGCATTTTCAGATAATTTGTGTGTTCTGAAGAAACTACAAGAGATATCTAACCCAAACTTTCTGTGCAAGAGGGGCTTGTATATCTGCACAACATGTCTTTTAAAGTTTGAACCTATCTTATTGCATTTTTGAGTTATAGCAGTTTTTAAGTTTTTATTGCTCCAAAAGCCTTTTCAGCCCATGAACAGTTGTTTGTGAGTTTCGAAAAAAGTGCAAGAGCTATTCAAATCCTTTTTGCTGGGCAATTAGAACCTGTAAATCTACACAATATATAGTTTAAAGTTTGAGTCTATCATATTAGGTTTTGGATTTATGGCTGTTTTTGTGTCTATTGCTTCAAAAGCATTTTCAGATAATTTGTGTGTTCTGAAGAAACTACAAGAGATATCTAACCCAAACTTTCTGTGCAAGAGGGGCTTGTACATCTGCACAACATGTCTTTTAAAGTTTGAACCTATCTTATTGCATTTTTGAGTTATAGCAGTTTTTACGTTTTTATTGCTCCAAAAGCCTTTTCAGCCCATGAACAGTTGTTTGTGAGTTTCGAAAAAAGTGCAAGAGCGATTCGAACCCCTTTTGCTGGGCAAGTAGGACCTGTAAATCTACACAATATATAGTTTAAAGTTTGAGTCTATCATATAAGGTTTTGGATTTATAGCTGTTTTTGTGTCTATTGCTTCAAAAGCATTTTCAGATAATTTGTGTGTTCTGAAGAAACTACAAGAGATATCTAACCCATACTTTCTGTGCAAGAGGGGCTTGTACATCTGCACAACATATCTTTTAAAGTTTGAACCTATCTTATTGCATTTTTGAGTTATAGCAGTTTTTACTGTTTTATAGCTCCAAAAGCCTTTTCAGCCCATGAAAAGTTGTTTGTGAGTTTCGAAAAAAGGGCAAGAGCTATTCAAACCCTTTTTGCTGGGCAAGTAGGACCTGTAAATCTACACAATATATAGTTTAAAGTTTGAGTCTATCATATAAGGTTTTGGATTTATAGCTGTTTTTGTGTCCATTGCTTCAAAAGCATTTTCAGATCATTTGTGTGTTCTGAAGAAACTACAAGAGATATCTAACCCATACTTTCTGTGCAAGAGGGGCTTGTACATCTGCACAACATGTCTTTTAAAGTTTGAACCTATCTTATTGCATTTTTGAGTTATAGCAGTTTTTACTGTTTTATTGCTCCAAAAGCCTTTTCAGCCCATGAACGGTTGTTTGTGAGTTTCGAAAAAAGTGCAAGAGCTATTCGAACCCATTTTGCTGGGCAAGAAGGACCTGTAAATCTACACAATATATAGTTTAAAGTTTGAGTTTATCATATTAGGTTTTGGATTTATAGCTGTTTTTGTGTCTATTGCTTCAAAAGCATTTTCAGATAATTTGTGTGTTCTGAAGAAACTACAAGAGATATCTAAGCCATACTTTCTGTGCAAGAGGGGCTTGTATATCTGCACAACATGTCTTTTAAAGTTTGAACCTATCTTATTGCATTTTTGAGTTATAGCAGTTTTTAAGTTTTTATTGCTCCAAAAGCCTTTTCAGCCCATGAACAGTTGTTTGTGAGTTTTCGAAAAAAGTGCAAGAGCTATTCGAACCATTTTTGCTGGGCAAGTAGGACCTGTAAATCTACACAATATATAGTTTAAAGTTTGAGACTATCATATTAGGTTTTGGATTTATAGCTGTTTTTGTGTCTATTGCTTCAAAAGCATTTTCGGATAATTTGTGTGTTCTGAAGAAACTACAAAAGATATCTAACCCATACTTTATGTGCAAGAGGGGCTTGTACATCTGCACAATATGTCTTTTAAAGTCTGAACCTATCTTATTGCATTTTTGAGTTATAGCAGTTTTTAGGTTTTTATTGCTCCAAAAGCCTTTTCAGCCCATGAACAGTTGTTTGTGAGTTTCGAAAAAAGTGCAAGAGCTATTCAAACCCTTTTTGCTGGGCAATTAGAACCTGTAAATCTACACAATATATAGTTTAAAGTTTGAGTCTATCATATTGGTTTTGGATTTATAGCTGTTTTTGTGTCTATTGCTTCAAAAGCATTTTCAGATAATTTGTGTGTTCTGAAGAAACTAAAAGAGATATCTAAGCCATACTTTCTGTGCAAGAGGGGCTTGTACATCTGCACAACATGTCTTTTAAAGTTTGAACCTATCTTATTTCAATTTTGAGTTATAGCAGTTTTTAAGTTTTATTGCTCTAAAAGCCTTTTCAGCCCATGAACAGTTGTTTGTGAGTTTCGAAAAAAGTGCAAGAGCTATTCAAACCCTATTTTCTGGGCAAGTAGGACCTGTAAATCTACACAATATATAGTTTAAAGTTTGAGTCTATCATATTAGGTTTTGGATTTATAGCTGTTTTTGTGTCTATTGCTTCAAAAGCATTTTCAGATAATTTGTGTGTTCTGAAGAAACTACAATAGATAACTAAGCCATACTTTCTGTGCAAGAGGGGCTTGTACATCTGCACAACATGTCTTTTAAAGTTTGAACCTATCTTATTGCATTTTTGAGTTATAGCAGTTTTTAAGTTTTTATTGCTCCAAAAGCCTTTTCAGCCCATGAACAGTTGTTTGTGAGTTTCGAAAAAAGTGCAAGAGCTATTCAAACCCTTTTTGCTGGGCAAGTAGGACCTGTAAATCTACACAATATATAGTTTAAAGTTTGAGTCTATCATATTAGGTTTTGGATTTATAGCTGTTTTTGTGTCTATTGCTTCAAAAGCATTTTCAGATAATTTGTGTGTTCTGAAGAAACTACAAGAGATATCTAACCCAAACTTTCTGTGCAAGAGGGGCTTGTATGTCTGCACAACATGTCTTTTAAAGTTTGAACCTATCTTATCGCATTTTTGAGTTATAGCAGTTTTTAAGTTTTTATTGCTCCAAAAGCCTTTTCAGCCCATGAACAGTTGTTTGTGAGTTTCGAAAAAAGTGCAAGAGCTATTCAAACCCTTTTTGCTGGGCAATTAGAACCTGTAAATCTACACAATATATAGTTTAAAGTTTGAGTCTATCATATAAGGTTTTGGATTTATAGCTGTTTTTGTGTCTATTGCTTCAAAAGCATTTTCAGATAATTTGTGTGTTCTGAAGAAACTACAAGAGATATCTAACCCATACTTTCTGTGCAAGAGGGGCTTGTACATCTGCACAACATGTCTTTTAAAGTTTGAACCTATCTTATTGCATTTTTGAGTTATAGCAGTTTTTACTGTTTTATAGCTCCAAAAGCCTTTTCAGCCCATGAAAAGTTGTTTGTGAGTTTCGAAAAAAGGGCAAGAGCTATTCAAACCCTTTTTGCTGGGCAAGTAGGACCTGTAAATCTACACAATATATAGTTTAAAGTTTGAGTCTATCATATAAGGTTTTGGATTTATAGCTGTTTTTGTGTCTATTGCTTCAAAAACATTTTCAGATAATTTGTGTGTTCTGAAGAAACTACAATAGATAACTAAGCCATACTTTCTGTGCAAGAGGGGCTTGTACATCTGCACAACATGTCTTTTAAAGTTTGAACCTATCTTATTGCATTTTTGAGTTATAGCAGTTTTTACGTTTTTATTGCTCCAAAAGCCTTTTCAGCCCATGAACAGTTGTTTGTGAGTTTCGAAAAAAGTGCAAGAGCGATTCGAACCCCTTTTGCTGGGCAAGTAGGACCTGTAAATCTACACAATATATAGTTTAAAGTTTGAGTCTATCATATAAGGTTTTGGATTTATAGCTGTTTTTGTGTCTATTGCTTCAAAAGCATTTTCAGATAATTTGTGTGTTCTGAAGAAACTACAAGAGATATCTAACCCATACTTTCTGTGCAAGAGGGGCTTGTACATCTGCACAACATGTCTTTTAAAGTTTGAACCTATCTTATTGCATTTTTGAGTTATAGCAGTTTTTACTGTTTTATAGCTCCAAAAGCCTTTTCAGCCCATGAAAAGTTGTTTGTGAGTTTCGAAAAAAGGGCAAGAGCTATTCAAACCCTTTTTGCTGGGCAAGTAGGACCTGTAAATCTACACAATATATAGTTTAAAGTTTGAGTCTATCATATAAGGTTTTGGATTTATAGCTGTTTTTGTGTCTATTGCTTCAAAAGCATTTTCAGATCATTTGTGTGTTCTGAAGAAACTACAAGAGATATCTAACCCATACTTTCTGTGCAAGAGGGGCTTGTACATCTGCACAACATGTCTTTTAAAGTTTGAACCTATCTTATTGCATTTTTGAGTTATAGCAGTTTTTACTGTTTTATTGCTCCAAAAGCCTTTTCAGCCCATGAACAGTTGTTTGTGAGTTTCGAAAAAAGTGCAAGAGCTATTCGAACCCATTTTGCTGGGCAAGAAGGACCTGTAAATCTACACAATATATAGTTTAAAGTTTGAGTTTATCATATTAGGTTTTGGATTTATAGCTGTTTTTGTGTCTATTGCTTCAAAAGCATTTTCAGATAATTTGTGTGTTCTGAAGAAACTACAAGAGATATCTAAGCCATACTTTCTGTGCAAGAGGGGCTTGTACATCTGCACAACATGTCTTTTAAAGTTTGAACCTATCTTATTGCATTTTTGAGTTATAGCAGTTTTTAAGTTTTTATTGCTCCAAAAGCCTTTTCAGCCCATGAACAGTTGTTTGTGAGTTTTCGAAAAAAGTGCAAGAGCTATTCGAACCCTTTTTGCTGGGCCAGTAGGACCTGTAAATCTACACAATATATAGTTTAAAGTTTGAGTCTATCATATTAGGTTTTGGATTTATAGCTGTTTTTGTGTCTATTGCTTCAAAAGCATTTTCAGATAATTTGTGTGTTCTGAAGAAACTACAAAAGATATCTAACCCATACTTTATGTGCAAGAGGGGCTTGTACATCTGCACAATATGTCTTTTAAAGTCTGAACCTATCTTATTGCATTTTTGAGTTATAGCAGTTTTTAAGTTTTTATTGCTCCAAAAGCCTTTTCAGCCCATGAACAGTTGTTTGTGAGTTTCGAAAAAAGTGCAAGAGCTATTCAAACCCTTTTTGCTGGGCAATTAGAACCTGTAAATCTACACAATATATAGTTTAAAGTTTGAGTCTATCATATTAGGTTTTGGATTTATAGCTGTTTTTGTGTCTATTGCTTCAAAAGCATTTTCAGATAATTTGTGTGTTCTGAAGAAACTAAAAGAGATATCTAAGCCATACTTTCTGTGCAAGAGGGGCTTGTACATCTGCACAACATGTCTTTTAAAGTTTGAACCTATCTTATTTCAATTTTGAGTTATAGCAGTTTTTAAGTTTTATTGCTCTAAAAGCCTTTTCAGCCCATGAACAGTTGTTTGTGAGTTTCGAAAAAAGTGCAAGAGCTATTCAAACCCTATTTTCTGGGCAAGTAGGACCTGTAAATCTACACAATATATAGTTTAAAGTTTGAGTCTATCATATTAGGTTTTGGATTTATAGCTGTTTTTGTGTCTATTGCTTCAAAAGCATTTTCAGATAATTTGTGTGTTCTGAAGAAACTACAATAGATAACTAAGCCATACTTTCTGTGCAAGAGGGGCTTGTACATCTGCACAACATGTCTTTTAAAGTTTGAACCTATCTTATTGCATTTTTGAGTTATAGCAGTTTTTAAGTTTTTATTGCTCCAAAAGCCTTTTCAGCCCATGAACAGTTGTTTGTGAGTTTCGAAAAAAGTGCAAGAGCTATTCAAACCCTTTTTGCTGGGCAAGTAGGACCTGTAAATCTACACAATATATAGTTTAAAGTTTGAGTCTATCATATTAGGTTTTGGATTTATAGCTGTTTTTGTGTCTATTGCTTCAAAAGCATTTTCAGATAATTTGTGTGTTCTGAAGAAACTACAAGAGATATCTAACCCAAACTTTCTGTGCAAGAGGGGCTTGTATGTCTGCACAACATGTCTTTTAAAGTTTGAAGCTATCTTATCGCATTTTTGAGTTATAGCAGTTTTTAAGTTTTTATTGCTCCAAAAGCCTTTTCAGCCCATGAACAGTTGTTTGTGAGTTTCGAAAAAAGTGCAAGAGCTATTCAAACCCTTTTTGCTGGGCAATTAGAACCTGTAAATCTACACAATATATAGTTTAAAGTTTGAGTCTATCATATAAGGTTTTGGATTTATAGCTGTTTTTGTGTCTATTGCTTCAAAAGCATTTTCAGATAATTTGTGTGTTCTGAAGAAACTACAAGAGATATCTAACCCATACTTTCTGTGCAAGAGGGGCTTGTACATCTGCACAACATGTCTTTTAAAGTTTGAACCTATCTTATTGCATTTTTGAGTTATAGCAGTTTTTACTGTTTTATAGCTCCAAAAGCCTTTTCAGCCCATGAAAAGTTGTTTGTGAGTTTCGAAAAAAGGGCAAGAGCTATTCAAACCCTTTTTGCTGGGCAAGTAGGACCTGTAAATCTACACAATATATAGTTTAAAGTTTTAGTCTATCATATAAGGTTTTGGATTTATAGCTGTTTTTGTGTCTATTGCTTCAAAAACATTTTCAGATAATTTGTGTGTTCTGAAGAAACTACAATAGATAACTAAGCCATACTTTCTGTGCAAGAGGGGCTTGTACATCTGCACAACATGTCTTTTAAAGTTTGAACCTATCTTATTGCATTTTTGAGTTATAGCAGTTTTTACGTTTTTATTGCTCCAAAAGCCTTTTCAGCCCATGAACAGTTGTTTGTGAGTTTCGAAAAAAGTGCAAGAGCGATTCGAACCCCTTTTGCTGGGCAAGTAGGACCTGTAAATCTACACAATATATAGTTTAAAGTTTGAGTCTATCATATAAGGTTTTGGATTTATAGCTGTTTTTGTGTCTATTGCTTCAAAAGCATTTTCAGATAATTTGTGTGTTCTGAAGAAACTACAAGAGATATCTAACCCATACTTTCTGTGCAAGAGGGGCTTGTACATCTGCACAACATGTCTTTTAAAGTTTGAACCTATCTTATTGCATTTTTGAGTTATAGCAGTTTTTACTGTTTTATAGCTCCAAAAGCCTTTTCAGCCCATGAAAAGTTGTTTGTGAGTTTCGAAAAAAGGGCAAGAGCTATTCAAACCCTTTTTGCTGGGCAAGTAGGACCTGTAAATCTACACAATATATAGTTTAAAGTTTGAGTCTATCATATAAGGTTTTGGATTTATAGCTGTTTTTGTGTCTATTGCTTCAAAAGCATTTTCAGATCATTTGTGTGTTCTGAAGAAACTACAAGAGATATCTAACCCATACTTTCTGTGCAAGAGGGGCTTGTACATCTGCACAACATGTCTTTTAAAGTTTGAACCTATCTTATTGCATTTTTGAGTTATAGCAGTTTTTACTGTTTTATTGCTCCAAAAGCCTTTTCAGCCCATGAACAGTTGTTTGTGAGTTTCGAAAAAAGTGCAAGAGCTATTCGAACCCATTTTGCTGGGCAAGAAGGACCTGTAAATCTACACAATATATAGTTTAAAGTTTGAGTTTATCATATTAGGTTTTGGATTTATAGCTGTTTTTGTGTCTATTGCTTCAAAAGCATTTTCAGATAATTTGTGTGTTCTGAAGAAACTACAAGAGATATCTAACCCAAACTTTCTGTGCAAGAGGGGCTTGTATGTCTGCACAACATGTCTTTTAAAGTTTGAACCTATCTTATTGCATTTTTGAGTTATAGCAGTTTTTAAGTTTTTATTGCTCCAAAAGCCTTTTCAGCCCATGAACAGTTGTTTGTGAGTTTCGAAAAAAGTGCAAGAGCTATTCAAACCCTTTTTGCTGGGCAATAAGAACCTGTAAATCTACACAATATATAGTTTAAAGTTTGAGTCTATCATATTAGGTTTTGGATTTATAGCTGTTTTTGTGTCTATTGCTTCAAAAGCATTTTCAGATAATTTGTGTGTTCTGAAGAAACTACAAGAGATATCTAACCCAAACTTTCTGTGCAAGAGGGGCTTGTATATCTGCACAACATGTCTTTTAAAGTTTGAACCTATCTTATTGCATTTTTGAGTTATAGCAGTTTTTAAGTTTTTATTGCTCCAAAAGCCTTTTCAGCCCATGAACAGTTGTTTGTGAGTTTCGAAAAAAGTGCAAGAGCTATTCAAACCCTTTTTGCTGGGCAATTAGAACCTGTAAATCTACACAATATATAGTTTAAAGTTTGAGTCTATCATATTAGGTTTTGGATTTATAGCTGTTTTTGTGTCTATTGCTTCAAAAGCATTTTCAGATAATTTGTGTGTTCTGAAGAAACTAAAAGAGATATCTAAGCCATACTTTCTGTGCAAGAGGGGCTTGTACATCTGCACAATATGTCTTTTAAAGTTTGAACCTATCTTATTTCAATTTTGAGTTATAGCAGTTTTTAAGTTTTTATTGCTCTAAAAGCCTTTTCAGCCCATGAACAGTTGTTTGTGAGTTTAAAAAAAAGTGCAAGAGCTATTCAAACCCTATTTTTTGGGCAAGTAGGACCTGTAAATCTACACAATATATAGTTTAAAGTTTGAGTCTATCATATTAGGTTTTGGATTTATAGCTGTTTTTGTGTCTATTGCTTCAAAAACATTTTCAGATAATTTGTGTGTTCTGAAGAAACTACAATAGATAACTAAGCCATACTTTCTGTGCAAGAGGGGCTTGTACATCTGCACAACATGTCTTTTAAGGTTTGAACCTATCTTATTGCATTTTTGAGTTATAGCAGTTTTTACGTTTTTATTGATCCAAAAGCCTTTTCAGCCCATGAACAGTTGTTTGTGAGTTTCGAAAAAAGTGCAAGAGCGATTCGAACCCCTTTTGCTGGGCAAGTAGGACCTGTAAATCTACACAATATATAGTTTAAAGTTTGAGTCTATCATATAAGGTTTTGGATTTATAGCTGTTTTTGTGTCTATTGCTTCAAAAGCATTTTCAGATAATTTGTGTGTTCTGAAGAAACTACAAGAGATATCTAACCCATACTTTCTGTGCAAGAGGGGCTTGTACATCTGCACAACATGTCTTTTAAAGTTTGAACCTATCTTATTGCATTTTTGAGTTATAGCAGTTTTTACTGTTTTATAGCTCCAAAAGCCTTTTCAGCCCATGAAAAGTTGTTTGTGAGTTTCGAAAAAAGGGCAAGAGCTATTCAAACCCTTTTTGCTGGGCAAGTAGGACCTGTAAATCTACACAATATATAGTTTAAAGTTTGAGTCTATCATATAAGGTTTTGGATTTATAGCTGTTTTTGTGTCTATTGCTTCAAAAGCATTTTCAGATCATTTGTGTGTTCTGAAGAAACTACAAGAGATATCTAACCCATACTTTCTGTGCAAGAGGGGCTTGTACATCTGCACAACATGTCTTTTAAAGTTTGAACCTATCTTATTGCATTTTTGAGTTATAGCAGTTTTTACTGTTTTATAGCTCCAAAAGCCTTTTCAGCCCATGAAAAGTTGTTTGTGAGTTTCGAAAAAAGGGCAAGAGCTATTCAAACCCTTTTTGCTGGGCAAGTAGGACCTGTAAATCTACACAATATATAGTTTAAAGTTTGAGTCTATCATATAAGGTTTTGGATTTATAGCTGTTTTTGTGTCTATTGCTTCAAAAGCATTTTCAGATCATTTGTGTGTTCTGAAGAAACTACAAGAGATATCTAACCCATACTTTCTGTGCAAGAGGGGCTTGTACATCTGCACAACATGTCTTTTAAAGTTTGAACCTATCTTATTGCATTTTTGAGTTATAGCAGTTTTTACTGTTTTATTGCTCCAAAAGCCTTTTCAGCCCATGAACAGTTGTTTGTGAGTTTCGAAAAAAGTGCAAGAGCTATTCGAACCCATTTTGCTGGGCAAGAAGGACCTGTAAATCTACACAATATATAGTTTAAAGTTTGAGTTTATCATATTAGGTTTTGGATTTATAGCTGTTTTTGTGTCTATTGCTTCAAAAGCATTTTCAGATAATTTGTGTGTTCTGAAGAAACTACAAGAGATATCTAAGCCATACTTTCTGTGCAAGAGGGGCTTGTACATCTGCACAACATGTCTTTTAAAGTTTGAACTTATCTTATTGCATTTTTGAGTTATAGCAGTTTTTAAGTTTTTATTGCTCCAAAAGCCTTTTCAGCCCATGAACAGTTGTTTGTGAGTTTCGAAAAAAGTGCAAGAGCTATTTGAACCCTTTTTGCTGGGCAAGTAGGACCTGTAAATCTACACAATATATAGTTTAAAGTTTGAGTCTATCATATTAGGTTTTGGATTTATAGCTGTTTTTGTGTCTATTGCTTCAAAAGCATTTTCAGATAATTTGTGTGTTCTGAAGAAACTACAAGAGATATCTAACCCAAACTTTCTGTGCAAGAAGGGCTTGTATATCTGCACAACATGTCTTTTAAAGTTTGAACTTATCTTATTGCATTTTTGAGTTATAGCAGTTTTTAAGTTTTTATTGCTCCAAAAGCCTTTTCAGCCCATGAACAGTTGTTTGTGAGTTTCGAAAAAAGTGCAAGAGCTATTCAAACACTATTTTCTGGGCAAGTAGGACCTGTAAATCTACACAATATATTGTTTAAAGTTTGAGTCTATCATATTAGGTTTTGGATTTATAGCTGTTTTTGTGTCTATTGCTTCAAAAGCATTTTCAGATAATTTGTGTGTTCTGAAGAAACTACAAGAGATAACTAAGCCATACTTTCTGTGCAAGAGGGGCTTGTACATCTGCACAACATGTCTTTTAAAGTTTGAACCTATCTTATTGCATTTTTGAGTTATAGCAGTTTTTAAGTTTTTATTGCTCCAAAAGCCTTTTCAGCCCATGAACAGTTGTTTGTGAGTTTTCGAAAAAAGTGCAAGAGCTATTCGAACCCTTTTTGCTGGGCAAGTAGGACCTGTAAATCTACACAATATATAGTTTAAAGTTTGAGTCTATCATATTAGGTTTTGGATTTATAGCTGTTTTTGTATCTATTGCTTCAAAACCATTTTCAGATAATTTGTGTGTTCTGAAGAAACTACAAGAGATATCTAACCCAAACTTTCTGTGCAAGAAGGGCTTGTATATCTGCACAACATGTCTTTTAAAGTTTGAACTTATCTTATTGCATTTTTGAGTTATAGCAGTTTTTAAGTTTTTATTGCTCCAAAAGCCTTTTCAGCCCATGAACAGTTGTTTGTGAGTTTCGAAAAAAGTGCAAGAGCTATTCAAACCCTATTTTCTGGGCAAGTAGGACCTGTAAATCTACACAATATATAGTTTAAAGTTTGAGTCTATCATATTAGGTTTTGGATTTATAGCTGTTTTTGTGTCTATTGCTTCAAAAGCATTTTCAGATAATTTGTGTGTTCTGAAGAAACTACAAGAGATAACTAAGCCATACTTTCTGTGCAAGAGGGGCTTGTACATCTGCACATGTCTTTTAAAGTTTGAACCTATCTTATTGCATTTTTGAGTTATAGCAGTTTTTAAGTTTTTATTGCTCCAAAAGCCTTTTCAGCCCATGAACAGTTGTTTGTGAGTTTTCGAAAAAAGTGCAAGAGCTATTCAAACCCTTTTTGCTGGGCAAGTAGGACCTGTAAATCTACACAATATATAGTTTAAAGTTTGAGTCTATCATATTAGGTTTTGGATTTATAGCTGTTTTTGTGTCTATTGCTTCAAAAGCATTTTCAGATAATTTGTGTGTTCTGAAGAAACTACAAGAGATAACTAAGCCATACTTTCTGTGCAAGAGGGGCTTGTACATCTGCACAACATGTCTTTTAAAGTTTGAACCTATCTTATTGCATTTTTGAGTTATAGCAGTTTTTAAGTTTTTATTGCTCCAAAAGCCTTTTCAGCCCATGAACAGTTGTTTGTGAGTTTTCGAAAAAAGTGCAAGAGCTATTCAAACCCTTTTTGCTGGGCAAGTAGGACCTGTAAATCTACACAATATATAGTTTAAAGTTTGAGTCTATCATATTAGGTTTTGGATTTATAGCTGTTTTTGTATCTATTGCTTCAAAACCATTTTCAGATAATTTGTGTGTTCTGAAGAAACTACAAGAGATATCTAACCCAAACTTTCTGTGCAAGAAGGGCTTGTATATCTGCACAACATGTCTTTTAAAGTTTGAACTTATCTTATTGCATTTTTGAGTTATAGCAGTTTTTAAGTTTTTATTGCTCCAAAAGCCTTTTCAGCCCATGAACAGTTGTTTGTGAGTTTCGAAAAAAGTGCAAGAGCTATTCAAACCCTATTTTCTGGGCAAGTAGGACCTGTAAATCTACACAATATATAGTTTAAAGTTTGAGTCTATCATATTAGGTTTTGGATTTATAGCTGTTTTTGTGTCTATTGCTTCAAAAGCATTTTCAGATAATTTGTGTGTTCTGAAGAAACTACAAGAGATAACTAAGCCATACTTTCTGTGCAAGAGGGGCTTGTACATCTGCACAACATGTCTTTTAAAGTTTGAACCTATCTTATTGCATTTTTGAGTTATAGCAGTTTTTAAGTTTTTATTGCTCCAAAAGCCTTTTCAGCCCATGAACAGTTGTTTGTGAGTTTTCGAAAAAAGTGCAAGAGCTATTCGAACCCTTTTTGCTGGGCAAGTAGGACCTGTAAATCTACACAATATATAGTTTAAAGTTTGAGTCTATCATATTAGGTTTTGGATTTATAGCTGTTTTTGTGTCTATTGCTTCAAAAGCATTTTCAGATAATTTGTGTGTTCTGAAGAAACTACAAGAGATAACTAAGCCATACTTTCTGTGCAAGAGGGGCTTGTACATCTGCACAACATGTCTTTTAAAGTTTGAACCTATCTTATTGCATTTTTGAGTTATAGCAGTTTTTAAGTTTTTATTGCTCCAAAAGCCTTTTCAGCCCATGAACAGTTGTTTGTGAGTTTTCGAAAAAAGTGCAAGAGCTATTCAAACCCTTTTTGCTGGGCAAGTAGGACCTGTAAATCTACACAATATATAGTTTAAAGTTTGAGTCTATCATATTAGGTTTTGGATTTATAGCTGTTTTTGTGTCTATTGCTTCAAAAGCATTTTCAGATAATTTGTGTGTTCTGAAGAAACTACAAGAGATATCTAAGCCATACTTTCTGTGCAAGAGGGGCTTGTATATCTGCACAACATGTCTTTTAAAGTTTGAACTTATCTTATTGCATTTTTGAGTTATAGCAGTTTTTAAGTTTTTATTGCTCCAAAAGCCTTTTCAGCCCATGAACAGTTGTTTGTGAGTTTCGAAAAAAGTGCAAGAGCTATTCAAACCCTTTTTGCTGGGCAATTAGAACCTGTAAATCTACACAATATATAGTTTAAAGTTTGAGTCTATCATATTAGGTTTTGGATTTATAGCTGTTTTTGTGTCTATTGCTTCAAAAGCATTTTCAGATAATTTGTGTGTTTTGAAGAAACTACAAGAGATATCTAAGCCATACTTTCTGTGCAAGAGGGGCTTGTACATCTGTACAACATGTCTTTTAAAGTTTGAACCTATCTTATTTCAATTTTGAGTTATAGCAGTTTTTAAGTTTTTATTGCTCTAAAAGCCTTTTCAGCCCATGAACAGTTGTTTGTGAGTTTCGAAAAAAGTGCAAGAGCTATTTGAACCCTTTTTGCTGGGTAAGTAGGACCTGTAAATCTAAACAATATATAGTTTAAAGTTTGAGTCTATCATATCAGGTTTTGGATTGTATAGCTGTTTTTGTGTCTATTGCTTCAAAAGCATTTTCAGATAATTTGTGTGTTCTGAAGAAACTACAAGAGATATCTAACCCAAACTTTCTGTGCAAGAAGGGCTTGTATATCTGCACAACATGTCTTTTAAAGTTTGAACTTATCTTATTGCATTTTTGAGTTATAGCAGTTTTTAAGTTTTTATTGCTCCAAAAGCCTTTTCAGCCCATGAACAGTTGTTTGTGAGTTTTCGAAAAAAGTGCAAGAGCTATTCGAACCCTTTTTGCTGGGCAAGTAGGACCTGTAAATCTACACAATATATAGTTTAAAGTTTGAGTCTATCATATTTGGTTTTGGATTTATAGCTGTTTTTGTGTCTATTGCTTCAAAAGCATTTTCAGATAATTTGTGTGTTCTGAAGAAACTACAAGAGATATCTAACCCAAACTGTCTGTGCAAGAAGGGCTTGTATATCTGCACAACATGTCTTTTAAAGTTTGAACTTATCTTATTGCATTTTTGAGTTATAGCAGTTTTTAAGTTTTTATTGCTCCAAAAGCCTTTTCAGCCCATGAACAGTTGTTTGTGAGTTTCGAAAAAAGTGCAAGAGCTATTCAAACCCTTTTTGCTGGGCAATTAGAACCTGTAAATCTACACAATATATAGTTTAAAGTTTGAGTCTATCATATTAGGTTTTGGATTTATAGCTGTTTTTGTGTCTATTGCTTCAAAAGCATTTTCAGATAATTTGTGTGTTCTGAAGAAACTACAAGAGATATCTAAGCCATACTTTCTGTGCAAGAGGGGCTTGTACATCTGTACAACATGTCTTTTAAAGTTTGAACCTATCTTATTTCAATTTTGAGTTATAGCAGTTTTTAAGTTTTTATTGCTCCAAAAGCCTTTTCAGCCCATGAACAGTTGTTTGTGAGTTTTCGAAAAAAGTGCAAGAGCTATTTGAACCCTTTTTGCTGGGCAAGTAGGACCTGTAAATCTACACAATATATAGTTTAAAGTTTGAGTCTATCATATTAGGTTTTGGATTTATAGCTGTTTTTGTGTCTATTGCTTCAAAAGCATTTTCAGATAATTTGTGTGTTCTGAAGAAACTACAAGAGATATCTAACCCAAACTTTCTGTGCAAGAGGGGCTTGTACATCTGCACAACATGTCTTTTAAAGTTTGAACCTATCTTATTGCATTTTTGAGTTATAGCAGTTTTTAAGTTTTTATTGCTCCAAAAGCCTTTTCAGCCCATGAACAGTTGTTTTTGAGTTTCGAAAAAAGTGCAAGAGCTATTCAAACCCTTTTTGCTGAGCAAGTAGGACCTGTAAATCTACACAATATATAGTTTAAAGTTTGAGTCTATCATATTAGGTTTTGGATTTATAGCTGTTTTTGTGTCTATTGCTTCAAAAGCATTTTCAGATAATTTGTGTGTTCTGAAGAAACTACAAGAGATATCTAACCCAAACTTTCTGTGCAAGAAGGGCTTGTATATCTGCACAACATGTCTTTTAAAGTTTGAACTTATCTTATTGCATTTTTGAGTTATAGCAGTTTTTAAGTTTTTATTGCTCCAAAAGCCTTTTCAGCCCATGAACAGTTGTTTGTGAGTTTTCGAAAAAAGTGCAAGAGCTATTCGAACCCTTTTTGCTGGGCAAGTAGGACCTGGAAATCTACACAATATATAGTTTAAAGTTTGAGTCTATCATATTAGGTTTTGGATTTATAGCTGTTTTTGTATCTATTGCTTCAAAACCATTTTCAGATAATTTGTGTGTTCTGAAGAAACTACAAGAGATAACTAAGCCATACTTTCTGTGCAAGAGGGGCTTGTACATCTGCACAACATGTCTTTTAAAGTTTGAACCTATCTTATTGCATTTTTGAGTTATAGCAGTTTTTAAGTTTGTATTGCTCCAAAAGCCTTTTCAGCCCATGAACAGTTGTTTGTGAGTTTTCGAAAAAAGTGCAAGAGCTATTCGAACCCTTTTTGCTGGGCAAGTAGGACCTGTAAATCTACACAATATATAGTTTAAAGTTTGAGTCTATCATATTAGGTTTTGGATTTATAGCTGTTTTTGTGTCTATTGCTTCAAAAGCATTTTCAGATAATTTGTGTGTTCTGAAGAAACTACAAGAGATATCTAAGCCATACTTTCTGTGCAAGAGGGGCTTGTACATCTGTACAACATGTCTTTTAAAGTTTTAACCTATCTTATTTCAATTTTGAGTTATAGCAGTTTTTAAGTTTTTATTGCTCTAAAAGCCTTTTCAGCCCATGAACAGTTGTTTGTGAGTTTCGAAAAAAGTGCAAGAGCTATTCAAACCCTTTTTGCTGGGCAAGTAGGACCTGTAAATCTACACAATATATAGTTTAAAGTTTGAGTCTATCATATTAGGTTTTGGATTTATAGCTGTTTTTGTGTCTATTGCTTCAAAAGCATTTTCAGATAATTTGTGTGTTCTGAAGAAACTACAGGAGATATCTAACCCAAACTTTCTGTGCAAGAGGGGCTTGTACATCTGCACAACATGTCTTTTAAAGTTTGAACTTATCTTATTGCATTTTTGAGTTATAGCAGTTTTTAAGTTTTTATTGCTCCAAAAGCCTTTTCAGCCCATGAACAGTTGTTTGTGAGTTTCGAAAAAAGTGCAAGAGCTATTCAAACCCTTTTTGCTGGGCAAGTAGGACCTGTAAATCTACACAATATATAGTTTAAAGTTTGAGTCTATCATATTAGGTTTTGGATTTATAGCTGTTTTTGTGTCTATTGCTTCAAAAGCATTTTCAGATAATTTGTGTGTTCTGAAGAAACTACAAGAGATATCTAACCCAAACTTTCTGTGCAAGAGGGGCTTGTACATCTGCACAACATGTCTTTTAAAGTTTGAACCTATCTTATTGCATTTTTGAGTTATAGCAGTTTTTAAGTTTTTATTGCTCCAAAAGCCTTTTCAGCCCATGAACAATTGTTTGTGAGTTTCGAAAAAAGTGCAAGAGCTATTCAAACCCTTTTTGCTGGGCAAGTAGGACCTGTAAATCTACACAATATATAGTTTAAAGTTTGAGTCTATCATATTAGGTTTTGGATTTATAGCTGTTTTTGTGTCTATTGCTTCAAAAGCATTTTCAGATAATTTGTGTGTTCTGAAGAAACTACAAGAGATAACTAAGCCATACTTTCTGTGCAAGAGGGGCTTGTACATCTGCACAACATGTCTTTTAAAGTTTGAACCTATCTTATTGCATTTTTGAGTTATAGCAGTTTTTAAGTTTTTATTGCTCCAAAAGCCTTTTCAGCCCATGAACAGTTGTTTGTGAGTTTTCGAAAAAAGTGCAAGAGCTATTCGAACCCTTTTTGCTGGGCAAGTAGGACCTGTAAATCTACACAATATATAGTTTAAAGTTTGAGTCTATCATATTAGGTTTTGGATTTATAGCTGTTTTTGTGTCTATTGCTTCAAAAGCATTTTCAGATAATTTGTGTGTTCTGAAGAAACTACAAGAGATATCTAAGCCATACTTTCTGTGCAAGAGGGGCTTGTACATCTGTACAACATGTCTTTTAAAGTTTTAACCTATCTTATTTCAATTTTGAGTTATAGCAGTTTTTAAGTTTTTATTGCTCTAAAAGCCTTTTCAGCCCATGAACAGTTGTTTGTGAGTTTCGAAAAAAGTGCAAGAGCTATTCAAACCCTTTTTGCTGGGCAAGTAGGACCTGTAAATCTACACAATATATAGTTTAAAATTTGAGTCTATCATATTAGGTTTTGGATTTATAGCTGTTTTTGTGTCTATTGCTTCAAAAGCATTTTCAGATAATTTGTGTGTTCTGAAGAAACTACAGGAGATATCTAACCCAAACTTTCTGTGCAAGAGGGGCTTGTACATCTGCACAACATGTCTTTTAAAGTTTGAACTTATCTTATTGCATTTTTGAGTTATAGCAGTTTTTAAGTTTTTATTGCTCCAAAAGCCTTTTCAGCCCATGAACAGTTGTTTGTGAGTTTCGAAAAAAGTGCAAGAGCTATTCAAACCCTTTTTGCTGGGCAAGTAGGACCTGTAAATCTACACAATATATAGTTTAAAGTTTGAGTCTATCATATTAGGTTTTGGATTTATAGCTGTTTTTGTGTCTATTGCTTCAAAAGCATTTTCAGATAATTTGTGTGTTCTGAAGAAACTACAAGAGATATCTAACCCAAACTTTCTGTGCAAGAAGGGCTTGTATATCTGCACAACATGTCTTTTAAAGTTTGAACTTATCTTATTGCATTTTGAGTTATAGCAGTTTTTAAATTTTTATTGCTCCAAAAGCCTTTTCAGCCCATGAACAGTTGTTTGTGAGTTTCGAAAAAAGTGCAAGAGCTATTCAAACCCTATTTTCTGGGCAAGTAGGACCTGTAAATCTACACAATATATAGTTTAAAGTTTGAGTCTATCATATTAGGTTTTGGATTTATAGCTGTTTTTGTGTCTATTGCTTCAAAAGCATTTTCAGATAATTTGTGTGTTCTGAAGAAACTACAAGAGATATCTATCCCATACTTTCTGTGCACGAGGGGCTTGTACATCTGCACAACATGTCTTTTAAAGTTTGAACCTATCTTATTGCATTTTTGAGTTATAGCAGTTTTTACTGTTTTATTGCTCCAAAAGCCTTTTCAGCCCATGAACAGTTGTTTGTGAGTTTCGAAAAAAGTGCAAGAGCTATTCGAACCCTTTTTGCTGGGCAAGTAGGACCTGTAAATCTACACAATATATAGTTTAAAGTTTGAGTCTATCATATTAGGTTTTGGATTTATAGCTGTTTTTGTGTCTCTATTGCTTCAAAAGCATTTTCAGATCATTTGTGTGTTCTGAAGAAACTACAAGAGATATCTAACCCATACTTTCTGTGCAAGAGGGGCTTGTACATCTGCACAACATGTCTTTTAAAGTTTGAACCTATCTTATTGCATTTTTGAGTTATAGCAGTTTTTACTGTTTTATTGCTCCAAAAGCCTTTTCAGCCCATGAAAAGTTGTTTGTGAGTTTCGAAAAAAGGGCAAGAGCTATTCAAACCCTTTTTGCTGGGCAAGAAGGACCTGTAAATCTACACAATATATAGTTTAAAGTTTGAGTCTATCATATATGGTTTTGGATTTATAGCTGTTTTTGTGTCTATTGCTTCAAAAGCATTTTCAGATCATTTGTGTGTTCTGAAGAAACTACAAGAGATATCTAACCCATACTTTCTGTGCAAGAGGGGCTTGTACATCTGCACAGCATGTCTTTTAAAGTTTGAACCTATCTTATTGCATTTTTGAGTTATAGCAGTTTTTAAGTTTTTATTGCTCCAAAAGCCTTTTCAGCTCATGAACAGTTGTTTGTGAGTTTCGAAAAAAGTGCAAGAGCTATTCGAACCTTTTTTGCTGGGCAAGTAGGACCTGTACATCTACACAATATATAGTTTAAAGTTTGAGTCTATCATATTAGGTTTTGGATTTATAGCTGTTTTTGTGTCTCAATTGCTTCAAAAGCATTTTCAGATCATTTGTGTGTTCTGAAGAAACTACAAGAGATATCTAACCCATACTTTCTGTGCAAGAGGGGCTTGTACATCTGCACAACATGTCTTTTAAAGTTTGAACCTATCTTATTGCATTTTTGAGTTATAGCAGTTTTTACTGTTTTATTGCTCCAAAAGCCTTTTCAGCCCATGAACAGTTGTTTGTGAGTTTCGAAAAAAGTGCAAGAGCTATTCGAACCCTTTTTGCTGGGCAAGTAGGACCTGTAAATCTACACAATATATAGTTTAAAGTTTGAGTTTATCATATAAGGTTTTGGATTTATAGCTGTTTTTGTGTCTATTGCTTCAAAAGCATTTTCAGATAATTTGTGTGTTCTGAAGAAACTACAAGAGATATCTAACCCATACTTTCTGTGCACGAGGGGCTTGTACATCTGCACAACATGTTTTTTAAAGTTTGAACCTATCTTATTGCATTTTTGAGTTATAGCAGTTTTTACTGTTTTATTGCTCCAAAAGCCTTTTCAGCCCATGAACAGTTGTTTGTGAGTTTCGAAAAAAGTGCAAGAGCTCTTCGAACCCTTTTTGCTGGGCAAGTAGGACCTGTAAATCTACACAATATATAGTTTAAAGTTTGAGTTTATCATATTAGGTTTTGGATTTATAGCTGTTTTTGTGTCTATTGCTTCAAAAGCATTTTCAGATAATTTGTGTGTTCTGAAGAAACTACAAGAGATATCTAACCCATACTTTCTGTGCAAGAGGGGCTTGTACATCTGCACAACATGTCTTTTAAAGTTTGAACCTATCTTATTGCATTTTTGAGTTATAGCAGTTTTTACTGTTTTATTGCTCCAAAAGCCTTTTCAGCCCATGAACAGTTGTTTGTGAGTTTCGAAAAAAGTGCAAGAGCTATTCGAACCCTTTTTGCTGGGCAAGTAGGACCTGTAAATCTACACAATATATAGTTTAAAGTTTGAGTTTATCATATAAGGTTTTGGATTTATAGCTGTTTTTGTGTCTATTGCTTCAAAAGCATTTTAAGATAATTTGTGTGTTCTGAAGAAACTACAAGAGATATCTAACCCATACTTTCTGTGCACGAGGGGCTTGTACATCTGCACAACATGTCTTTTAAAGTTTGAACCTATCTTATTGCATTTTTGAGTTATAGCAGTTTTTACTGTTTTATTGCTCCAAAAGCCTTTTCAGCCCATGAACAGTTGTTTGTGAGTTTCGAAAAAAGTGCAAGAGCTATTCGAACCCTTTTTGCTGGGCAAGTAGGACCTGTAAATCTACACAATATATAGTTTAAAGTTTGAGTCTATCATATTAGGTTTTGGATTTATAGCTGTTTTTGTGTCTATTGCTTCAAAAGCATTTTCAGATAATTTGTGTGTTCTGAAGAAACTACAAGAGATATCTAACTTTCTGTGCACGAGGGGCTTGTACATCTGCACAACATGTCTTTTAAAGTTTGAACCTATCTTATTGCATTTTTGAGTTATAGCAGTTTTTAAGTTTTTATTGCTCCAAAAGCCTTTTCAGCCCATGAACAGTTGTTTGTGAGTTTCGAAAAAAGTGCAAGAGCTATTCGAACCCTTTTTGCTGGGCAAGTAGGACCTGTAAATCTACACAATATATAGTTTAAAGTTTGAGTCTATCATATTAGGTTTTGGATTTATAGCTGTTTTTGTGTCTCTATTGCTTCAAAAGCATTTTCAGATCATTTGTGTGTTCTGAAGAAACTACAAGAGATATCTAACCCATACTTTCTGTGCAAGAGGGGCTTGTACATCTGCACAACATGTCTTTTAAAGTTTGAACCTATCTTATTGCATTTTTGAGTTATAGCAGTTTTTACTGTTTTATTGCTCCAAAAGCCTTTTCAGCCCATGAAAAGTTGTTTGTGAGTTTCGAAAAAAGGGCAAGAGCTATTCAAACCCTTTTTGCTGGGCAAGAAGGACCTGTAAATCTACACAATATATAGTTTAAAGTTTGAGTCTATCATATATGGTTTTGGATTTATAGCTGTTTTTGTGTCTATTGCTTCAAAAGCATTTTCAGATCATTTGTGTGTTCTGAAGAAACTACAAGAGATATCTAACCCATACTTTCTGTGCAAGAGGGGCTTGTACATCTGCACAGCATGTCTTTTAAAGTTTGAACCTATCTTATTGCATTTTTGAGTTATAGCAGTTTTTACTGTCTTATTGCTCCAAAAGCCTTTTCAGCCCATGAACAGTTGTTTGTGAGTTTCGAAAAAAGTGCAAGAGCTATTCGAACCCATTTTGCTGGGCAAGAAGGACCTGTAAATCTACACAATATATAGTTTAAAGTTTGAGTCTATCATATTAGGTTTTGGATTTATAGCTGTTTTTGTGTCTATTGCTTCAAAAGCATTTTCAGATCATTTGTGTGTTCTGAAGAAACTACAAGAGATAACTAAGCCATACTTTCTGTGCAAGAGGGGCTTGTACATCTGCACAACATGTCTTTTAAAGTTTGAACCTATCTTATTGCATTTTTGAGTTATAGCAGTTTTTAAGTTTTTATTGCTCCAAAAGCCTTTTCAGCCCATGAACAGTTGTTTGTGAGTTTTCGAAAAAAGTGCAAGAGCTATTTGAACCCTTTTTGCTGGGCAAGTAGGACCTGTAAATCTACACAATATATAGTTTAAAGTTTGAGTCTATCATATTAGGTTTTGGATTTATAGCTGTTTTTGTGTCTATTGCTTCAAAAGCATTTTCAGATAATTTGTGTGTTCTGAAGAAACTACAAGAGATATCTAACCCATACTTTCTGTGCACGAGGGGCTTGTACATCTGCACAACATGTCTTTTAAAGTTTGAACCTATCTTATTGCATTTTTGAGTTATAGCAGTTTTTAAGTTTTTATTGCTCCAAAAGCCTTTTCAGCTCATGAACAGTTGTTTGTGAGTTTCGAAAAAAGTGCAAGAGCTATTCGAACCCTTTTTGCTGGGCAAGTAGGACCTGTAAATCTACACAATATATAGTTTAAAGTTTGAGTCTATCATATTAGGTTTTGGATTTATAGCTGTTTTTGTGTCTATTGCTTCAAAAGCATTTTCAGATCATTTGTGTGTTCTGAAGAAACTACAAGAGATATCTAACCCATACTTTCTGTGCAAGAGGGGCTTGTACATCTGCACAGCATGTCTTTTAAAGTTTGAACCTATCTTATTGCATTTTTGAGTTATAGCAGTTTTTACTGTCTTATTGCTCCAAAAGCCTTTTCAGCCCATGAACAGTTGTTTGTGAGTTTCGAAAAAAGTGCAAGAGCTATTCGAACCCATTTTGCTGGGCAAGAAGGACCTGTAAATCTACACAATATATAGTTTAAAGTTTGAGTTTATCATATTAGGTTTTGGATTTATAGCTGTTTTTGTGTCTATTGCTTCAAAAGCATTTTCAGATAATTTGTGTGTTCTGAAGAAACTACAAGAGATATCTAACCCATACTTTCTGTGCAAGAGGGGCTTGTACATCTGCACAACATGTCTTTTAAAGTCTGAACCTATCTTATTGCATTTTTGAGTTATAGCAGTTTTTACTGTTTTATTGCTCCAAAAGCCTTTTCAGCCCATGAACAGTTGTTTGTGAGTTTCGAAAAAAGTGCAAGAGCTATTCGAACCCTTTTTGCTGGGCAAGTAGGACCTGTAAATCTACACAATATATAGTTTAAAGTTTGAGTTTATCATATTAGGTTTTGGATTTATAGCTGTTTTTGTGTCTATTGCTTCAAAAGCATTTTCAGATAATTTGTGTGTTCTGAAGAAACTACAAGAGATATCTAACCCATACTTTCTGTGCAAGAGGGGCTTGTACATCTGCACAACATGTCTTTTAAAGTTTGAACCTATCTTATTGCATTTTTGAGTTATAGCAGTTTTTACTGTTTTATTGCTCCAAAAGCCTTTTCAGCCCATGAACAGTTGTTTGTGAGTTTCGAAAAAAGTGCAAGAGCTATTCGAACCCTTTTTGCTGGGCAAGTAGGACCTGTAAATCTACACAATATATAGTTTAAAGTTTGAGTCTATCATATAAGGTTTTGGATTTATAGCTGTTTTTGTGTCTATTGCTTCAAAAGCATTTTCAGATAATTTGTGTGTTCTGAAGAAACTACAAGAGATATCTAACCCATACTTTCTGTGCAAGAGGGGCTTGTACATCTGCACAACATGTCTTTTAAAGTTTGAACCTATCTTATTGCATTTTTGAGTTATAGCAGTTTTTACTGTTTTATTGCTCCAAAAGCCTTTTCAGCCCATGAACAGTTGTTTGTGAGTTTCGAAAAAAGTGCAAGAGCTATTCAAACCCTTTTTGCTGGGCAAGTAGGACCTGTAAATCTACACAATATATAGTTTAAAGTTTGAGTTTATCATATAAGGTTTTGGATTTATAGCTGTTTTTGTGTCTATTGCTTCAAAAGCATTTTCAGATAATTTGTGTGTTCTGAAGAAACTACAAGAGATATCTAACGCATACTTTCTGTGCAAGAGGGGCTTGTACATCTGCACAACATGTCTTTTAAAGTTTGAACCTATCTTATTGCATTTTTGAGTTATAGCAGTTTTTACTGTTTTATTGCTCCAAAAGCCTTTTCAGCCCATGAACAGTTGTTTGTGAGTTTCGAAAAAAGTGCAAGAGCTATTCGAACCCTTTTTGCTGGGCAAGTAGGACCTGTAAATCTACACAATATATAGTTTAAAGTTTGAGTTTATCATATAAGCTTTTGGATTTATAGCTGTTTTTGTGTCTATTGCTTCAAAAGCATTTTAAGATAATTTGTGTGTTCTGAAGAAACTACAAGAGATATCTAACCCATACTTTCTGTGCACGAGGGGCTTGTACATCTGCACAACATGTCTTTTAAAGTTTGAACCTATCTTATTGCATTTTTGAGTTATAGCAGTTTTTACTGTTTTATTGCTCCAAAAGCCTTTTCAGCCCATGAACAGTTGTTTGTGAGTTTCGAAAAAAGTGCAAGAGCTATTCGAACCCTTTTTGCTGGGCAAGTAGGACCTGTAAATCTACACAATATATAGTTTAAAGTTTGAGTCTATCATATTAGGTTTTGGATTTATAGCTGTTTTTGAATCTATTGCTTCAAAAGCATTTTCAGATAATTTGTGTGTTCTGAAGAAACTACAAGAGATATCTAACCCAAACTTTCTGTGCAAGAAGGGCTTGTATATCTGCACAACATGTCTTTTAAAGTTTGAACTTATCTTATTGCATTTTTGAGTTATAGCAGTTTTTACTGTTTTATTGCTCCAAAAGCCTTTTCAGCCCATGCACAGTTGTTTGTGAGTTTCGAAAAAAGTGCAAGAGCTATTCGAACCCTTTTTGCTGGGCAAGTAGGACCTGTAAATCTACACAATATATAGTTTAAAGTTTGAGTTTATCATATAAGCTTTTGGATTTATAGCTGTTTTTGTGTCTATTGCTTCAAAAGCATTTTAAGATAATTTGTGTGTTCTGAAGAAACTACAAGAGATATCTAACCCATACTTTCTGTGCACGAGGGGCTTGTACATCTGCACAACATGTCTTTTAAAGTTTGAACCTATCTTATTGCATTTTTGAGTTATAGCAGTTTTTACTGTTTTATTGCTCCAAAAGCCTTTTCAGCCCATGAACAGTTGTTTGTGAGTTTCGAAAAAAGTGCAAGAGCTATTCGAACCCTTTTTGCTGGGCAAGTAGGACCTGTAAATCTACACAATATATAGTTTAAAGTTTGAGTCTATCATATTAGGTTTTGGATTTATAGCTGTTTTTGTATCTATTGCTTCAAAAGCATTTTCAGATAATTTGTGTGTTCTGAAGAAACTACAAGAGATATCTAACCCAAACTTTCTGTGCAAGAGGGGCTTGTACATCTGCACATTATGTCTTTTAAAGTTTGAACTTATCTTATTGCATTTTTGAGTTATAGCAGTTTTTAAGTTTTTATTGCTCCAAAAGCCTTTTCAGCCCATGAACAGTTGTTTGTGAGTTTCGAAAAAAGTGCAAGAGCTATTCGAACCCTTTTTGCTGGGCAAGTAGGACCTGTAAATCTACACAATATATAGTTTAAAGTTTGAGTCTATCATATTAGGTTTTGGATTTATAGCTGTTTTTGTATCTATTGCTTCAAAAGCATTTTCAGATAATTTGTGTGTTCTGAAGAAACTACAAGAGATATCTAACCCAAACTTTCTGTGCAAGAGGGGCTTGTATATCTGCACAACATGTCTTTTAAAGTTTGAACTTATCTTATTGCATTTTTGAGTTATAGCAGTTTTTAAGTTTTTATTGCTCCAAAAGCCTTTTCAGCCCATGAACAGTTGTTTGTGAGTTTCGAAAAAAGTGCAAGAGCTATTCGAACCCTTTTTGCTGGGCAAGTAGGACCTGTAAATCTACACAATATATAGTTTAAAGTTTGAGTCTATCATATTAGGTTTTGGATTTATAGCTGTTTTTGTGTCTATTGCTTCAAAAGCATTTTCAGATAATTTGTGTGTTCTGAAGAAACTACAAGAGATAACTAAGTCATACTTTCTGTGCAAGAGGGGCTTGTACATCTGCACAACATGTCTTTTAAAGTTTGAGCCTATCTTATTGCATTTTTGAGTTATAGCAGTTTTTAAGTTTTTATTGCTCCAAAAGCCTTTTCAGCCCATGAACAGTTGTTTGTGAGTTTTTCGAAAAAAGTGCAAGAGCTATTTGAACCCTTTTTGCTGGGCAAGTAGGACCTGTAAATCTACACAATATATAGTTTAAAGTTTGAGTCTATCATATTAGGTTTTGGATTTATAGCTGTTTTTGTGTCTATTGCTTCAAAAGCATTTTCAGATAATTTGTGTGTTCTGAAGAAACTACAAGAGATATCTAACCCATACTTTCTGTGCACGAGGGGCTTGTACATCTGCACTACATGTCTTTTAAAGTTTGAACCTATCTTATTGCATTTTTGAGTTATAGCAGTTTTTACTGTTTTATTGCTCCAAAAGCCTTTTCAGCCCATGAACAGTTGTTTGTGAGTTTCGAAAAAAGTGCAAGAGCTCTTCGAACCCTTTTTGCTGGGCAAGTAGGACCTGTAAATCTACACAATATATAGTTTAAAGTTTGAGTTTATCATATTAGGTTTTGGATTTATAGCTGTTTTTGTGTCTATTGCTTCAAAAGCATTTTCAGATAATTTGTGTGTTCTGAAGAAACTACAAGAGATATCTAACCCATACTTTCTGTGCAAGAGGGGCTTGTACATCTGCACAACATGTCTTTTAAAGTTTGAACCTATCTTATTGCATTTTTGAGTTATAGCAGTTTTTACTGTTTTATTGCTCCAAAAGCCTTTTCAGCCCATGAACAGTTGTTTGTGAGTTTCGAAAAAAGTGCAAGAGCTATTCGAACCCTTTTTGCTGGGCAAGTAGGACCTGTAAATCTACACAATATATAGTTTAAAGTTTGAGTTTATCATATAAGGTTTTGGATTTATAGCTGTTTTTGTGTCTATTGCTTCAAAAGCATTTTAAGATAATTTGTGTGTTCTGAAGAAACTACAAGAGATATCTAACCCATACTTTCTGTGCACGAGGGGCTTGTACATCTGCACAACATGTCTTTTAAAGTTTGAACCTATCTTATTGCATTTTTGAGTTATAGCAGTTTTTACTGTTTTATTGCTCCAAAAGCCTTTTCAGCCCATGAACAGTTGTTTGTGAGTTTCGAAAAAAGTGCAAGAGCTATTCGAACCCTTTTTGCTGGGCAAGTAGGACCTGTAAATCTACACAATATATAGTTTAAAGTTTGAGTTTATCATATTAGGTTTTGGATTTATAGCTGTTTTTGTGTCTATTGCTTCAAAAGCATTTTCAGATAATTTGTGTGTTCTGAAGAAACTACAAGAGATATCTAACTTTCTGTGCACGAGGGGCTTGTACATCTGCACAACATGTCTTTTAAAGTTTGAACCTATCTTATTGCATTTTTGAGTTATAGCAGTTTTTAAGTTTTTATTGCTCCAAAAGCCTTTTCAG
This sequence comes from Eucyclogobius newberryi, assembly GCF_026437365.1. NCBI lineage: Eukaryota > Metazoa > Chordata > Actinopteri > Gobiiformes > Gobiidae > Eucyclogobius > Eucyclogobius newberryi. Next base: position 28,772,752 of record NW_027315812.1, read on the forward strand.
CCCATGAACAGTTGTTTGTGAGTTTCGAAAAAAGTGCAAGAGCTATTCGAACCCTTTTTGCTGGGCAAGTAGGACCTGTAAATCTACACAATATATAGTTTAAAGTTTGAGTCTATCATATTAGGTTTTGGATTTATAGCTGTTTTTGTGTCTCTATTGCTTCAAAAGCATTTTCAGATCATTTGTGTGTTCTGAAGAAACTACAAGAGATATCTAACCCATACTTTCTGTGCAAGAGGGGCTTGTACATCTGCACAACATGTCTTTTAAAGTTTGAACCTATCTTATTGCATTTTTGAGTTATAGCAGTTTTTACTGTTTTATTGCTCCAAAAGCCTTTTCAGCCCATGAAAAGTTGTTTGTGAGTTTCGAAAAAAGGGCAAGAGCTATTCAAACCCTTTTTGCTGGGCAAGAAGGACCTGTAAATCTACACAATATATAGTTTAAAGTTTGAGTCTATCATATATGGTTTTGGATTTATAGCTGTTTTTGTGTCTATTGCTTCAAAAGCATTTTCAGATCATTTGTGTGTTCTGAAGAAACTACAAGAGATATCTAACCCATACTTTCTGTGCAAGAGGGGCTTGTACATCTGCACAGCATGTCTTTTAAAGTTTGAACCTATCTTATTGCATTTTTGAGTTATAGCAGTTTTTACTGTCTTATTGCTCCAAAAGCCTTTTCAGCCCATGAACAGTTGTTTGTGAGTTTCGAAAAAAGTGCAAGAGCTATTCGAACCCATTTTGCTGGGCAAGAAGGACCTGTAAATCTACACAATATATAGTTTAAAGTTTGAGTCTATCATATTAGGTTTTGGATTTATAGCTGTTTTTGTGTCTATTGCTTCAAAAGCATTTTCAGATCATTTGTGTGTTCTGAAGAAACTACAAGAGATAACTAAGCCATACTTTCTGTGCAAGAGGGGCTTGTACATCTGCACAACATGTCTTTTAAAGTTTGAACCTATCTTATTGCATTTTTGAGTTATAGCAGTTTTTAAGTTTTTATTGCTCCAAAAGCCTTTTCAGCCCATGAACAGTTGTTTGTGAGTTTTCGAAAAAAGTGCAAGAGCTATTTGAACCCTTTTTGCTGGGCAAGTAGGACCTGTAAATCTACACAATATATAGTTTAAAGTTTGAGTCTATCATATTAGGTTTTGGATTTATAGCTGTTTTTGTGTCTATTGCTTCAAAAGCATTTTCAGATAATTTGTGTGTTCTGAAGAAACTACAAGAGATATCTAACCCATACTTTCTGTGCACGAGGGGCTTGTACATCTGCACAACATGTCTTTTAAAGTTTGAACCTATCTTATTGCATTTTTGAGTTATAGCAGTTTTTAAGTTTTTATTGCTCCAAAAGCCTTTTCAGCTCATGAACAGTTGTTTGTGAGTTTTCGAAAAAAGTGCAAGAGCTATTTGAACCCTTTTTGCTGGGCAAGTAGGACCTGTAAATCTACACAATATATAGTTTAAAGTTTGAGTCTATCATATTAGGTTTTGGATTTATAGCTGTTTTTGTGTCTATTGCTTCAAAAGCATTTTCAGATCATTTGTGTGTTCTGAAGAAACTACAAGAGATATCTAACCCATACTTTCTGTGCAAGAGGGGCTTGTACATCTGCACAGCATGTCTTTTAAAGTTTGAACCTATCTTATTGCATTTTTGAGTTATAGCAGTTTTTACTGTCTTATTGCTCCAAAAGCCTTTTCAGCCCATGAACAGTTGTTTGTGAGTTTCGAAAAAAGTGCAAGAGCTATTCGAACCCATTTTGCTGGGCAAGAAGGACCTGTAAATCTACACAATATATAGTTTAAAGTTTGAGTTTATCATATTAGGTTTTGGATTTATAGCTGTTTTTGTGTCTATTGCTTCAAAAGCATTTTCAGATAATTTGTGTGTTCTGAAGAAACTACAAGAGATATCTAACCCATACTTTCTGTGCAAGAGGGGCTTGTACATCTGCACAACATGTCTTTTAAAGTCTGAACCTATCTTATTGCATTTTTGAGTTATAGCAGTTTTTACTGTTTTATTGCTCCAAAAGCCTTTTCAGCCCATGAACAGTTGTTTGTGAGTTTCGAAAAAAGTGCAAGAGCTATTCGAACCCTTTTTGCTGGGCAAGTAGGACCTGTAAATCTACACAATATATAGTTTAAAGTTTGAGTTTATCATATTAGGTTTTGGATTTATAGCTGTTTTTGTGTCTATTGCTTCAAAAGCATTTTCAGATAATTTGTGTGTTCTGAAGAAACTACAAGAGATATCTAACCCATACTTTCTGTGCAAGAGGGGCTTGTACATCTGCACAACATGTCTTTTAAAGTTTGAACCTATCTTATTGCATTTTTGAGTTATAGCAGTTTTTACTGTTTTATTGCTCCAAAAGCCTTTTCAGCCCATGAACAGTTGTTTGTGAGTTTCGAAAAAAGTGCAAGAGCTATTCGAACCCTTTTTGCTGGGCAAGTAGGACCTGTAAATCTACACAATATATAGTTTAAAGTTTGAGTCTATCATATAAGGTTTTGGATTTATAGCTGTTTTTGTGTCTATTGCTTCAAAAGCATTTTCAGATAATTTGTGTGTTCTGAAGAAACTACAAGAGATATCTAACCCATACTTTCTGTGCAAGAGGGGCTTGTACATCTGCACAACATGTCTTTTAAAGTTTGAACCTATCTTATTGCATTTTTGAGTTATAGCAGTTTTTACTGTTTTATTGCTCCAAAAGCCTTTTCAGCCCATGAACAGTTGTTTGTGAGTTTCGAAAAAAGTGCAAGAGCTATTCAAACCCTTTTTGCTGGGCAAGTAGGACCTGTAAATCTACACAATATATAGTTTAAAGTTTGAGTTTATCATATAAGGTTTTGGATTTATAGCTGTTTTTGTGTCTATTGCTTCAAAAGCATTTTCAGATAATTTGTGTGTTCTGAAGAAACTACAAGAGATATCTAACGCATACTTTCTGTGCAAGAGGGGCTTGTACATCTGCACAACATGTCTTTTAAAGTTTGAACCTATCTTATTGCATTTTTGAGTTATAGCAGTTTTTACTGTTTTATTGCTCCAAAAGCCTTTTCAGCCCATGAACAGTTGTTTGTGAGTTTCGAAAAAAGTGCAAGAGCTATTCGAACCCTTTTTGCTGGGCAAGTAGGACCTGTAAATCTACACAATATATAGTTTAAAGTTTGAGTTTATCATATAAGCTTTTGGATTTATAGCTGTTTTTGTGTCTATTGCTTCAAAAGCATTTTAAGATAATTTGTGTGTTCTGAAGAAACTACAAGAGATATCTAACCCATACTTTCTGTGCACGAGGGGCTTGTACATCTGCACAACATGTCTTTTAAAGTTTGAACCTATCTTATTGCATTTTTGAGTTATAGCAGTTTTTACTGTTTTATTGCTCCAAAAGCCTTTTCAGCCCATGAACAGTTGTTTGTGAGTTTCGAAAAAAGTGCAAGAGCTATTCGAACCCTTTTTGCTGGGCAAGTAGGACCTGTAAATCTACACAATATATAGTTTAAAGTTTGAGTCTATCATATTAGGTTTTGGATTTATAGCTGTTTTTGAATCTATTGCTTCAAAAGCATTTTCAGATAATTTGTGTGTTCTGAAGAAACTACAAGAGATATCTAACCCAAACTTTCTGTGCAAGAAGGGCTTGTATATCTGCACAACATGTCTTTTAAAGTTTGAACTTATCTTATTGCATTTTTGAGTTATAGCAGTTTTTACTGTTTTATTGCTCCAAAAGCCTTTTCAGCCCATGAACAGTTGTTTGTGAGTTTCGAAAAAAGTGCAAGAGCTATTCGAACCCTTTTTGCTGGGCAAGTAGGACCTGTAAATCTACACAATATATAGTTTAAAGTTTGAGTTTATCATATAAGCTTTTGGATTTATAGCTGTTTTTGTGTCTATTGCTTCAAAAGCATTTTAAGATAATTTGTGTGTTCTGAAGAAACTACAAGAGATATCTAACCCATACTTTCTGTGCACGAGGGGCTTGTACATCTGCACAACATGTCTTTTAAAGTTTGAACCTATCTTATTGCATTTTTGAGTTATAGCAGTTTTTACTGTTTTATTGCTCCAAAAGCCTTTTCAGCCCATGAACAGTTGTTTGTGAGTTTCGAAAAAAGTGCAAGAGCTATTCGAACCCTTTTTGCTGGGCAAGTAGGACCTGTAAATCTACACAATATATAGTTTAAAGTTTGAGTCTATCATATTAGGTTTTGGATTTATAGCTGTTTTTGAATCTATTGCTTCAAAAGCATTTTCAGATAATTTGTGTGTTCTGAAGAAACTACAAGAGATATCTAACCCAAACTTTCTGTGCAAGAAGGGCTTGTATATCTGCACAACATGTCTTTTAAAGTTTGAACTTATCTTATTGCATTTTTGAGTTATAGCAGTTTTTACTGTTTTATTGCTCCAAAAGCCTTTTCAGCCCATGAACAGTTGTTTGTGAGTTTCGAAAAAAGTGCAAGAGCTATTCGAACCCTTTTTGCTGGGCAAGTAGGACCTGTAAATCTACACAATATATAGTTTAAAGTTTGAGTTTATCATATAAGCTTTTGGATTTATAGCTGTTTTTGTGTCTATTGCTTCAAAAGCATTTTAAGATAATTTGTGTGTTCTGAAGAAACTACAAGAGATATCTAACCCATACTTTCTGTGCACGAGGGGCTTGTACATCTGCACAACATGTCTTTTAAAGTTTGAACCTATCTTATTGCATTTTTGAGTTATAGCAGTTTTTACTGTTTTATTGCTCCAAAAGCCTTTTCAGCCCATGAACAGTTGTTTGTGAGTTTCGAAAAAAGTGCAAGAGCTATTCGAACCCTTTTTGCTGGGCAAGTAGGACCTGTAAATCTACACAATATATAGTTTAAAGTTTGAGTCTATCATATTAGGTTTTGGATTTATAGCTGTTTTTGTATCTATTGCTTCAAAAGCATTTTCAGATAATTTGTGTGTTCTGAAGAAACTACAAGAGATATCTAACCCAAACTTTCTGTGCAAGAGGGGCTTGTACATCTGCACATTATGTCTTTTAAAGTTTGAACTTATCTTATTGCATTTTTGAGTTATAGCAGTTTTTAAGTTTTTATTGCTCCAAAAGCCTTTTCAGCCCATGAACAGTTGTTTGTGAGTTTCGAAAAAAGTGCAAGAGCTATTCGAACCCTTTTTGCTGGGCAAGTAGGACCTGTAAATCTACACAATATATAGTTTAAAGTTTGAGTCTATCATATTAGGTTTTGGATTTATAGCTGTTTTTGTATCTATTGCTTCAAAAGCATTTTCAGATAATTTGTGTGTTCTGAAGAAACTACAAGAGATATCTAACCCAAACTTTCTGTGCAAGAGGGGCTTGTATATCTGCACAACATGTCTTTTAAAGTTTGAACTTATCTTATTGCATTTTTGAGTTATAGCAGTTTTTAAGTTTTTATTGCTCCAAAAGCCTTTTCAGCCCATGAACAGTTGTTTGTGAGTTTCGAAAAAAGTGCAAGAGCTATTCGAACCCTTTTTGCTGGGCAAGTAGGACCTGTAAATCTACACAATATATAGTTTAAAGTTTGAGTCTATCATATTAGGTTTTGGATTTATAGCTGTTTTTGTGTCTATTGCTTCAAAAGCATTTTCAGATAATTTGTGTGTTCTGAAGAAACTACAAGAGATAACTAAGTCATACTTTCTGTGCAAGAGGGGCTTGTACATCTGCACAACATGTCTTTTAAAGTTTGAGCCTATCTTATTGCATTTTTGAGTTATAGCAGTTTTTAAGTTTTTATTGCTCCAAAAGCCTTTTCAGCCCATGAACAGTTGTTTGTGAGTTTTCGAAAAAAGTGCAAGAGCTATTTGAACCCTTTTTGCTGGGCAAGTAGGACCTGTAAATCTACACAATATATAGTTTAAAGTTTGAGTCTATCATATTAGGTTTTGGATTTATAGCTGTTTTTGTGTCTATTGCTTCAAAAGCATTTTCAGATAATTTGTGTGTTCTGAAGAAACTACAAGAGATATCTAACCCATACTTTCTGTGCACGAGGGGCTTGTACATCTGCACTACATGTCTTTTAAAGTTTGAACCTATCTTATTGCATTTTTGAGTTATAGCAGTTTTTAAGTTTTTATTGCTCCAAAAGCCTTTTCAGCCCATGAACAGTTGTTTGTGAGTTTCGAAAAAAGTGCAAGAGCTATTCGAACCCTTTTTGCTGGGCAAGTAGGACCTGTAAATCTACACAATATATAGTTTAAAGTTTGAGTCTATCATATTAGGTTTTGGATTTATAGCTGTTTTTGTGTCTCTATTGCTTCAAAAGCATTTTCAGATCATTTGTGTGTTCTGAAGAAACTACAAGAGATATCTAACCCATACTTTCTGTGCAAGAGGGGCTTGTACATCTGCACAACATGTCTTTTAAAGTTTGAACCTATCTTATTGCATTTTTGAGTTATAGCAGTTTTTACTGTTTTATTGCTCCAAAAGCCTTTTCAGCCCATGAAAAGTTGTTTGTGAGTTTCGAAAAAAGGGCAAGAGCTATTCAAACCCTTTTTGCTGGGCAAGAAGGACCTGTAAATCTACACAATATATAGTTTAAAGTTTGAGTCTATCATATATGGTTTTGGATTTATAGCTGTTTTTGTGTCTATTGCTTCAAAAGCATTTTCAGATCATTTGTGTGTTCTGAAGAAACTACAAGAGATATCTAACCCATACTTTCTGTGCAAGAGGGGCTTGTACATCTGCACAGCATGTCTTTTAAAGTTTGAACCTATCTTATTGCATTTTTGAGTTATAGCAGTTTTTACTGTCTTATTGCTCCAAAAGCCTTTTCAGCCCATGAACAGTTGTTTGTGAGTTTCGAAAAAAGTGCAAGAGCTATTCGAACCCATTTTGCTGGGCAAGAAGGACCTGTAAATCTACACAATATATAGTTTAAAGTTTGAGTTTATCATATTAGGTTTTGGATTTATAGCTGTTTTTGTGTCTATTGCTTCAAAAGCATTTTCAGATAATTTGTGTGTTCTGAAGAAACTACAAGAGATATCTAACCCATACTTTCTGTGCAAGAGAAGCTTGTACATCTGCACAACATGTCTTTTAAAGTCTGAACCTATCTTATTGCATTTTTGAGTTATAGCAGTTTTTACTGTTTTATTGCTCCAAAAGCCTTTTCAGCCCATGAACAGTTGTTTGTGAGTTTCGAAAAAAGTGCAAGAGCTATTCGAACCCTTTTTGCTGGGCAAGTAGGACCTGTAAATCTACACAATATATAGTTTAAAGTTTGAGTCTATCATATAAGGTTTTGGATTTATAGCTGTTTTTGTGTCTATTGCTTCAAAAGCATTTTCAGATAATTTGTGTGTTCTGAAGAAACTACAAGAGATATCTAACCCATACTTTCTGTGCAAGAGGGGCTTGTACATCTGCACAACATGTCTTTTAAAGTTTGAACCTATCTTATTGCATTTTTGAGTTATAGCAGTTTTTACTGTTTTATTGCTCCAAAAGCCTTTTCAGCCCATGAACAGTTGTTTGTGAGTTTCGAAAAAAGTGCAAGAGCTATTCGAACCCTTTTTGCTGGGCAAGTAGGACCTGTAAATCTACACAATATATAGTTTAAAGTTTGAGTTTATCATATAAGGTTTTGGATTTATAGCTGTTTTTGTGTCTATTGCTTCAAAAGCATTTTCAGATAATTTGTGTGTTCTGAAGAAACTACAAGAGATATCTAACCCATACTTTCTGTGCAAGAGGGGCTTGTACATCTGCACAACATGTCTTTTAAAGTCTGAACCTATCTTATTGCATTTTTGAGTTATAGCAGTTTTTACTGTTTTATTGCTCCAAAAGCCTTTTCAGCCCATGAACAGTTGTTTGTGAGTTTCGAAAAAAGTGCAAGAGCTATTCGAACCCTTTTTGCTGGGCAAGTAGGACCTGTAAATCTACACAATATATAGTTTAAAGTTTGAGTTTATCATATTAGGTTTTGGATTTATAGCTGTTTTTGTGTCTATTGCTTCAAAAGCATTTTCAGATAATTTGTGTGTTCTGAAGAAACTACAAGAGATATCTAACCCATACTTTCTGTGCAAGAGGGGCTTGTACATCTGCACAACATGTCTTTTAAAGTTTGAACCTATCTTATTGCATTTTTGAGTTATAGCAGTTTTTACTGTTTTATTGCTCCAAAAGCCTTTTCAGCCCATGAACAGTTGTTTGTGAGTTTCGAAAAAAGTGCAAGAGCTATTCGAACCCTTTTTGCTGGGCAAGTAGGACCTGTAAATCTACACAATATATAGTTTAAAGTTTGAGTCTATCATATAAGGTTTTGGATTTATAGCTGTTTTTGTGTCTATTGCTTCAAAAGCATTTTCAGATAATTTGTGTGTTCTGAAGAAACTACAAGAGATATCTAACCCATACTTTCTGTGCAAGAGGGGCTTGTACATCTGCACAACATGTCTTTTAAAGTTTGAACCTATCTTATTGCATTTTTGAGTTATAGCAGTTTTTACTGTTTTATTGCTCCAAAAGCCTTTTCAGCCCATGAACAGTTGTTTGTGAGTTTCGAAAAAAGTGCAAGAGCTATTCGAACCCTTTTTGCTGGGCAAGTAGGACCTGTAAATCTACACAATATATAGTTTAAAGTTTGAGTTTATCATATAAGGTTTTGGATTTATAGCTGTTTTTGTGTCTATTGCTTCAAAAGCATTTTCAGATAATTTGTGTGTTCTGAAGAAACTACAAGAGATATCTAACCCATACTTTCTGTGCAAGAGGGGCTTGTACATCTGCACAACATGTCTTTTAAAGTCTGAACCTATCTTATTGCATTTTTGAGTTATAGCAGTTTTTACTGTTTTATTGCTCCAAAAGCCTTTTCAGCCCATGAACAGTTGTTTGTGAGTTTCGAAAAAAGTGCAAGAGCTATTCGAACCCTTTTTGCTGGGCAAGTAGGACCTGTAAATCTACACAATATATAGTTTAAAGTTTGAGTTTATCATATTAGGTTTTGGATTTATAGCTGTTTTTGTGTCTATTGCTTCAAAAGCATTTTCAGATAATTTGTGTGTTCTGAAGAAACTACAAGAGATATCTAACCCATACTTTCTGTGCAAGAGGGGCTTGTACATCTGCACAACATGTCTTTTAAAGTTTGAACCTATCTTATTGCATTTTTGAGTTATAGCAGTTTTTAAGTTTTTATTGCTCCAAAAGCCTTTTCAGCCCATGAACAGTTGTTTGTGAGTTTCGAAAAAAGTGCAAGAGCTATTCAAACCCTATTTTCTGGGCAAGTAGGACCTGTAAATCTACACAATATATAGTTTAAAGTTTGAGTCTATCATATTAGGTTTTGGATTTATAGCTGTTTTTGTGTCTATTGCTTCAAAAGCATTTTCAGATAATTTGTGTGTTCTGAAGAAACTACAAGAGATAACTAAGCCATACTTTCTGTGCAAGAGGGGCTTGTACATCTGCACAACATGTCTTTTAAAGTTTGAACCTATCTTATTGCATTTTTGAGTTATAGCAGTTTTTAAGTTTTTATTGCTCCAAAAGCCTTTTCAGCCCATGAACAGTTGTTTGTGAGTTTTCGAAAAAAGTGCAAGAGCTATTCGAACCCTTTTTGCTGGGCAAGTAGGACCTGTAAATCTACACAATATATAGTTTAAAGTTTGAGTCTATCATATTAGGTTTTGGATTTATAGCTGTTTTTGTGTCTATTGCTTCAAAAGCATTTTCAGATAATTTGTGTGTTCTGAAGAAACTACAAGAGATATCTAACCCAAACTTTCTGTGCAAGAGGGGCTTGTACATCTGCACAACATGTCTTTTAAAGTTTGAACCTATCTTATTGCATTTTTGAGTTATAGCAGTTTTTAAGTTTTTATTGCTCCAAAAGCCTTTTCAGCCCATGAACAGTTGTTTGTGAGTTTCGAAAAAAGTGCAAGAGCTATTCAAACCCTTTTTGCTGGGCAAGTAGGACCTGTAAATCTACACAATATATAGTTTAAAGTTTGAGTCTATCATATTAGGTTTTGGATTTATAGCTGTTTTTGTTTCTATTGCTTCAAAAGCATTTTCAGATAATTTGTGTGTTCTGAAGAAACTACAAGAGATATCTAACCCAAACTTTCTGTGCAAGAAGGGCTTGTATATCTGCACACATGTCTTTTAAAGTTTGAACTTATCTTATTGCATTTTGAGTTATAGCAGTTTTTAAGTTTTTATTGCTCCAAAAGCCTTTTCAGCCCATGAACAGTTGTTTGTGAGTTTCGAAAAAAGTGCAAGAGCTATTCAAACCCTATTTTCTGGGCAAGTAGGACCTGTAAATCTACACAATATATAGTTTAAAGTTTGAGTCTATCATATTAGGTTTTGGATGTATAGCTGTTTTTGTATCTATTGCTTCAAAAGCATTTTCAGATAATTTGTGTGTTCTGAAGAAACTACAAGAGATATCTAACCCAAACTTTCTGTGCAAGAAGGGCTTGTATATCTGCACAACATGTCTTTTAAAGTTTGAACTTATCTTATTGCATTTTTGAGTTATAGCAGTTTTTAAGTTTTTATTGCTCCAAAAGCCTTTTCAGCCCATGAACAGTTGTTTGTGAGTTTCGAAAAAAGTGCAAGAGCTATTCAAACCCTATTTTCTGGGCAAGTAGGACCTGTAAATCTTCACAATATATAGTTTAAAGTTTGAGTCTATCATATTAGGTTTTGGATTTATAGCTGTTTTTGTGTCTATTGCTTCAAAAGCATTTTCAGATAATTTGTGTGTTCTGAAGAAACTACAAGAGATAACTAAGCCATACTTTCTGTGCAAGAGGGGCTTGTACATCTGCACAACATGTCTTTTAAAGTTTGAACCTATCTTATTGCATTTTTGAGTTATAGCAGTTTTTAAGTTTTTATTGCTCCAAAAGCCTTTTCAGCCCATGAACAGTTGTTTGTGAGTTTTCGAAAAAAGTGCAAGAGCTATTCGAACCCTTTTTGCTGGGCAAGTAGGACCTGTAAATCTACACAATATATAGTTTAAAGTTTGAGTCTATCATATTAGGTTTTGGATTTATAGCTGTTTTTGTATCTATTGCTTCAAAAGCATTTTCAGATAATTTGTGTGTTCTGAAGAAACTACAAGAGATATCTAACCCATACTTTCTGTGCAAGAGGGGCTTGTACATCTGCACAACATGTCTTTTAAAGTTTGAACCTATCTTATTGCATTTTTGAGTTATAGCAGTTTTTACTGTTTTATTGCTCCAAAAGCCTTTTCAGCCCATGAACAGTTGTTTGTGAGTTTCGAAAAAAGTGCAAGAGCTATTCGAACCCTTTTTGCTGGGCAAGTAGGACCTGTAAATCTACACAATATATAGTTTAAAGTTTGAGTTTATCATATTAGGTTTTGGATTTATAGCTGTTTTTGTATCTATTGCTTCAAAAGCATTTTCAGATAATTTGTGTGTTCTGAAGAAACTACAAGAGATATCTAACCCAAACTTTCTGTGCAAGAAGGGCTTGTATATCTGCACAACATGTCTTTTAAAGTTTGAACTTATCTTATTGCATTTTTGAGTTATAGCAGTTTTTAAGTTTTTATTGCTCCAAAAGCCTTTTCAGCCCATGAACAGTTGTTTGTGAGTTTCGAAAAAAGTGCAAGAGCTATTCAAACCCTATTTTCTGGGCAAGTAGGACCTGTAAATCTACACAATATATAGTTTAAAGTTTGAGTCTATCATATTAGGTTTTGGATTTATAGCTGTTTTTGTGTCTATTGCTTCAAAAGCATTTTCAGATAATTTGTGTGTTCTGAAGAAACTACAAGAGATTACTAAGCCATACTTTCTGTGCAAGAGGGGCTTGTACATCTGCACAACATGTCTTTTAAAGTTTGAACCTATCTTATTGCATTTTTGAGTTATAGCAGTTTTTAAGTTTTTATTGCTCCAAAAGCCTTTTCAGCCCATGAACAGTTGTTTGTGAGTTTTCGAAAAAATTGCAAGAGCTATTCGAACCCTTTTTGCTGGGCAAGTAGGACCTGTAAATCTACACAATATATAGTTTAAAGTTTGAGTCTATCATATTAGGTTTTGGATTTATAGCTGTTTTTGTATCTATTGCTTCAAAAGCATTTTCAGATAACTTGTGTGTTCTGAAGAAACTACAAGAGATATCTAACCCATACTTTCTGTGCAAGAGGGGCTTGTACATCTGCACAACATGTCTTTTAAAGTTTGAACCTATCTTATTGCATTTTTGAGTTATAGCAGTTTTTACTGTTTTATTGCTCCAAAAGCCTTTTCAGCCCATGAACAGTTGTTTGTGAGTTTCGAAAAAAGTGCAAGAGCTATTCGAACCCTTTTTGCTGGGCAAGTAGGACCTGTAAATCTACACAATATATAGTTTAAAGTTTGAGTTTATCATATAAGCTTTTGGATTTATAGCTGTTTTTGTGTCTATTGCTTCAAAAGCATTTTAAGATAATTTGTGTGTTCTGAAGAAACTACAAGAGATATCTAACCCATACTTTCTGTGCACGAGGGGCTTGTACATCTGCACAACATGTCTTTTAAAGTTTGAACCTATCTTATTGCATTTTTGAGTTATAGCAGTTTTTACTGTTTTATTGCTCCAAAAGCCTTTTCAGCCCATGAACAGTTGTTTGTGAGTTTTCGAAAAAAGTGCAAGAGCTATTCGAACCCTTTTTGCTGGGCAAGTAGGACCTGTAAATCTACACAATATATAGTTTAAAGTTTGAGTCTATCATATTAGGTTTTGGATTTATAGCTGTTTTTGTGTCTATTGCTTCAAAAGCATTTTCAGATAATTTGTGTGTTCTGAAGAAACTACAAGAGATATCTAACCCAAACTTTCTGTGCAAGAAGGGCTTGTATATCTGCACAACATGTCTTTTAAAGTTTGAACTTATCTTATTGCATTTTTGAGTTATAGCAGTTTTTAAGTTTTTATTGCTCCAAAAGCCTTTTCAGCCCATGAACAGTTGTTTGTGAGTTTCGAAAAAAGTGCAAGAGCTATTCAAACCCTATTTTCTGGGCAAGTAGGACCTGTAAATCTACACAATATATAGTTTAAAGTTTGAGTCTATCATATTAGGTTTTGGATTTATAGCTGTTTTTGTGTCTATTGCTTCAAAAGCATTTTCAGATAATTTGTGTGTTCTGAAGAAACTACAAGAGATAACTAAGCCATACTTTCTGTGCAAGAGGGGCTTGTACATCTGCACAACATGTCTTTTAAAGTTTGAACCTATCTTATTGCATTTTTGAGTTATAGCAGTTTTTAAGTTTTTATTGCTCCAAAAGCCTTTTCAGCCCATGAACAGTTGTTTGTGAGTTTCGAAAAAAGTGCAAGAGCTATTCGAACCCTTTTTGCGGGGCAAGTAGGACCTGTAAATCAACACAATATATAGTTTAAAGTTTGAGTCTATCATATTAGGTTTTGGATTTATAGCTGTTTTTGTGTCTATTGCTTCAAAAGCATTTTCAGATAATTTGTGTGTTCTGAAGAAACTACAAGAGATATCTAACCCAAACTTTCTGTGCAAGAGGGGCTTGTACATCTGCACAACATGTCTTTTAAAGTTTGAACCTATCTTATTGCATTTTTGAGTTATAGCAGTTTTTAAGTTTTTATTGCTCCAAAAGCCTTTTCAGCCCATGAACAGTTGTTTGTGAGTTTCGAAAAAAGTGCAAGAGCTATTCAAACCCTATTTTCTGGGCAAGTAGGACCTGTAAATCTACACAATATATAGTTTAAAGTTTGAGTCTATCATATTAGGTTTTGGATTTATAGCTGTTTTTGTATCTATTGCTTCAAAAGCATTTTCAGATAATTTGTGTGTTCTGAAGAAACTACAAGAGATATCTAACCCAAACTTTCTGTGCAAGAAGGGCTTGTATATCTGCACAACATGTCTTTTAAAGTTTGAACTTATCTTATTGCATTTTTGAGTTATAGCAGTTTTTAAGTTTTTATTGCTCCAAAAGCCTTTTCAGCCCATGAACAGTTGTTTGTGAGTTTCGAAAAAAGTGCAAGAGCTATTCAAACCCTATTTTCTGGGCAAGTAGGACCTGTAAATCTACACAATATATAGTTTAAAGTTTGAGTCTATCATATTAGGTTTTGGATTTATAGCTGTTTTTGTGTCTATTGCTTCAAAAGCATTTTCAGATAATTTGTGTGTTCTGAAGAAACTACAAGAGATAACTAAGCCATACTTTCTGTGCAAGAGGGGCTTGTACATCTGCACAACATGTCTTTTAAAGTTTGAACTTATCTTATTGCATTTTTGAGTTATAGCAGTTTTTAAGTTTTTATTGCTCCAAAAGCCTTTTCAGCCCATGAACAGTTGTTTGTGAGTTTCGAAAAAAGTGCAAGAGCTATTCAAACCCTTTTTGCTGGGCAAGTAGGACCTGTAAATCTACACAATATATAGTTTAAAGTTTGAGTCTATCATATTAGGTTTTGGATTTATAGCTGTTTTTGTGTCTATTGCTTCAAAAGCATTTTCAGATAATTTGTGTGTTCTGAAGAAACTACAAGAGATATCTAAGCCATACTTTCTGTGCAAGAGGGGCTTGTACATCTGCACAACATGTCTTTTAAAGTTTGAACCTATCTTATTGCATTTTTGAGTTATAGCAGTTTTTAAGTTTTTATTGCTCCAAAAGCCTTTTCAGCCCATGAACAGTTGTTTGTGAGTTTCGAAAAAAGTGCAAGAGCTATTCAAACCCTTTTTGCTGGGCAAGTAGGACCTGTAAATCTACACAATATATAGTTTAAAGTTTGAGTCTATCATATTAGGTTTTGGATTTATAGCTGTTTTTGTGTCTATTGCTTCAAAAGCATTTTCAGATAATTTGTGTGTTCTGAAGAAACTACAAGAGATATCTAACCCAAACTTTCTGTGCAAGAAGGGCTTATATATCTGCACACATGTCTTTTAAAGTTTGAACTTATCTTATTGCATTTTGAGTTATAGCAGTTTTTAAGTTTTTATTGCTCCAAAAGCCTTTTCAGCCCATGAACAGTTGTTTGTGAGTTTCGAAAAAAGTGCAAGAGCTATTCAAACCCTATTTTCTGGGCAAGTAGGACCTGTAAATCTACACAATATATAGTTTAAAGTTTGAGTCTATCATATTAGGTTTTGGATTTATAGCTGTTTTTGTATCTATTGCTTCAAAAGCATTTTCAGATAATTTGTGTGTTCTGAAGAAACTACAAGAGATATCTAACCCAAACTTTCTGTGCAAGAAGGGCTTGTATATCTGCACAACATGTCTTTTAAAGTTTGAACTTATCTTATTGCATTTTTGAGTTATAGCAGTTTTTAAGTTTTTATTGCTCCAAAAGCCTTTTCAGCCCATGAACAGTTGTTTGTGAGTTTCGAAAAAAGTGCAAGAGCTATTCAAACCCTATTTTCTGGGCAAGTAGGACCTGTAAATCTACACAATATATAGTTTAAAGTTTGAGTCTATCATATTAGGTTTTGGATTTATAGCTGTTTTTGTGTCTATTGCTTCAAAAGCATTTTCAGATAATTTGTGTGTTCTGAAGAAACTACAAGAGATAACTAAGCCATACTTTCTGTGCAAGAGGGGCTTGTACATCTGCACAACATGTCTTTTAAAGTTTGAACCTATCTTATTGCATTTTTGAGTTATAGCAGTTTTTAAGTTTTTATTGCTCCAAAAGCCTTTTCAGCCCATGAACAGTTGTTTGTGAGTTTTCGAAAAAAGTGCAAGAGCTATTCGAACCCTTTTTGCTGGGCAAGTAGGACCTGTAAATCTACACAATATATAGTTTAAAGTTTGAGTCTATCATATTAGGTTTTGGATTTATAGCTGTTTTTGTATCTATTGCTTCAAAAGCATTTTCAGATAATTTGTGTGTTCTGAAGAAACTACAAGAGATATCTAACCCATACTTTCTGTGCAAGAGGGGCTTGTACATCTGCACAACATGTCTTTTAAAGTTTGAACCTATCTTATTGCATTTTTGAGTTATAGCAGTTTTTACTGTTTTATTGCTCCAAAAGCCTTTTCAGCCCATGAACAGTTGTTTGTGAGTTTCGAAAAAAGTGCAAGAGCTATTCGAACCCTTTTTGCTGGGCAAGTAGGACCTGTAAATCTACACAATATATAGTTTAAAGTTTGAGTTTATCATATTAGGTTTTGGATTTATAGCTGTTTTTGTATCTATTGCTTCAAAAGCATTTTCAGATAATTTGTGTGTTCTGAAGAAACTACAAGAGATATCTAACCCAAACTTTCTGTGCAAGAAGGGCTTGTATATCTGCACAACATGTCTTTTAAAGTTTGAACTTATCTTATTGCATTTTTGAGTTATAGCAGTTTTTAAGTTTTTATTGCTCCAAAAGCCTTTTCAGCCCATGAACAGTTGTTTGTGAGTTTCGAAAAAAGTGCAAGAGCTATTCAAACCCTATTTTCTGGGCAAGTAGGACCTGTAAATCTACACAATATATAGTTTAAAGTTTGAGTCTATCATATTAGGTTTTGGATTTATAGCTGTTTTTGTGTCTATTGCTTCAAAAGCATTTTCAGATAATTTGTGTGTTCTGAAGAAACTACAAGAGATTACTAAGCCATACTTTCTGTGCAAGAGGGGCTTGTACATCTGCACAACATGTCTTTTAAAGTTTGAACCTATCTTATTGCATTTTTGAGTTATAGCAGTTTTTAAGTTTTTATTGCTCCAAAAGCCTTTTCAGCCCATGAACAGTTGTTTGTGAGTTTTCGAAAAAAGTGCAAGAGCTATTCGAACCCTTTTTGCTGGGCAAGTAGGACCTGTAAATCTACACAATATATAGTTTAAAGTTTGAGTCTATCATATTAGGTTTTGGATTTATAGCTGTTTTTGTATCTATTGCTTCAAAAGCATTTTCAGATAACTTGTGTGTTCTGAAGAAACTACAAGAGATATCTAACCCATACTTTCTGTGCAAGAGGGGCTTGTACATCTGCACAACATGTCTTTTAAAGTTTGAACCTATCTTATTGCATTTTTGAGTTATAGCAGTTTTTACTGTTTTATTGCTCCAAAAGCCTTTTCAGCCCATGAACAGTTGTTTGTGAGTTTTCGAAAAAAGTGCAAGAGCTATTCGAACCCTTTTTGCTGGGCAAGTAGGACCTGTAAATCTACACAATATATAGTTTAAAGTTTGAGTCTATCATATTAGGTTTTGGATTTATAGCTGTTTTTGTGTCTATTGCTTCAAAAGCATTTTCAGATAATTTGTGTGTTCTGAAGAAACTACAAGAGATATCTAACCCAAACTTTCTGTGCAAGAAGGGCTTGTATATCTGCACAACATGTCTTTTAAAGTTTGAACTTATCTTATTGCATTTTTGAGTTATAGCAGTTTTTAAGTTTTTATTGCTCCAAAAGCCTTTTCAGCCCATGAACAGTTGTTTGTGAGTTTCGAAAAAAGTGCAAGAGCTATTCAAACCCTATTTTCTGGGCAAGTAGGACCTGTAAATCTACACAATATATAGTTTAAAGTTTGAGTCTATCATATTAGGTTTTGGATTTATAGCTGTTTTTGTGTCTATTGCTTCAAAAGCATTTTCAGATAATTTGTGTGTTCTGAAGAAACTACAAGAGATAACTAAGCCATACTTTCTGTGCAAGAGGGGCTTGTACATCTGCACAACATGTCTTTTAAAGTTTGAACCTATCTTATTGCATTTTTGAGTTATAGCAGTTTTTAAGTTTTTATTGCTCCAAAAGCCTTTTCAGCCCATGAACAGTTGTTTGTGAGTTTCGAAAAAAGTGCAAGAGCTATTCAAACCCTATTTTCTGGGCAAGTAGGACCTGTAAATCTACACAATATATAGTTTAAAGTTTGAGTCTATCATATTAGGTTTTGGATTTATAGCTGTTTTTGTGTCTATTGCTTCAAAAGCATTTTCAGATAATTTGTGTGTTCTGAAGAAACTACAAGAGATAACTAAGCCATACTTTCTGTGCAAGAGGGGCTTGTACATCTGCACAACATGTCTTTTAAAGTTTGAACCTATCTTATTGCATTTTTGAGTTATAGCAGTTTTTAAGTTTTTATTGCTCCAAAAGCCTTTTCAGCCCATGAACAGTTGTTTGTGAGTTTTCGAAAAAAGTGCAAGAGCTATTCGAACCCTTTTTGCTGGGCAAGTAGGACCTGTAAATCTACACAATATATAGTTTAAAGTTTGAGTCTATCATATTAGGTTTTGGATTTATAGCTGTTTTTGTATCTATTGCTTCAAAAGCATTTTCAGATAATTTGTGTGTTCTGAAGAAACTACAAGAGATATCTAACCCATACTTTCTGTGCAAGAGGGGCTTGTACATCTGCACAACATGTCTTTTAAAGTTTGAACCTATCTTATTGCATTTTTGAGTTATAGCAGTTTTTACTGTTTTATTGCTCCAAAAGCCTTTTCAGCCCATGAACAGTTGTTTGTGAGTTTCGAAAAAAGTGCAAGAGCTATTCGAACCCTTTTTGCTGGGCAAGTAGGACCTGTAAATCTACACAATATATAGTTTAAAGTTTGAGTTTATCATATTAGGTTTTGGATTTATAGCTGTTTTTGTATCTATTGCTTCAAAAGCATTTTCAGATAATTTGTGTGTTCTGAAGAAACTACAAGAGATATCTAACCCAAACTTTCTGTGCAAGAAGGGCTTGTATATCTGCACAACATGTCTTTTAAAGTTTGAACTTATCTTATTGCATTTTTGAGTTATAGCAGTTTTTAAGTTTTTATTGCTCCAAAAGCCTTTTCAGCCCATGAACAGTTGTTTGTGAGTTTCGAAAAAAGTGCAAGAGCTATTCAAACCCTATTTTCTGGGCAAGTAGGACCTGTAAATCTACACAATATATAGTTTAAAGTTTGAGTCTATCATATTAGGTTTTGGATTTATAGCTGTTTTTGTGTCTATTGCTTCAAAAGCATTTTCAGATAATTTGTGTGTTCTGAAGAAACTACAAGAGATTACTAAGCCATACTTTCTGTGCAAGAGGGGCTTGTACATCTGCACAACATGTCTTTTAAAGTTTGAACCTATCTTATTGCATTTTTGAGTTATAGCAGTTTTTAAGTTTTTATTGCTCCAAAAGCCTTTTCAGCCCATGAACAGTTGTTTGTGAGTTTTCGAAAAAAGTGCAAGAGCTATTCGAACCCTTTTTGCTGGGCAAGTAGGACCTGTAAATCTACACAATATATAGTTTAAAGTTTGAGTCTATCATATTAGGTTTTGGATTTATAGCTGTTTTTGTATCTATTGCTTCAAAAGCATTTTCAGATAACTTGTGTGTTCTGAAGAAACTACAAGAGATATCTAACCCATACTTTCTGTGCAAGAGGGGCTTGTACATCTGCACAACATGTCTTTTAAAGTTTGAACCTATCTTATTGCATTTTTGAGTTATAGCAGTTTTTACTGTTTTATTGCTCCAAAAGCCTTTTCAGCCCATGAACAGTTGTTTGTGAGTTTTCGAAAAAAGTGCAAGAGCTATTCGAACCCTTTTTGCTGGGCAAGTAGGACCTGTAAATCTACACAATATATAGTTTAAAGTTTGAGTCTATCATATTAGGTTTTGGATTTATAGCTGTTTTTGTGTCTATTGCTTCAAAAGCATTTTCAGATAATTTGTGTGTTCTGAAGAAACTACAAGAGATATCTAACCCAAACTTTCTGTGCAAGAAGGGCTTGTATATCTGCACAACATGTCTTTTAAAGTTTGAACTTATCTTATTGCATTTTTGAGTTATAGCAGTTTTTAAGTTTTTATTGCTCCAAAAGCCTTTTCAGCCCATGAACAGTTGTTTGTGAGTTTCGAAAAAAGTGCAAGAGCTATTCAAACCCTATTTTCTGGGCAAGTAGGACCTGTAAATCTACACAATATATAGTTTAAAGTTTGAGTCTATCATATTAGGTTTTGGATTTATAGCTGTTTTTGTGTCTATTGCTTCAAAAGCATTTTCAGATAATTTGTGTGTTCTGAAGAAACTACAAGAGATAACTAAGCCATACTTTCTGTGCAAGAGGGGCTTGTACATCTGCACAACATGTCTTTTAAAGTTTGAACCTATCTTATTGCATTTTTGAGTTATAGCAGTTTTTAAGTTTTTATTGCTCCAAAAGCCTTTTCAGCCCATGAACAGTTGTTTGTGAGTTTCGAAAAAAGTGCAAGAGCTATTCGAACCCTTTTTGCGGGGCAAGTAGGACCTGTAAATCAACACAATATATAGTTTAAAGTTTGAGTCTATCATATTAGGTTTTGGATTTATAGCTGTTTTTGTGTCTATTGCTTCAAAAGCATTTTCAGATAATTTGTGTGTTCTGAAGAAACTACAAGAGATATCTAACCCAAACTTTCTGTGCAAGAGGGGCTTGTACATCTGCACAACATGTCTTTTAAAGTTTGAACCTATCTTATTGCATTTTTGAGTTATAGCAGTTTTTAAGTTTTTATTGCTCCAAAAGCCTTTTCAGCCCATGAACAGTTGTTTGTGAGTTTCGAAAAAAGTGCAAGAGCTATTCAAACCCTATTTTCTGGGCAAGTAGGACCTGTAAATCTACACAATATATAGTTTAAAGTTTGAGTCTATCATATTAGGTTTTGGATTTATAGCTGTTTTTGTATCTATTGCTTCAAAAGCATTTTCAGATAATTTGTGTGTTCTGAAGAAACTACAAGAGATATCTAACCCAAACTTTCTGTGCAAGAAGGGCTTGTATATCTGCACAACATGTCTTTTAAAGTTTGAACTTATCTTATTGCATTTTTGAGTTATAGCAGTTTTTAAGTTTTTATTGCTCCAAAAGCCTTTTCAGCCCATGAACAGTTGTTTGTGAGTTTCGAAAAAAGTGCAAGAGCTATTCAAACCCTATTTTCTGGGCAAGTAGGACCTGTAAATCTACACAATATATAGTGTAAAGTTTGAGTCTATCATATTAGGTTTTGGATTTATAGCTGTTTTTGTGTCTATTGCTTCAAAAGCATTTTCAGATAATTTGTGTGTTCTGAAGAAACTACAAGAGATAACTAAGCCATACTTTCTGTGCAAGAGGGGCTTGTACATCTGCACAACATGTCTTTTAAAGTTTGAACTTATCTTATTGCATTTTTGAGTTATAGCAGTTTTTAAGTTTTTATTGCTCCAAAAGCCTTTTCAGCCCATGAACAGTTGTTTGTGAGTTTCGAAAAAAGTGCAAGAGCTATTCAAACCCTTTTTGCTGGGCAAGTAGGACCTGTAAATCTACACAATATATAGTTTAAAGTTTGAGTCTATCATATTAGGTTTTGGATTTATAGCTGTTTTTGTGTCTATTGCTTCAAAAGCATTTTCAGATAATTTGTGTGTTCTGAAGAAACTACAAGAGATATCTAAGCCATACTTTCTGTGCAAGAGGGGCTTGTACATCTGCACAACATGTCTTTTAAAGTTTGAACCTATCTTATTGCATTTTTGAGTTATAGCAGTTTTTAAGTTTTTATTGCTCCAAAAGCCTTTTCAGCCCATGAACAGTTGTTTGTGAGTTTAGAAAAAAGTGCAAGAGCTATTCAAACCCTTTTTGCTGGGCAAGTAGGACCTGTAAATCTACACAATATATAGTTTAAAGTTTGAGTCTATCATATTAGGTTTTGGATTTATAGCTGTTTTTGTGTCTATTGCTTCAAAAGCATTTTCAGATAATTTGTGTGTTCTGAAGAAACTACAAGAGATATCTAACCCAAACTTTCTGTGCAAGAAGGGCTTATATATCTGCACACATGTCTTTTAAAGTTTGAACTTATCTTATTGCATTTTGAGTTATAGCAGTTTTTAAGTTTTTATTGCTCCAAAAGCCTTTTCAGCCCATGAACAGTTGTTTGTGAGTTTCGAAAAAAGTGCAAGAGCTATTCAAACCCTATTTTCTGGGCAAGTAGGACCTGTAAATCTACACAATATATAGTTTAAAGTTTGAGTCTATCATATTAGGTTTTGGATTTATAGCTGTTTTTGTATCTATTGCTTCAAAAGCATTTTCAGATAATTTGTGTGTTCTGAAGAAACTACAAGAGATATCTAACCCAAACTTTCTGTGCAAGAAGGGCTTGTATATCTGCACAACATGTCTTTTAAAGTTTGAACTTATCTTATTGCATTTTTGAGTTATAGCAGTTTTTAAGTTTTTATTGCTCCAAAAGCCTTTTCAGCCCATGAACAGTTGTTTGTGAGTTTCGAAAAAAGTGCAAGAGCTATTCAAACCCTATTTTCTGGGCAAGTAGGACCTGTAAATCTACACAATATATAGTTTAAAGTTTGAGTCTATCATATTAGGTTTTGGATTTATAGCTGTTTTTGTGTCTATTGCTTCAAAAGCATTTTCAGATAATTTGTGTGTTCTGAAGAAACTACAAGAGATAACTAAGCCATACTTTCTGTGCAAGAGGGGCTTGTACATCTGCACAACATGTCTTTTAAAGTTTGAACCTATCTTATTGCATTTTTGAGTTATAGCAGTTTTTAAGTTTTTATTGCTCCAAAAGCCTTTTCAGCCCATGAACAGTTGTTTGTGAGTTTTCGAAAAAAGTGCAAGAGCTATTCGAACCCTTTTTGCTGGGCAAGTAGGACCTGTAAATCTACACAATATATAGTTTAAAGTTTGAGTCTATCATATTAGGTTTTGGATTTATAGCTGTTTTTGTATCTATTGCTTCAAAAGCATTTTCAGATAATTTGTGTGTTCTGAAGAAACTACAAGAGATATCTAACCCATACTTTCTGTGCAAGAGGGGCTTGTACATCTGCACAACATGTCTTTTAAAGTTTGAACCTATCTTATTGCATTTTTGAGTTATAGCAGTTTTTACTGTTTTATTGCTCCAAAAGCCTTTTCAGCCCATGAACAGTTGTTTGTGAGTTTCGAAAAAAGTGCAAGAGCTATTCGAACCCTTTTTGCTGGGCAAGTAGGACCTGTAAATCTACACAATATATAGTTTAAAGTTTGAGTTTATCATATTAGGTTTTGGATTTATAGCTGTTTTTGTATCTATTGCTTCAAAAGCATTTTCAGATAATTTGTGTGTTCTGAAGAAACTACAAGAGATATCTAACCCAAACTTTCTGTGCAAGAAGGGCTTGTATATCTGCACAACATGTCTTTTAAAGTTTGAACTTATCTTATTGCATTTTTGAGTTATAGCAGTTTTTAAGTTTTTATTGCTCCAAAAGCCTTTTCAGCCCATGAACAGTTGTTTGTGAGTTTCGAAAAAAGTGCAAGAGCTATTCAAACCCTATTTTCTGGGCAAGTAGGACCTGTAAATCTACACAATATATAGTTTAAAGTTTGAGTCTATCATATTAGGTTTTGGATTTATAGCTGTTTTTGTGTCTATTGCTTCAAAAGCATTTTCAGATAATTTGTGTGTTCTGAAGAAACTACAAGAGATTACTAAGCCATACTTTCTGTGCAAGAGGGGCTTGTACATCTGCACAACATGTCTTTTAAAGTTTGAACCTATCTTATTGCATTTTTGAGTTATAGCAGTTTTTAAGTTTTTATTGCTCCAAAAGCCTTTTCAGCCCATGAACAGTTGTTTGTGAGTTTTCGAAAAAAGTGCAAGAGCTATTCGAACCCTTTTTGCTGGGCAAGTAGGACCTGTAAATCTACACAATATATAGTTTAAAGTTTGAGTCTATCATATTAGGTTTTGGATTTATAGCTGTTTTTGTATCTATTGCTTCAAAAGCATTTTCAGATAACTTGTGTGTTCTGAAGAAACTACAAGAGATATCTAACCCATACTTTCTGTGCAAGAGGGGCTTGTACATCTGCACAACATGTCTTTTAAAGTTTGAACCTATCTTATTGCATTTTTGAGTTATAGCAGTTTTTACTGTTTTATTGCTCCAAAAGCCTTTTCAGCCCATGAACAGTTGTTTGTGAGTTTCGAAAAAAGTGCAAGAGCTATTCGAACCCTTTTTGCTGGGCAAGTAGGACCTGTAAATCTACACAATATATAGTTTAAAGTTTGAGTTTATCATATAAGCTTTTGGATTTATAGCTGTTTTTGTGTCTATTGCTTCAAAAGCATTTTAAGATAATTTGTGTGTTCTGAAGAAACTACAAGAGATATCTAACCCATACTTTCTGTGCACGAGGGGCTTGTACATCTGCACAACATGTCTTTTAAAGTTTGAACCTATCTTATTGCATTTTTGAGTTATAGCAGTTTTTACTGTTTTATTGCTCCAAAAGCCTTTTCAGCCCATGAACAGTTGTTTGTGAGTTTTCGAAAAAAGTGCAAGAGCTATTCGAACCCTTTTTGCTGGGCAAGTAGGACCTGTAAATCTACACAATATATAGTTTAAAGTTTGAGTCTATCATATTAGGTTTTGGATTTATAGCTGTTTTTGTGTCTATTGCTTCAAAAGCATTTTCAGATAATTTGTGTGTTCTGAAGAAACTACAAGAGATATCTAACCCAAACTTTCTGTGCAAGAAGGGCTTGTATATCTGCACAACATGTCTTTTAAAGTTTGAACTTATCTTATTGCATTTTTGAGTTATATCAGTTTTTAAGTTTTTATTGCTCCAAAAGCCTTTTCAGCCCATGAACAGTTGTTTGTGAGTTTCGAAAAAAGTGCAAGAGCTATTCAAACCCTATTTTCTGGGCAAGTAGGACCTGTAAATCTACACAATATATAGTTTAAAGTTTGAGTCTATCATATTAGGTTTTGGATTTATAGCTGTTTTTGTGTCTATTGCTTCAAAAGCATTTTCAGATAATTTGTGTGTTCTGAAGAAACTACAAGAGATAACTAAGCCATACTTTCTGTGCAAGAGGGGCTTGTACATCTGCACAACATGTCTTTTAAAGTTTGAACCTATCTTATTGCATTTTTGAGTTATAGCAGTTTTTAAGTTTTTATTGCTCCAAAAGCCTTTTCAGCCCATGAACAGTTGTTTGTGAGTTTCGAAAAAAGTGCAAGAGCTATTCGAACCCTTTTTGCGGGGCAAGTAGGACCTGTAAATCAACACAATATATAGTTTAAAGTTTGAGTCTATCATATTAGGTTTTGGATTTATAGCTGTTTTTGTGTCTATTGCTTCAAAAGCATTTTCAGATAATTTGTGTGTTCTGAAGAAACTACAAGAGATATCTAACCCAAACTTTCTGTGCAAGAGGGGCTTGTACATCTGCACAACATGTCTTTTAAAGTTTGAACCTATCTTATTGCATTTTTGAGTTATAGCAGTTTTTAAGTTTTTATTGCTCCAAAAGCCTTTTCAGCCCATGAACAGTTGTTTGTGAGTTTCGAAAAAAGTGCAAGAGCTATTCAAACCCTATTTTCTGGGCAAGTAGGACCTGTAAATCTACACAATATATAGTTTAAAGTTTGAGTCTATCATATTAGGTTTTGGATTTATAGCTGTTTTTGTATCTATTGCTTCAAAAGCATTTTCAGATAATTTGTGTGTTCTGAAGAAACTACAAGAGATATCTAACCCAAACTTTCTGTGCAAGAAGGGCTTGTATATCTGCACAACATGTCTTTTAAAGTTTGAACTTATCTTATTGCATTTTTGAGTTATAGCAGTTTTTAAGTTTTTATTGCTCCAAAAGCCTTTTCAGCCCATGAACAGTTGTTTGTGAGTTTCGAAAAAAGTGCAAGAGCTATTCAAACCCTATTTTCTGGGCAAGTAGGACCTGTAAATCTACACAATATATAGTTTAAAGTTTGAGTCTATCATATTAGGTTTTGGATTTATAGCTGTTTTTGTGTCTATTGCTTCAAAAGCATTTTCAGATAATTTGTGTGTTCTGAAGAAACTACAAGAGATAACTAAGCCATACTTTCTGTGCAAGAGGGGCTTGTACATCTGCACAACATGTCTTTTAAAGTTTGAACTTATCTTATTGCATTTTTGAGTTATAGCAGTTTTTAAGTTTTTATTGCTCCAAAAGCCTTTTCAGCCCATGAACAGTTGTTTGTGAGTTTCGAAAAAAGTGCAAGAGCTATTCAAACCCTTTTTGCTGGGCAAGTAGGACCTGTAAATCTACACAATATATAGTTTAAAGTTTGAGTCTATCATATTAGGTTTTGGATTTATAGCTGTTTTTGTGTCTATTGCTTCAAAAGCATTTTCAGATAATTTGTGTGTTCTGAAGAAACTACAAGAGATATCTAAGCCATACTTTCTGTGCAAGAGGGGCTTGTACATCTGCACAACATGTCTTTTAAAGTTTGAACCTATCTTATTGCATTTTTGAGTTATAGCAGTTTTTAAGTTTTTATTGCTCCAAAAGCCTTTTCAGCCCATGAACAGTTGTTTGTGAGTTTCGAAAAAAGTGCAAGAGCTATTCAAACCCTTTTTGCTGGGCAAGTAGGACCTGTAAATCTACACAATATATAGTTTAAAGTTTGAGTCTATCATATTAGGTTTTGGATTTATAGCTGTTTTTGTGTCTATTGCTTCAAAAGCATTTTCAGATAATTTGTGTGTTCTGAAGAAACTACAAGAGATATCTAACCCAAACTTTCTGTGCAAGAAGGGCTTATATATCTGCACACATGTCTTTTAAAGTTTGAACTTATCTTATTGCATTTTGAGTTATAGCAGTTTTTAAGTTTTTATTGCTCCAAAAGCCTTTTCAGCCCATGAACAGTTGTTTGTGAGTTTCGAAAAAAGTGCAAGAGCTATTCAAACCCTATTTTCTGGGCAAGTAGGACCTGTAAATCTACACAATATATAGTTTAAAGTTTGAGTCTATCATATTAGGTTTTAGATTTATAGCTGTTTTTGTATCTATTGCTTCAAAAGCATTTTCAGATAATTTGTGTGTTCTGAAGAAACTACAAGAGATATCTAACCCAAACTTTCTGTGCAAGAAGGGCTTGTATATCTGCACAACATGTCTTTTAAAGTTTGAACTTATCTTATTGCATTTTTGAGTTATAGCAGTTTTTAAGTTTTTATTGCTCCAAAAGCCTTTTCAGCCCATGAACAGTTGTTTGTGAGTTTCGAAAAAAGTGCAAGAGCTATTCAAACCCTATTTTCTGGGCAAGTAGGACCTGTAAATCTACACAATATATAGTTTAAAGTTTGAGTCTATCATATTAGGTTTTGGATTTATAGCTGTTTTTGTGTCTATTGCTTCAAAAGCATTTTCAGATAATTTGTGTGTTCTGAAGAAACTACAAGAGATAACTAAGCCATACTTTCTGTGCAAGAGGGGCTTGTACATCTGCACAACATGTCTTTTAAAGTTTGAACCTATCTTATTGCATTTTTGAGTTATAGCAGTTTTTAAGTTTTTATTGCTCCAAAAGCCTTTTCAGCCCATGAACAGTTGTTTGTGAGTTTTCGAAAAAAGTGCAAGAGCTATTCGAACCCTTTTTGCTGGGCAAGTAGGACCTGTAAATCTACACAATATATAGTTTAAAGTTTGAGTCTATCATATTAGGTTTTGGATTTATAGCTGTTTTTGTATCTATTGCTTCAAAAGCATTTTCAGATAATTTGTGTGTTCTGAAGAAACTACAAGAGATATCTAACCCAAACTTTCTGTGCAAGAGGGGCTTGTATATCTGCACAACATGTCTTTTAAAGTTTGAACTTATCTTATTGCATTTTTGAGTTATAGCAGTTTTTAAGTTTTTATTGCTCCAAAAGCCTTTTCAGCCCATGAACAGTTGTTTGTGAGTTTCGAAAAAAGTGCAAGAGCTATTCGAACCCTTTTTGCTGGGCAAGTAGGACCTGTAAATCTACACAATATATAGTTTAAAGTTTGAGTCTATCATATTAGGTTTTGGATTTATAGCTGTTTTTGTGTCTATTGCTTCAAAAGCATTTTCAGATCATTTGTGTGTTCTGAAGAAACTACAAGAGATATCTAACCCATACTTTCTGTGCAAGAGGGGCTTGTACATCTGCACAGCATGTCTTTTAAAGTTTGAACCTATCTTATTGCATTTTTGAGTTATAGCAGTTTTTACTGTCTTATTGCTCCAAAAGCCTTTTCAGCCCATGAACAGTTGTTTGTGAGTTTCGAAAAAAGTGCAAGAGCTATTCGAACCCATTTTGCTGGGCAAGAAGGACCTGTAAATCTACACAATATATAGTTTAAAGTTTGAGTTTATCATATTAGGTTTTGGATTTATAGCTGTTTTTGTGTCTATTGCTTCAAAAGCATTTTCAGATAATTTGTGTGTTCTGAAGAAACTACAAGAGATATCTAACCCATACTTTCTGTGCAAGAGGGGCTTGTACATCTGCACAACATGTCTTTTAAAGTCTGAACCTATCTTATTGCATTTTTGAGTTATAGCAGTTTTTACTGTTTTATTGCTCCAAAAGCCTTTTCAGCCCATGAACAGTTGTTTGTGAGTTTCGAAAAAAGTGCAAGAGCTATTCGAACCCTTTTTGCTGGGCAAGTAGGACCTGTAAATCTACACAATATATAGTTTAAAGTTTGAGTCTATCATATAAGGTTTTGGATTTATAGCTGTTTTTGTGTCTATTGCTTCAAAAGCATTTTCAGATAATTTGTGTGTTCTGAAGAAACTACAAGAGATATCTAACCCATACTTTCTGTGCAAGAGGGGCTTGTACATCTGCACAACATGTCTTTTAATGTTTGAACCTATCTTATTGCATTTTTGAGTTATAGCAGTTTTTACTGTTTTATTGCTCCAAAAGCCTTTTCAGCCCATGAACAGTTGTTTGTGAGTTTCGAAAAAAGTGCAAGAGCTATTCGAACCCTTTTTGCTGGGCAAGTAGGACCTGTAAATCTACACAATATATAGTTTAAAGTTTGAGTTTATCATATAAGGTTTTGGATTTATAGCTGTTTTTGTGTCTATTGCTTCAAAAGCATTTTCAGATAATTTGTGTGTTCTGAAGAAACTACAAGAGAAATCTAACCCATACTTTCTGTGCAAGAGGGGCTTGTACATCTGCACAACATGTCTTTTAAAGTCTGAACCTATCTTATTGCATTTTTGAGTTATAGCAGTTTTTACTGTTTTATTGCTCCAAAAGCCTTTTAAGCCCATGAACAGTTGTTTGTGAGTTTCGAAAAAAGTGCAAGAGCTATTCGAACCCTTTTTGCTGGGCAAGTAGGACCTGTAAATCTACACAATATATAGTTTAAAGTTTGAGTTTATCATATTAGGTTTTGGATTTATAGCTGTTTTTGTGTCTATTGCTTCAAAAGCATTTTCAGATAATTTGTGTGTTCTGAAGAAACTACAAGAGATATCTAACCCATACTTTCTGTGCAAGAGGGGCTTGTACATCTGCACAACATGTCTTTTAAAGTTTGAACCTATCTTATTGCATTTTTGAGTTATAGCAGTTTTTACTGTTTTATTGCTCCAAAAGCCTTTTCAGCCCATGAACAGTTGTTTGTGAGTTTCGAAAAAAGTGCAAGAGCTATTCGAACCCTTTTTGCTGGGCAAGTAGGACCTGTAAATCTACACAATATATAGTTTAAAGTTTGAGTCTATCATATAAGGTTTTGGATTTATAGCTGTTTTTGTGTCTATTGCTTCAAAAGCATTTTCAGATAATTTGTGTGTTCTGAAGAAACTACAAGAGATATCTAACCCATACTTTCTGTGCAAGAGGGGCTTGTACATCTGCACAACATGTCTTTTAAAGTTTGAACCTATCTTATTGCATTTTTGAGTTATAGCAGTTTTTACTGTTTTATTGCTCCAAAAGCCTTTTCAGCCCATGAACAGTTGTTTGTGAGTTTCGAAAAAAGTGCAAGAGCTATTCGAACCCTTTTTGCTGGGCAAGTAGGACCTGTAAATCTACACAATATATAGTTTAAAGTTTGAGTCTATCATATAAGGTTTTGGATTTATAGCTGTTTTTGTGTCTATTGCTTCAAAAGCATTTTCAGATAATTTGTGTGTTCTGAAGAAACTACAAGAGATATCTAACCCATACTTTCTGTGCAAGAGGGGCTTGTACATCTGCACAACATGTCTTTTAAAGTTTGAACCTATCTTATTGCATTTTTGAGTTATAGCAGTTTTTACTGTTTTATTGCTCCAAAAGCCTTTTCAGCCCATGAACAGTTGTTTGTGAGTTTCGAAAAAAGTGCAAGAGCTATTCGAACCCTTTTTGCTGGGCAAGTAGGACCTGTAAATCTACACAATATATAGTTTAAAGTTTGAGTTTATCATATAAGGTTTTGGATTTATAGCTGTTTTTGTGTCTATTGCTTCAAAAGCATTTTCAGATAATTTGTGTGTTCTGAAGAAACTACAAGAGATATCTAACCCATACTTTCTGTGCAAGAGGGGCTTGTACATCTGCACAACATGTCTTTTAAAGTCTGAACCTATCTTATTGCATTTTTGAGTTATAGCAGTTTTTACTGTTTTATTGCTCCAAAAGCCTTTTCAGCCCATGAACAGTTGTTTGTGAGTTTCGAAAAAAGTGCAAGAGCTATTCGAACCCTTTTTGCTGGGCAAGTAGGACCTGTAAATCTACACAATATATAGTTTAAAGTTTGAGTTTATCATATTAGGTTTTGGATTTATAGCTGTTTTTGTGTCTATTGCTTCAAAAGCATTTTCAGATAATTTGTGTGTTCTGAAGAAACTACAAGAGATATCTAACCCATACTTTCTGTGCAAGAGGGGCTTGTACATCTGCACAACATGTCTTTTAAAGTTTGAACCTATCTTATTGCATTTTTGAGTTATAGCAGTTTTTACTGTTTTATTGCTCCAAAAGCCTTTTCAGCCCATGAACAGTTGTTTGTGAGTTTCGAAAAAAGTGCAAGAGCTATTCGAACCCTTTTTGCTGGGCAAGTAGGACCTGTAAATCTACACAATATATAGTTTAAAGTTTGAGTCTATCATATTAGGTTTTGGATTTATAGCTGTTTTTGTGTCTATTGCTTCAAAAGCATTTTAAGATAATTTGTGTGTTCTGAAGAAACTACAAGAGATATCTAACCCAAACTTTCTGTGCAAGAAGGGCTTGTATATCTGCACAACATGTCTTTTAAAGTTTGAACTTATCTTATTGCATTTTTGAGTTATAGCAGTTTTTAAGTTTTTATTGCTCCAAAAGCCTTTTCAGCCCATGAACAGTTGTTTGTGAGTTTCGAAAAAAGTGCAAGAGCTATTCAAACCCTATTTTCTGGGCAAGTAGGACCTGTAAATCTACACAATATATAGTTTAAAGTTTGAGTCTATCATATTAGGTTTTGGATTTATAGCTGTTTTTGTGTCTATTGCTTCAAAAGCATTTTCAGATAATTTGTGTGTTCTGAAGAAACTACAAGAGATAACTAAGCCATACTTTCTGTGCAAGAGGGGCTTGTACATCTGCACAACATGTCTTTTAAAGTTTGAACCTATCTTATTGCATTTTTGAGTTATAGCAGTTTTTAAGTTTTTATTGCTCCAAAAGCCTTTTCAGCCCATGAACAGTTGTTTGTGAGTTTTCGAAAAAAGTGCAAGAGCTATTCGAACCCTTTTTGCTGGGCAAGTAGGACCTGTAAATCTACACAATATATAGTTTAAAGTTTGAGTCTATCATATTAGGTTTTGGATTTATAGCTGTTTTTGTGTCTATTGCTTCAAAAGCATTTTCAGATAATTTGTGTGTTCTGAAGAAACTACAAGAGATATCTAACCCAAACTTTCTGTGCAAGAGGGGCTTGTACATCTGCACAACATGTCTTTTAAAGTTTGAACCTATCTTATTGCATTTTTGAGTTATAGCAGTTTTTAAGTTTTTATTGCTCCAAAAGCCTTTTCAGCCCATGAACAGTTGTTTGTGAGTTTCGAAAAAAGTGCAAGAGCTATTCAAACCCTATTTTCTGGGCAAAGTAGGACCTGTAAATCTACACAATATATAGTTTAAAGTTTGAGTCTATCATATTAGGTTTTGGATTTATAGCTGTTTTTGTGTCTATTGCTTCAAAAGCATTTTCAGATAATTTGTGTGTTCTGAAGAAAAACTACAAGAGATAACTAAGCCATACTTTCTGTGCAAGAGGGGCTTGTACATCTGCACAACATGTCTTTTAAAGTTTGAACCTATCTTATTGCATTTTTGAGTTATAGCAGTTTTTAAGTTTTTATTGCTCCAAAAGCCTTTTCAGCCCATGAACAGTTGTTTGTGAGTTTTCGAAAAAAGTGCAAGAGCTATTCGAACCCTTTTTGCTGGGCAAGTAGGACCTGTAAATCTACACAATATATAGTTTAAAGTTTGAGTCTATCATATTAGGTTTTGGATTTATAGCTGTTTTTGTATCTATTGCTTCAAAAGCATTTTCAGATAATTTGTGTGTTCTGAAGAAACTACAAGAGATATCTAACCCATACTTTCTGTGCAAGAGGGGCTTGTACATCTGCACAACATGTCTTTTAAAGTTTGAACCTATCTTATTGCATTTTTGAGTTATAGCAGTTTTTACTGTTTTATTGCTCCAAAAGCCTTTTCAGCCCATGAACAGTTGTTTGTGAGTTTCGAAAAAAGTGCAAGAGCTATTCGAACCCTTTTTGCTGGGCAAGTAGGACCTGTAAATCTACACAATATATAGTTTAAAGTTTGAGTTTATCATATAAGGTTTGGGATTTATAGCTGTTTTTGTGTCTATTGCTTCAAAAGCATTTTAAGATAATTTGTGTGTTCTGAAGAAACTACAAGAGATATCTAACCCATACTTTCTGTGCACGAGGGGCTTGTACATCTGCACAACATGTATTTTAAAGTTTGAACCTATCTTATTGCATTTTTGAGTTATAGCAGTTTTTACTGTTTTATTGCTCCAAAAGCCTTTTCAGCCCATGAACAGTTGTTTGTGAGTTTTCGAAAAAAGTGCAAGAGCTATTCGAACCCTTTTTGCTGGGCAAGTAGGACCTGTAAATCTACACAATATATAGTTTAAAGTTTGAGTCTATCATATTAGGTTTTGGATTTATAGCTGTTTTTGTATCTATTGCTTCAAAAGCATTTTCAGATAATTTGTGTGTTCTGAAGAAACTACAAGAGATATCTAACCCAAACTTTCTGTGCAAGAAGGGCTTGTATATCTGCACAACATGTCTTTTAAAGTTTGAACTTATCTTATTGCATTTTTGAGTTATAGCAGTTTTTAAGTTTTTATTGCTCCAAAAGCCTTTTCAGCCCATGAACAGTTGTTTGTGAGTTTCGAAAAAAGTGCAAGAGCTATTCAAACCCTTTTTGCTGGGCAAGAAGGACCTGTAAATCTACACAATATATAGTTTAAAGTTTGAGTCTATCATATATGGTTTTGGATTTATAGCTGTTTTTGTGTCTATTGCTTCAAAAGCATTTTCAGATCATTTGTGTGTTCTGAAGAAACTACAAGAGATATCTAACCCATACTTTCTGTGCAAGAGGGGCTTGTACATCTGCACAGCAAGTCTTTTAAAGTTTGAACCTATCTTATTGCATTTTTGAGTTATAGCAGTTTTTAAGTTTTTATTGCTCCAAAAGCCTTTTCAGCCCATGAACAGTTGTTTGTGAGTTTTCGAAAAAAGTGCAAGAGCTATTCGAACCCTTTTTGCTGGGCAAGTAGGACCTGTAAATCTACACAATATATAGTTTAAAGTTTGAGTCTATCATATTAGGTTTTGGATTTATAGCTGTTTTTGTGTCTATTGCTTCAAAAGCATTTTCAGATAATTTGTGTGTTCTGAAGAAACTACAAGAGATATCTAACCCAAACTTTCTGTGCAAGAGGGGCTTGTACATCTGCACAACATGTCTTTTAAAGTTTGAACCTATCTTATTGCATTTTTGAGTTATAGCAGTTTTTAAGTTTTTATTGCTCCAAAAGCCTTTTCAGCCCATGAACAGTTGTTTGTGAGTTTCGAAAAAAGTGCAAGAGCTATTCAAACCCTTTTTGCTGGGCAAGTAGGACCTGTAAATCTACACAATATATAGTTTAAAGTTTGAGTCTATCATATTAGGTTTTGGATTTATAGCTGTTTTTGTGTCTATTGCTTCAAAAGCATTTTCAGATAATTTGTGTGTTCTGAAGAAACTACAAGAGATATCTAACCCAAACTTTCTGTGCAAGAAGGGCTTGTATATCTGCACACATGTCTTTTAAAGTTTGAACTTATCTTATTGCATTTTGAGTTATAGCAGTTTTTAAGTTTTTATTGCTCCAAAAGCCTTTTCAGCCCATGCACAGTTGTTTGTGAGTTTCGAAAAAAGTGCAAGAGCTATTCAAACCCTATTTTCTGGGCAAGTAGGACCTGTAAATCTACACAATATATAGTTTAAAGTTTGAGTCTATCATATTAGGTTTTGGATTTATAGCTGTTTTTGTATCTATTGCTTCAAAAGCATTTTCAGATAATTTGTGTGTTCTGAAGAAACTACAAGAGATATCTAACCCAAACTTTCTGTGCAAGAAGGGCTTGTATATCTGCACAACATGTCTTTTAAAGTTTGAACTTATCTTATTGCATTTTTGAGTTATAGCAGTTTTTAAGTTTTTATTGCTCCAAAAGCCTTTTCAGCCCATGAACAGTTGTTTGTGAGTTTCGAAAAAAGTGCAAGAGCTATTCAAACCCTATTTTCTGGGCAAGTAGGACCTGTAAATCTACACAATATATAGTTTAAAGTTTGAGTCTATCATATTAGGTTTTGGATTTATAGCTGTTTTTGTGTCTATTGCTTCAAAAGCATTTTCAGATAATTTGTGTGTTCTGAAGAAACTACAAGAGATAACTGAGCCATACTTTCTGTGCAAGAGGGGCTTGTACATCTGCACAACATGTCTTTTAAAGTTTGAACCTATCTTATTGCATTTTTGAGTTATAGCAGTTTTTAAGTTTTTATTGCTCCAAAAGCCTTTTCAGCCCATGAACAGTTGTTTGTGAGTTTTCGAAAAAAGTGCAAGAGCTATTCGAACCCTTTTTGCTGGGCAAGTAGGACCTGTAAATCTACACAATATATAGTTTAAAGTTTGAGTCTATCATATTAGGTTTTGGATTTATAGCTGTTTTTGTGTCTATTGCTTCAAAAGCATTTTCGATAATTTGTGTGTTCTGAAGAAACTACAAGAGATATCTAACCCAAACTTTCTGTGCAAGAGGGGCTTGTACATCTGCACAACATGTCTTTTAAAGTTTGAACCTATCTTATTGCATTTTTGAGTTATAGCAGTTTTTAAGTTTTTATTGCTCCAAAAGCCTTTTCAGCCCATGAACAGTTGTTTGTGAGTTTCGAAAAAAGTGCAAGAGCTATTCAAACCCTTTTTGCTGGGCAAGTAGGACCTGTAAATCTACACAATATATAGTTTAAAGTTTGAGTCTATCATATTAGGTTTTGGATTTATAGCTGTTTTTGTGTCTATTGCTTCAAAAGCATTTTCAGATAATTTGTGTGTTCTGAAGAAACTACAAGAGATATCTAACCCAAACTTTCTGTGCAAGAAGGGCTTGTATATCTGCACACATGTCTTTTAAAGTTTGAACTTATCTTATTGCATTTTGAGTTATAGCAGTTTTTAAGTTTTTATTGCTCCAAAAGCCTTTTCAGCCCATGCACAGTTGTTTGTGAGTTTCGAAAAAAGTGCAAGAGCTATTCAAACCCTATTTTCTGGGCAAGTAGGACCTGTAAATCTACACAATATATAGTTTAAAGTTTGAGTCTATCATATTAGGTTTTGGATTTATAGCTGTTTTTGTATCTATTGCTTCAAAAGCATTTTCAGATAATTTGTGTGTTCTGAAGAAACTACAAGAGATATCTAACCCAAACTTTCTGTGCAAGAAGGGCTTGTATATCTGCACAACATGTCTTTTAAAGTTTGAACTTATCTTATTGCATTTTTGAGTTATAGCAGTTTTTAAGTTTTTATTGCTCCAAAAGCCTTTTCAGCCCATGAACAGTTGTTTGTGAGTTTCGAAAAAAGTGCAAGAGCTATTCAAACCCTTTTTGCTGGGCAAGAAGGACCTGTAAATCTACACAATATATAGTTTAAAGTTTGAGTCTATCATATATGGTTTTGGATTTATAGCTGTTTTTGTGTCTATTGCTTCAAAAGCATTTTCAGATCATTTGTGTGTTCTGAAGAAACTACAAGAGATATCTAACCCATACTTTCTGTGCAAGAGGGGCTTGTACATCTGCACAGCATGTCTTTTAAAGTTTGAACCTATCTTATTGCATTTTTGAGTTATAGCAGTTTTTACTGTCTTATTGCTCCAAAAGCCTTTTCAGCCCATGAACAGTTGTTTGTGAGTTTCGAAAAAAGTGCAAGAGCTATTCAAACCCATTTTGCTGGGCAAGAAGGACCTGTAAATCTACACAATATATAGTTTAAAGTTTGAGTCTATCATATTAGGTTTTGGATTTATAGCTGTTTTTGTGTCTATTGCTTCAAAAGCATTTTCAGATAATTTGTGTGTTCTGAAGAAACTACAAGAGATAACTAAGCCTTACTTTCTGTGCAAGAGGGGCTTGTACATCTGCACAACATGTCTTTTAAAGTTTGAACCTATCTTATTGCATTTTTGAGTTATAGCAGTTTTTAAGTTTTTATTGCTCCAAAAGCCTTTTCAGCCCATGAACAGTTGTTTGTGAGTTTTCGAAAAAAGTGCAAGAGCTATTTGAACCCTTTTTGCTGGGCAAGTAGGACCTGTAAATCTACACAATATATAGTTTAAAGTTTGAGTCTATCATATTAGGTTTTGGATTTATAGCTGTTTTTGTGTCTATTGCTTCAAAAGCATTTTCAGATCATTTGTGTGTTCTGAAGAAACTACAAGAGATATCTAACCCATACTTTCTGTGCAAGAGGGGCTTGTACATCTGCACAGCATGTCTTTTAAAGTTTGAACCTATCTTATTGCATTTTTGAGTTATAGCAGTTTTTACTGTCTTATTGCTCCAAAAGCCTTTTCAGCCCATGAACAGTTGTTTGTGAGTTTCGAAAAAAGTGCAAGAGCTATTCGAACCCATTTTGCTGGGCAAGAAGGACCTGTAAATCTACACAATATATAGTTTAAAGTTTGAGTTTATCATATTAGGTTTTGGATTTATAGCTGTTT
The DNA here is from genome assembly GCF_026437365.1 of Eucyclogobius newberryi. Lineage (NCBI taxonomy): Eukaryota > Metazoa > Chordata > Actinopteri > Gobiiformes > Gobiidae > Eucyclogobius > Eucyclogobius newberryi. The sequence goes on from NW_027315812.1 coordinate 28,809,850, forward strand.
TTGTGTCTATTGCTTCAAAAGCATTTTCAGATAATTTGTGTGTTCTGAAGAAACTACAAGAGATATCTAACCCATACTTTCTGTGCAAGAGGGGCTTGTACATCTGCACAACATGTCTTTTAAAGTCTGAACCTATCTTATTGCATTTTTGAGTTATAGCAGTTTTTACTGTTTTATTGCTCCAAAAGCCTTTTCAGCCCATGAACAGTTGTTTGTGAGTTTCGAAAAAAGTGCAAGAGCTATTCGAACCCTTTTTGCTGGGCAAGTAGGACCTGTAAATCTACACAATATATAGTTTAAAGTTTGAGTCTATCATATTATGTTTTGGATTTATAGCTGTTTTTGTGTCTATTGCTTCAAAAGCATTTTCAGATAATTTGTGTGTTCTGAAGAAACTACAAGAGATATCTAACCCATACTTTCTGTGCAAGAGGGGCTTGTACATCTGCACAACATGTCTTTTAAAGTTTGAACCTATCTTATTGCATTTTTGAGTTATAGCAGTTTTTACTGTTTTATTGCTCCAAAAGCCTTTTCAGCCCATGAACAGTTGTTTGTGAGTTTCGAAAAAAGTGCAAGAGCTATTCGAACCCTTTTTGCTGGGCAAGTAGGACCTGTAAATCTACACAATATATAGTTTAAAGTTTGAGTTTATCATATTAGGTTTTGGATTTATAGCTGTTTTTGTGTCTATTGCTTCAAAAGCATTTTCAGATAATTTGTGTGTTCTGAAGAAACTACAAGAGATATCTAACCCATACTTTCTGTGCAAGAGGGGCTTGTACATCTGCACAACATGTCTTTTAAAGTTTGAACCTATCTTATTGCATTTTTGAGTTATAGCAGTTTTTACTGTTTTATTGCTCCAAAAGCCTTTTCAGCCCATGAACAGTTGTTTGTGAGTTTCGAAAAAAGTGCAAGAGCTATTCGAACCCTTTTTGCTGGGCAGGTAGGACCTGTAAATCTACACAATATATAGTTTAAAGTTTGAGTCTATCATATAAGGTTTTGGATTTATAGCTGTTTTTGTGTCTATTGCTTCAAAAGCATTTTCAGATAATTTGTGTGTTCTGAAGAAACTACAAGAGATATCTAACCCATACTTTCTGTGCAAGAGGGGCTTGTACATCTGCACAACATGTCTTTTAAAGTTTGAACCTATCTTATTGCATTTTTGAGTTATAGCAGTTTTTACTGTTTTATTGCTCCAAAAGCCTTTTCAGCCCATGAACAGTTGTTTGTGAGTTTCGAAAAAAGTGCAAGAGCTATTCGAACCCTTTTTGCTGGGCAAGTAGGACCTGTAAATCTACACAATATATAGTTTAAAGTTTGAGTTTATCATATAATGTTTTGGATTTATAGCTGTTTTTGTGTCTATTGCTTCAAAAGCATTTTCAGATAATTTGTGTGTTCTGAAGAAACTACAAGAGATATCTAACCCATACTTTCTGTGCAAGAGGGGCTTGTACATCTGCACAACATGTCTTTTAAAGTCTGAACCTATCTTATTGCATTTTTGAGTTATAGCAGTTTTTACTGTTTTATTGCTCCAAAAGCCTTTTCAGCCCATGAACAGTTGTTTGTGAGTTTCGAAAAAAGTGCAAGAGCTATTCGAACCCTTTTTGCTGGGCAAGTAGGACCTGTAAATCTACACAATATATAGTTTAAAGTTTGAGTTTATCATATTAGGTTTTGGATTTATAGCTGTTTTTGTATCTATTGCTTCAAAAGCATTTTCAGATAATTTGTGTGTTCTGAAGAAACTACAAGAGATATCTAACCCATACTTTCTGTGCAAGAGGGGCTTGTACATCTGCACAACATGTCTTTTAAAGTTTGAACCTATCTTATTGCATTTTTGAGTTATAGCAGTTTTTAAGTTTTTATTGCTCCAAAAGCCTTTTCAGCCCATGAACAGTTGTTTGTGAGTTTCGAAAAAAGTGCAAGAGCTATTCAAACCCTTTTTGCTGGGCAAAGTAGGACCTGTAAATCTACACAATATATAGTTTAAAGTTTGAGTCTATCATATTAGGTTTTGGATTTATAGCTGTTTTTGTGTCTATTGCTTCAAAAGCATTTTCAGATAATTTGTGTGTTCTGAAGAAACTACAAGAGATATCTAACCCAAACTTTCTGTGCAAGAAGGGCTTGTACATCTGCACACATGTCTTTTAAAGTTTGAACTTATCTTATTGCATTTTGAGTTATAGCAGTTTTTAAGTTTTTATTGCTCCAAAAGCCTTTTCAGCCCATGCACAGTTGTTTGTGAGTTTCGAAAAAAGTGCAAGAGCTATTCAAACCCTATTTTCTGGGCAAGTAGGACCTGTAAATCTACACAATATATAGTTTAAAGTTTGAGTCTATCATATTAGGTTTTGGATTTATAGCTGTTTTTGTATCTATTGCTTCCAAAGCATTTTCAGATAATTTGTGTGTTCTGAAGAAACTACAAGAGATATCTAACCCAAACTTTCTGTGCAAGAAGGGCTTGTATATCTGCACAACATGTCTTTTAAAGTTTGAACTTATCTTATTGCATTTTTGAGTTATAGCAGTTTTTAAGTTTTTATTGCTCCAAAAGCCTTTTCAGCCCATGAACAGTTGTTTGTGAGTTTCGAAAAAAGTGCAAGAGCTATTCAAACCCTATTTTCTGGGCAAGTAGGACCTGTAAATCTACACAATATATAGTTTAAAGTTTGAGTCTATCATATTAGGTTTTGGATTTATAGCTGTTTTTGTGTCTATTGCTTCAAAAGCATTTTCAGATAATTTGTGTGTTCTGAAGAAAAACTACAAGAGATAACTAAGCCATACTTTCTGTGCAAGAGGGGCTTGTACATCTGCACAACATGTCTTTTAAAGTTTGAACCTATCTTATTGCATTTTTGAGTTATAGCAGTTTTTAAGTTTTTATTGCTCCAAAAGCCTTTTCAGCCCATGAACAGTTGTTTGTGAGTTTTCGAAAAAAGTGCAAGAGCTATTCGAACCCTTTTTGCTGGGCAAGTAGGACCTGTAAATCTACACAATATATAGTTTAAAGTTTGAGTCTATCATATTAGGTTTTGGATTTATAGCTGTTTTTGTATCTATTGCTTCAAAAGCATTTTCAGATAATTTGTGTGTTCTGAAGAAACTACAAGAGATATCTAACCCATACTTTCTGTGCAAGAGGGGCTTGTACATCTGCACAACATGTCTTTTAAAGTTTGAACCTATCTTATTGCATTTTTGAGTTATAGCAGTTTTTACTGTTTTATTGCTCCAAAAGCCTTTTCAGCCCATGAACAGTTGTTTGTGAGTTTCGAAAAAAGTGCAAGAGCTATTCGAACCCTTTTTGCTGGGCAAGTAGGACCTGTAAATCTACACAATATATAGTTTAAAGTTTGAGTTTATCATATAAGGTTTTGGATTTATAGCTGTTTTTGTGTCTATTGCTTCAAAAGCATTTTAAGATAATTTGTGTGTTCTGAAGAAACTACAAGAGATATCTAACCCATACTTTCTGTGCACGAGGGGCTTGTACATCTGCACAACATGTATTTTAAAGTTTGAACCTATCTTATTGCATTTTTGAGTTATAGCAGTTTTTACTGTTTTATTGCTCCAAAAGCCTTTTCAGCCCATGAACAGTTGTTTGTGAGTTTTCGAAAAAAGTGCAAGAGCTATTCGAACCCTTTTTGCTGGGCAAGTAGGACCTGTAAATCTACACAATATATAGTTTAAAGTTTGAGTCTATCATATTAGGTTTTGGATTTATAGCTGTTTTTGTATCTATTGCTTCAAAAGCATTTTCAGATAATTTGTGTGTTCTGAAGAAACTACAAGAGATATCTAACCCAAACTTTCTGTGCAAGAAGGGCTTGTATATCTGCACAACATGTCTTTTAAAGTTTGAACTTATCTTATTGCATTTTTGAGTTATAGCAGTTTTTAAGTTTTTATTGCTCCAAAAGCCTTTTCAGCCCATGAACAGTTGTTTGTGAGTTTCGAAAAAAGTGCAAGAGCTATTCAAACCCTTTTTGCTGGGCAAGAAGGACCTGTAAATCTACACAATATATAGTTTAAAGTTTGAGTCTATCATATATGGTTTTGGATTTATAGCTGTTTTTGTGTCTATTGCTTCAAAAGCATTTTCAGATCATTTGTGTGTTCTGAAGAAACTACAAGAGATATCTAACCCATACTTTCTGTGCAAGAGGGGCTTGTACATCTGCACAGCAAGTCTTTTAAAGTTTGAACCTATCTTATTGCATTTTTGAGTTATAGCAGTTTTTAAGTGTTTATTGCTCCAAAAGCCTTTTCAGCCCATGAACAGTTGTTTGTGAGTTTTCGAAAAAAGTGCAAGAGCTATTCGAACCCTTTTTGCTGGGCAAGTAGGACCTGTAAATCTACACAATATATAGTTTAAAGTTTGAGTCTATCATATTAGGTTTTGGATTTATAGCTGTTTTTGTGTCTATTGCTTCAAAAGCATTTTCAGATAATTTGTGTGTTCTGAAGAAACTACAAGAGATATCTAACCCAAACTTTCTGTGCAAGAGGGGCTTGTACATCTGCACAACATGTCTTTTAAAGTTTGAACCTATCTTATTGCATTTTTGAGTTATAGCAGTTTTTAAGTTTTTATTGCTCCAAAAGCCTTTTCAGCCCATGAACAGTTGTTTGTGAGTTTCGAAAAAAGTGCAAGAGCTATTCAAACCCTTTTTGCTGGGCAAGTAGGACCTGTAAATCTACACAATATATATTTTAAAGTTTGAGTCTATCATATTAGGTTTTGGATTTATAGCTGTTTTTGTGTCTATTGCTTCAAAAGCATTTTCAGATAATTTGTGTGTTCTGAAGAAACTACAAGAGATATCTAACCCAAACTTTCTGTGCAAGAAGGGCTTGTATATCTGCACACATGTCTTTTAAAGTTTGAACTTATCTTATTGCATTTTGAGTTATAGCAGTTTTTAAGTTTTTATTGCTCCAAAAGCCTTTTCAGCCCATGCACAGTTGTTTGTGAGTTTCGAAAAAAGTGCAAGAGCTATTCAAACCCTATTTTCTGGGCAAGTAGGACCTGTAAATCTACACAATATATAGTTTAAAGTTTGAGTCTATCATATTAGGTTTTGGATTTATAGCTGTTTTTGTATCTATTGCTTCAAAAGCATTTTCAGATAATTTGTGTGTTCTGAAGAAACTACAAGAGATATCTAACCCAAACTTTCTGTGCAAGAAGGGCTTGTATATCTGCACAACATGTCTTTTAAAGTTTGAACTTATCTTATTGCATTTTTGAGTTATAGCAGTTTTTAAGTTTTTATTGCTCCAAAAGCCTTTTCAGCCCATGAACAGTTGTTTGTGAGTTTCGAAAAAAGTGCAAGAGCTATTCAAACCCTATTTTCTGGGCAAGTAGGACCTGTAAATCTACACAATATATAGTTTAAAGTTTGAGTCTATCATATTAGGTTTTGGATTTATAGCTGTTTTTGTGTCTATTGCTTCAAAAGCATTTTCAGATAATTTGTGTGTTCTGAAGAAACTACAAGAGATAACTAAGCCATACTTTCTGTGCAAGAGGGGCTTGTACATCTGCACAACATGTCTTTTAAAGTTTGAACCTATCTTATTGCATTTTTGAGTTATAGCAGTTTTTAAGTTTTTATTGCTCCAAAAGCCTTTTCAGCCCATGAACAGTTGTTTGTGAGTTTTCGAAAAAAGTGCAAGAGCTATTCGAACCCTTTTTGCTGGGCAAGTAGGACCTGTAAATCTACACAATATATAGTTTAAAGTTTGAGTCTATCATATTAGGTTTTGGATTTATAGCTGTTTTTGTGTCTATTGCTTCAAAAGCATTTTCAGATAATTTGTGTGTTCTGAAGAAACTACAAGAGATATCTAACCCAAACTTTCTGTGCAAGAGGGGCTTGTACATCTGCACAACATGTCTTTTAAAGTTTGAACTTATCTTATTGCATTTTTGAGTTATAGCAGTTTTTAAGTTTTTATTGCTCCAAAAGCCTTTTCAGCCCATGAACAGTTGTTTGTGAGTTTCGAAAAAAGTGCAAGAGCTATTCAAACCCTTTTTGCTGGGCAAGTAGGACCTGTAAATCTACACAATATATAGTTTAAAGTTTGAGTCTATCATATTAGGTTTTGGATTTATAGCTGTTTTTGTGTCTATTGCTTCAAAAGCATTTTCAGATAATTTGTGTGTTCTGAAGAAACTACAAGAGATATCTAACCCAAACTTTCTGTGCAAGAAGGGCTTGTATATCTGCACACATGTCTTTTAAAGTTTGAACTTATCTTATTGCATTTTGAGTTATAGCAGTTTTTAAGTTTTTATTGCTCCAAAAGCCTTTTCAGCCCATGCACAGTTGTTTGTGAGTTTCGAAAAAAGTGCAAGAGCTATTCAAACCCTATTTTCTGGGCAAGTAGGACCTGTAAATCTACACAATATATAGTTTAAAGTTTGAGTCTATCATATTAGGTTTTGGATTTATAGCTGTTTTTGTATCTATTGCTTCAAAAGCATTTTCAGATAATTTGTGTGTTCTGAAGAAACTACAAGAGATATCTAACCCAAACTTTCTGTGCAAGAAGGGCTTGTATATCTGCACAACATGTCTTTTAAAGTTTGAACTTATCTTATTGCATTTTTGAGTTATAGCAGTTTTTAAGTTTTTATTGCTCCAAAAGCCTTTTCAGCCCATGAACAGTTGTTTGTGAGTTTCGAAAAAAGTGCAAGAGCTATTCAAACCCTATTTTCTGGGCAAGTAGGACCTGTAAATCTACACAATATATAGTTTAAAGTTTGAGTCTATCATATTAGGTTTTGGATTTATAGCTGTTTTTGTGTCTATTGCTTCAAAAGCATTTTCAGATAATTTGTGTGTTCTGAAGAAACTACAAGAGATAACTAAGCCATACTTTCTGTGCAAGAGGGGCTTGTACATCTGCACAACATGTCTTTTAAAGTTTGAACCTATCTTATTGCATTTTTGAGTTATAGCAGTTTTTAAGTTTTTATTGCTCCAAAAGCCTTTTCAGCCCATGAACAGTTGTTTGTGAGTTTTCGAAAAAAGTGCAAGAGCTATTCGAACCCTTTTTGCTGGGCAAGTAGGACCTGTAAATCTACACAATATATAGTTTAAAGTTTGAGTCTATCATATTAGGTTTTGGATTTATAGCTGTTTTTGTATCTATTGCTTCAAAAGCATTTTCAGATAATTTGTGTGTTCTGAAGAAACTACAAGAGATATCTAACCCATACTTTCTGTGCAAGAGGGGCTTGTACATCTGCACAACATGTCTTTTTAAGTTTGAACCTATCTTATTGCATTTTTGAGTTATAGCAGTTTTTACTGTTTTATTGCTCCAAAAGCCTTTTCAGCCCATGAACAGTTGTTTGTGAGTTTCGAAAAAAGTGCAAGAGCTATTCGAACCCTTTTTGCTGGGCAAGTAGGACCTGTAAATCTACACAATATATAGTTTAAAGTTTGAGTTTATCATATAAGCTTTTGGATTTATAGCTGTTTTTGTGTCTATTGCTTCAAAAGCATTTTAAGATAATTTGTGTGTTCTGAAGAAACTACAAGAGATATCTAACCCATACTTTCTGTGCACGAGGGGCTTGTACATCTGCACAACATGTATTTTAAAGTTTGAACCTATCTTATTGCATTTTTGAGTTATAGCAGTTTTTACTGTTTTATTGCTCCAAAAGCCTTTTCAGCCCATGAACAGTTGTTTGTGAGTTTTCGAAAAAAGTGCAAGAGCTATTCGAACCCTTTTTGCTGGGCAAGTAGGACCTGTAAATCTACACAATATATAGTTTAAAGTTTGAGTCTATCATATTAGGTTTTGGATTTATAGCTGTTTTTGTATCTATTGCTTCAAAAGCATTTTCAGATAATTTGTGTGTTCTGAAGAAACTACAAGAGATATCTAACCCAAACTTTCTGTGCAAGAAGGGCTTGTATATCTGCACAACATGTCTTTAAAGTTTGAACTTATCTTATTGCATTTTTGAGTTATAGCAGTTTTTAAGTTTTTATTGCTCCAAAAGCCTTTTCAGCCCATGAACAGTTGTTTGTGAGTTTCGAAAAAAGTGCAAGAGCTATTCAAACCCTTTTTGCTGGGCAAGAAGGACCTGTAAATCTACACAATATATAGTTTAAAGTTTGAGTCTATCATATATGGTTTTGGATTTATAGCTGTTTTTGTGTCTATTGCTTCAAAAGCATTTTCAGATCATTTGTGTGTTCTGAAGAAACTACAAGAGATATCTAACCCATACTTTCTGTGCAAGAGGGGCTTGTACATCTGCACAGCATGTCTTTTAAAGTTTGAACCTATCTTATTGCATTTTTGAGTTATAGCAGTTTTTACTGTCTTATTGCTCCAAAAGCCTTTTCAGCCCATGAACAGTTGTTTGTGAGTTTCGAAAAAAGTGCAAGAGCTATTCGAACCCATTTTGCTGGGCAAGAATGACCTGTAAATCTACACAATATATAGTTTAAAGTTTGAGTTTATCATATTAGGTTTTGGATTTATAGCTGTTTTTGTGTCTATTGCTTCAAAAGCATTTTCAGATAATTTGTGTGTTCTGAAGAAACTACAAGAGATATCTAGCCCATACTTTCTGTGCAAGAGGGGCTTGTACATCTGCACAACATGTCTTTTAAAGTTTGAACCTATCTTATTGCATTTTTGAGTTATAGCAGTTTTTACTGTTTTATTGCTCCAAAAGCCTTTTCAGCCCATGAACAGTTGTTTGTGAGTTTCGAAAAAAGTGCAAGAGCTATTCGAACCCTTTTTGCTGGGCAAGTAGGACCTGTAAATCTACACAATATATAGTTTAAAGTTTGAGTTTATCATATAAGGTTTTGGATTTATAGCTGTTTTTGTGTCTATTGCTTCAAAAGCATTTTCAGATAATTTGTGTGTTCTGAAGAAACTACAAGAGATATCTAACCCATACTTTCTGTGCAAGAGGGGCTTGTACATCTGCACAACATGTCTTTTAAAGTCTGAACCTATCTTATTGCATTTTTGAGTTATAGCAGTTTTTACTGTTTTATTGCTCCAAAAGCCTTTTCAGCCCATGAACAGTTGTTTGTGAGTTTCGAAAAAAGTGCAAGAGCTATTCGAACCCTTTTTGCTGGGCAAGTAGGACCTGTAAATCTACACAATATATAGTTTAAAGTTTGAGTTTATCATATTAGGTTTTGGATTTATAGCTGTTTTTGTGTCTATTGCTTCAAAAGCATTTTCAGATCATTTGTGTGTTCTGAAGAAACTACAAGAGATATCTAACCCATACTTTCTGTGCAAGAGGGGCTTGTACATCTGCACAACATGTCTTTTAAAGTTTGAACCTATCTTATTGCATTTTTGAGTTATAGCAGTTTTTACTGTTTTATTGCTCCAAAAGCCTTTTCAGCCCATGAACAGTTGTTTGTGAGTTTCGAAAAAAGTGCAAGAGCTATTCGAACCCTTTTTGCTGGGCAAGTAGGACCTGTAAATATACACAATATATAGTTTAAAGTTTGAGTCTATCATATAAGGTTTTGGATTTATAGCTGTTTTTGTGTCTATTGCTTCAAAAGCATTTTCAGATAATTTGTGTGTTCTGAAGAAACTACAAGAGATATCTAACCCATACTTTCTGTGCAAGAGGGGCTTGTACATCTGCACAACATGTCTTTTAAAGTTTGAACCTATCTTATTGCATTTTTGAGTTATAGCAGTTTTTACTGTTTTATTGCTCCAAAAGCCTTTTCAGCCCATGAACAGTTGTTTGTGAGTTTCGAAAAAAGTGCAAGAGCTATTCGAACCCTTTTTGCTGGGCAAGTAGGACCTGTAAATCTACACAATATATAGTTTAAAGTTTGAGTTTATCATATAAGGTTTTGGATTTATAGCTGTTTTTGTGTCTATTGCTTCAAAAGCATTTTCAGATAATTTGTGTGTTCTGAAGAAACTACAAGAGATATCTAACCCATACTTTCTGTGCAAGAGGGGCTTGTACATCTGCACAACATGTCTTTTAAAGTCTGAACCTATCTTATTGCATTTTTGAGTTATAGCAGTTTTTACTGTTTTATTGCTCCAAAAGCCTTTTCAGCCCATGAACAGTTGTTTGTGAGTTTCGAAAAAAGTGCAAGAGCTATTCGAACCCTTTTTGCTGGGCAAGTAGGACCTGTAAATCTACACAATATATAGTTTAAAGTTTGAGTTTATCATATTAGGTTTTGGATTTATAGCTGTTTTTGTGTCTATTGCTTCAAAAGCATTTTCAGATAATTTGTGTGTTCTGAAGAAACTACAAGAGATATCTAACCCATACTTTCTGTGCAAGAGGGGCTTGTACATCTGCACAACATGTCTTTTAAAGTTTGAACCTATCTTATTGCATTTTTGAGTTATAGCAGTTTTTACTGTTTTATTGCTCCAAAAGCCTTTTCAGCCCATGAACAGTTGTTTGTGAGTTTCGAAAAAAGTGCAAGAGCTATTCAAACCCTATTTTCTGGGCAAGTAGGACCTGTAAATCTACACAATATATAGTTTAAAGTTTGAGTCTATCATATTAGGTTTTGGATTTATAGCTGTTTTTGTGTCTATTGCTTCAAAAGCATTTTCAGATAATTTGTGTGTTCTGAAGAAACTACAAGAGATAACTAAGCCATACTTTCTGTGCAAGAGGGGCTTGTACATCTGCACAACATGTCTTTTAAAGTTTGAACCTATCTTATTGCATTTTTGAGTTATAGCAGTTTTTAAGTTTTTATTGCTCCAAAAGCCTTTTCAGCCCATGAACAGTTGTTTGTGAGTTTTCGAAAAAAGTGCAAGAGCTATTCGAACCCTTTTTGCTGGGCAAGTAGGACCTGTAAATCTACACAATATATAGTTTAAAGTTTGAGTCTATTATATTAGGTTTTGGATTTATAGCTGTTTTTGTATCTATTGCTTCAAAAGCATTTTCAGATAATTTGTGTGTTCTGAAGAAACTACAAGAGATATCTAACCCATACTTTCTGTGCAAGAGGGGCTTGTACATCTGCACAACATGTCTTTTAAAGTTTGAACCTATCTTATTGCATTTTTGAGTTATAGCAGTTTTTACTGTTTTATTGCTCCAAAAGCCTTTTCAGCCCATGAACAGTTGTTTGTGAGTTTCGAAAAAAGTGCAAGAGCTATTCGAACCCTTTTTGCTGGGCAAGTAGGACCTGTAAATCTACACAATATATAGTTTAAAGTTTGAGTTTATCTTATAAGCTTTTGGATTTATAGCTGTTTTTGTGTCTATTGCTTCAAAAGCATTTTAAGATAATTTGTGTGTTCTGAAGAAACTACAAGAGATATCTAACCCATACTTTCTGTGCACGAGGGGCTTGTACATCTGCACAACATGTATTTTAAAGTTTGAACCTATCTTATTGCATTTTTGAGTTATAGCAGTTTTTACTGTTTTATTGCTCCAAAAGCCTTTTCAGCCCATGAACAGTTGTTTGTGAGTTTTCGAAAAAAGTGCAAGAGCTATTCGAACCCTTTTCGCTGGGCAAGTAGGACCTGTAAATCTACACAATATATAGTTTAAAGTTTGAGTCTATCATATTAGGTTTTGGATTTATAGCTGTTTTTGTATCTATTGCTTCAAAAGCATTTTCAGATAATTTGTGTGTTCTGAAGAAACTACAAGAGATATCTAACCCAAACTTTCTGTGCAAGAAGGGCTTGTATATCTGCACAACATGTCTTTTAAAGTTTGAACTTATCTTATTGCATTTTTGAGTTATAGCAGTTTTTAAGTTTTTATTGCTCCAAAAGCCTTTTCAGCCCATGAACAGTTGTTTGTGAGTTTCGAAAAAAGTGCAAGAGCTATTCAAACCCTTTTTGCTGGGCAAGAAGGACCTGTAAATCTACACAATATATAGTTTAAAGTTTGAGTCTATCATATATGGTTTTGGATTTATAGCTGTTTTTGTGTCTATTGCTTCAAAAGCATTTTCAGATCATTTGTGTGTTCTGAAGAAACTACAAGAGATATCTAACCCATACTTTCTGTGCAAGAGGGGCTTGTACATCTGCACAGCATGTCTTTTAAAGTTTGAACCTATCTTATTGCATTTTTGAGTTATAGCAGTTTTTACTGTCTTATTGCTCCAAAAGCCTTTTCAGCCCATGAACAGTTGTTTGTGAGTTTCGAAAAAAGTGCAAGAGCTATTCGAACCCATTTTGCTGGGCAAGAAGGACCTGTAAATCTACACAATATATAGTTTAAAGTTTGAGTCTATCATATTAGGTTTTGGATTTATAGCTGTTTTTGTATCTATTGCTTCAAAAGCATTTTCAGATAATTTGTGTGTTCTGAAGAAACTACAAGAGATATCTAACCCAAACTTTCTGTGCAAGAAGGGCTTGTATATCTGCACAACATGTCTTTTAAAGTTTGAACTTATCTTATTGCATTTTTGAGTTATAGCAGTTTTTAAGTTTTTATTGCTCCAAAAGCCTTTTCAGCCCATGAACAGTTGTTTGTGAGTTTCGAAAAAAGTGCAAGAGCTATTCAAACCCTTTTTGCTGGGCAAGAAGGACCTGTAAATCTACACAATATATAGTTTAAAGTTTGAGTCTATCATATATGGTTTTGGATTTATAGCTGTTTTTGTGTCTATTGCTTCAAAAGCATTTTCAGATCATTTGTGTGTTCTGAAGAAACTACAAGAGATATCTAACCCATACTTTCTGTGCAAGAGGGGCTTGTACATCTGCACAGCATGTCTTTTAAAGTTTGAACCTATCTTATTGCATTTTTGAGTTATAGCAGTTTTTACTGTCTTATTGCTCCAAAAGCCTTTTCAGCCCATGAACAGTTGTTTGTGAGTTTCGAAAAAAGTGCAAGAGCTATTCAAACCCATTTTGCTGGGCAAGAAGGACCTGTAAATCTACACAATATATAGTTTAAAGTTTGAGTCTATCATATTAGGTTTTGGATTTATAGCTGTTTTTGTGTCTATTGCTTCAAAAGCATTTTCAGATAATTTGTGTGTTCTGAAGAAACTACAAGAGATAACTAAGCCTTACTTTCTGTGCACGAGGGGCTTGTACATCTGCACAACATGTCTTTTAAAGTTTGAACCTATCTTATTGCATTTTTGAGTTATAGCAGTTTTTAAGTTTTTATTGCTCCAAAAGCCTTTTCAGCCCATGAACAGTTGTTTGTGAGTTTTCGAAAAAAGTGCAAGAGCTATTTGAACCCTTTTTGCTGGGCAAGTAGGACCTGTAAATCTACACAATATATAGTTTAAAGTTTGAGTCTATCATATTAGGTTTTGGATTTATAGCTGTTTTTGTGTCTATTGCTTCAAAAGCATTTTCAGATCATTTGTGTGTTCTGAAGAAACTACAAGAGATATCTAACCCATACTTTCTGTGCAAGAGGGGCTTGTACATCTGCACAGCATGTCTTTTAAAGTTTGAACCTATCTTATTGCATTTTTGAGTTATAGCAGTTTTTACTGTCTTATTGCTCCAAAAGCCTTTTCAGCCCATGAACAGTTGTTTGTGAGTTTCGAAAAAAGTGCAAGAGCTATTCGAACCCATTTTGCTGGGCAAGAAGGACCTGTAAATCTACACAATATATAGTTTAAAGTTTGAGTTTATCATATTAGGTTTTGGATTTATAGCTGTTTTTGTGTCTATTGCTTCAAAAGCATTTTCAGATAATTTGTGTGTTCTGAAGAAACTACAAGAGATATCTAACCCATACTTTCTGTGCAAGAGGGGCTTGTACATCTGCACAACATGTCTTTTAAAGTCTGAACCTATCTTATTGCATTTTTGAGTTATAGCAGTTTTTACTGTTTTATTGCTCCAAAAGCCTTTTCAGCCCATGAACAGTTGTTTGTGAGTTTCGAAAAAAGTGCAAGAGCTATTCGAACCCTTTTTGCTGGGCAAGTAGGACCTGTAAATCTACACAATATATAGTTTAAAGTTTGAGTCTATCATATTATGTTTTGGATTTATAGCTGTTTTTGTGTCTATTGCTTCAAAAGCATTTTCAGATAATTTGTGTGTTCTGAAGAAACTACAAGAGATATCTAACCCATACTTTCTGTGCAAGAGGGGCTTGTACATCTGCACAACATGTCTTTTAAAGTTTGAACCTATCTTATTGCATTTTTGAGTTATAGCAGTTTTTACTGTTTTATTGCTCCAAAAGCCTTTTCAGCCCATGAACAGTTGTTTGTGAGTTTCGAAAAAAGTGCAAGAGCTATTCGAACCCTTTTTGCTGGGCAAGTAGGACCTGTAAATCTACACAATATATAGTTTAAAGTTTGAGTTTATCATATTAGGTTTTGGATTTATAGCTGTTTTTGTGTCTATTGCTTCAAAAGCATTTTCAGATAATTTGTGTGTTCTGAAGAAACTACAAGAGATATCTAACCCATACTTTCTGTGCAAGAGGGGCTTGTACATCTGCACAACATGTCTTTTAAAGTTTGAACCTATCTTATTGCATTTTTGAGTTATAGCAGTTTTTACTGTTTTATTGCTCCAAAAGCCTTTTCAGCCCATGAACAGTTGTTTGTGAGTTTCGAAAAAAGTGCAAGAGCTATTCGAACCCTTTTTGCTGGGCAAGTAGGACCTGTAAATCTACACAATATATAGTTTAAAGTTTGAGTCTATCATATAAGGTTTTGGATTTATAGCTGTTTTTGTGTCTATTGCTTCAAAAGCATTTTCAGATAATTTGTGTGTTCTGAAGAAACTACAAGAGATATCTAACCCATACTTTCTGTGCAAGAGGGGCTTGTACATCTGCACAACATGTCTTTTAAAGTTTGAACCTATCTTATTGCATTTTTGAGTTATAGCAGTTTTTACTGTTTTATTGCTCCAAAAGCCTTTTCAGCCCATGAACAGTTGTTTGTGAGTTTCGAAAAAAGTGCAAGAGCTATTCGAACCCTTTTTGCTGGGCAAGTAGGACCTGTAAATCTACACAAAATATAGTTTAAAGTTTGAGTTTATCATATAATGTTTTGGATTTATAGCTGTTTTTGTGTCTATTGCTTCAAAAGCATTTTCAGATAATTTGTGTGTTCTGAAGAAACTACAAGAGATATCTAACCCATACTTTCTGTGCAAGAGGGGCTTGTACATCTGCACAACATGTCTTTTAAAGTCTGAACCTATCTTATTGCATTTTTGAGTTATAGCAGTTTTTACTGTTTTATTGCTCCAAAAGCCTTTTCAGCCCATGAACAGTTGTTTGTGAGTTTCGAAAAAAGTGCAAGAGCTATTCGAACCCTTTTTGCTGGGCAAGTAGGACCTGTAAATCTACACAATATATAGTTTAAAGTTTGAGTCTATCATATATGGTTTTGGATTTATAGCTGTTTTTGTGTCTATTGCTTCAAAAGCATTTTCAGATCATTTGTGTGTTCTGAAGAAACTACAAGAGATATCTAACCCATACTTTCTGTGCAAGAGGGGCTTGTACATCTGCACAGCATGTCTTTTAAAGTTTGAACCTATCTTATTGCATTTTTGAGTTATAGCAGTTTTTACTGTCTTATTGCTCGAAAAGCCTTTTCAGCCCATGAACAGTTGTTTGTGAGTTTCGAAAAAAGTGCAAGAGCTATTCGAACCCATTTTGCTGGGCAAGAAGGACCTGTAAATCTACACAATATATAGTTTAAAGTTTGAGTCTATCATATTAGGTTTTGGATTTATAGCTGTTTTTGTGTCTATTGCTTCAAAAGCATTTTCAGATAATTTGTGTGTTCTTAAGAAACTACAAGAGATAACTAAGCCTTACTTTCTGTGCAAGAGGGGCTTGTACATCTGCACAACATGTCTTTTAAAGTTTGAACCTATCTTATTGCATTTTTGAGTTATAGCAGTTTTTAAGTTTTTATTGCTCCAAAAGCCTTTTCAGCCCATGAACAGTTGTTTGTGAGTTTTCGAAAAAAGTGCAAGAGCTATTTGAACCCTTTTTGCTGGGCAAGTAGGACCTGTAAATCTACACAATATATAGTTTAAAGTTTGAGTCTATCATATTAGGTTTTGGATTTATAGCTGTTTTTGTGTCTATTGCTTCAAAAGCATTTTCAGATAATTTGTGTGTTCTGAAGAAACTACAAGAGATATCTAACCCATACTTTCTGTGCACGAGGGGCTTGTACATCTGCACAACATGTCTTTTAAAGTTTGAACCTATCTTATTGCATTTTTGAGTTATAGCAGTTTTTAAGTTTTTATTGCTCCAAAAGCCTTTTCAGCTCATGAACAGTTGTTTGTGAGTTTCGAAAAAAGTGCAAGAGCTATTCGAACCCTTTTTGCTGGGCAAGTAGGACCTGTAAATCTACACAATATATAGTTTAAAGTTTGAGTCTATCATATTAGGTTTTGGATTTATAGCTGTTTTTGTGTCTCTATTGCTTCAAAAGCATTTTCAGATCATTTGTGTGTTCTGAAGAAACTACAAGAGATATCTAACCCATACTTTCTGTGCAAGAGGGGCTTGTACATCTGCACAACATGTCTTTTAAAGTTTGAACCTATCTTATTGCATTTTTGAGTTATAGCAGTTTTTACTGTTTTATTGCTCCAAAAGCCTTTTCAGCCCATGAAAAGTTGTTTGTGAGTTTCGAAAAAAGGGCAAGAGCTATTCAAACACTTTTTGCTGGGCAAGAAGGACCTGTAAATCTACACAATATATAGTTTAAAGTTTGAGTCTATCATATATGGTTTTGGATTTATAGCTGTTTTTGTGTCTATTGCTTCAAAAGCATTTTCAGATCATTTGTGTGTTCTGAAGAAACTACAAGAGATATCTAACCCATACTTTCTGTGCAAGAGGGGCTTGTACATCTGCACAGCATGTCTTTTAAAGTTTGAACCTATCTTATTGCATTTTTGAGTTATAGCAGTTTTTACTGTCTTATTGCTCCAAAAGCCTTTTCAGCCCATGAACAGTTGTTTGTGAGTTTCGAAAAAAGTGCAAGAGCTATTCGAACCCATTTTGCTGGGCAAGAAGGACCTGTAAATATACACAATAAAGTTTGAGTTTATCATATTAGGTTTTGGATTTATAGCTGTTTTTGTGTCTATTGCTTCAAAAGCATTTTCAGATAATTTGTGTGTTCTGAAGAAACTACAAGAGATATCTAACCCATACTTTCTGTGCAAGAGGGGCTTGTACATCTGCACAACATGTCTTTTAAAGTTTGAACCTATCTTATTGCATTTTTGAGTTATAGCAGTTTTTACTGTTTTATTGCTCCAAAAGCCTTTTCAGCCCATGAACAGTTGTTTGTGAGTTTCGAAAAAAGTGCAAGAGCTATTCGAACCCTTTTTGCTGGGCAAGTAGGACCTGTAAATCTACACAGTATATAGTTTAAAGTTTGAGTTTATCATATAAGGTTTTGGATTTATAGCTGTTTTTGTGTCTATTGCTTCAAAAGCATTTTCAGATAATTTGTGTGTTCTGAAGAAACTACAAGAGATATCTAACCCATACTTTCTGTGCAAGAGGGGCTTGTACATCTGCACAACATGTCTTTTAAAGTCTGAACCTATCTTATTGCATTTTTGAGTTATAGCAGTTTTTACTGTTTTATTGCTCCAAAAGCCTTTTCAGCCCATGAACAGTTGTTTGTGAGTTTCGAAAAAAGTGCAAGAGCTATTCGAACCCTTTTTGCTGGGCAAGTAGGACCTGTAAATCTACACAATATATAGTTTAAAGTTTGAGTTTATCATATTAGGTTTTGGATTTATAGCTGTTTTTGTGTCTATTGCTTCAAAAGCATTTTCAGATAATTTGTGTGTTCTGAAGAAACTACAAGAGATATCTAACCCATACTTTCTGTGCAAGAGGGGCTTGTACATCTGCACAACATGTCTTTTAAAGTTTGAACCTATCTTATTGCATTTTTGAGTTATAGCAGTTTTTACTGTTTTATTGCTCCAAAAGCCTTTTCAGCCCATGAACAGTTGTTTGTGAGTTTCGAAAAAAGTGCAAGAGCTATTCGAACCCTTTTTGCTGGGCAAGTAGGACCTGTAAATCTACACAATATATAGTTTAAAGTTTGAGTTTATCATATAAGCTTTTGGATTTATAGCTGTTTTTGTGTCTATTGCTTCAAAAGCATTTTAAGATAATTTGTGTGTTCTGAAGAAACTACAAGAGATATCTAACCCAAACTTTCTGTGCAAGAGGGGCTTGTATATCTGCACAACATGTCTTTTAAAGTTTGAACTTATCTTATTGCATTTTTGAGTTATAGCAGTTTTTAAGTTTTTATTGCTCCAAAAGCCTTTTCAGCCCATGAACAGTTGTTTGTGAGTTTCGAAAAAAGTGCAAGAGCTATTCAAACCCTATTTTCTGGGCAAGTAGGACCTGTAAATCTACACAATATATAGTTTAAAGTTTGAGTCTATCATATTAGGTTTTGGATTTATAGCTGTTTTTGTGTCTATTGCTTCAAAAGCATTTTCAGATAAATTGTGTGTTCTGAAGAAACTACAAGAGATAACTAAGCCATACTTTCTGTGCAAGAGGGGCTTGTACATCTGCACAACATGTCTTTTAAAGTTTGAACCTATCTTATTGCATTTTTGAGTTATAGCAATTTTTAAGTTTTTATTGCTCCAAAAGCCTTTTCAGCCCATGAACAGTTGTTTGTGAGTTTTCGAAAAAAGTGCAAGAGCTATTCGAACCCTTTTTGCTGGGCAAGTAGGACCTGTAAATCTACACAATATATAGTTTAAAGTTTGAGTCTATCATATTAGGTTTTGGATTTATAGCTGTTTTTGTGTCTATTGCTTCAAAAGCATTTTCAGATAATTTGTGTGTTCTGAAGAAACTACAAGAGATATCTAACCCAAACTTTCTGTGCAAGAGGGGCTTGTACATCTGCACAACATGTCTTTTAAAGTTTGAACCTATCTTATTGCATTTTTGAGTTATAGCAGTTTTTAAGTTTTTATTGCTCCAAAAGCCTTTTCAGCCCATGAACAGTTGTTTGTGAGTTTCGAAAAAAGTGCAAGAGCTATTCAAACCCTTTTTGCTGGGCAAGTAGGACCTGTAAATCTACACAATATATAGTTTAAAGTTTGAGTCTATCATATTAGGTTTTGGATTTATAGCTGTTTTTGTGTCTATTGCTTCAAAAGCATTTTCAGATAATTTGTGTGTTCTGAAGAAACTACAAGAGATATCTAACCCAAACTTTCTGTGCAAGAAGGGCTTGTATATCTGCACACATGTCTTTTAAAGTTTGAACTTATCTTATTGCATTTTGAGTTATAGCAGTTTTTAAGTTTTTATTGCTCCAAAAGCCTTTTCAGCCCATGAACAGTTGTTTGTGAGTTTCGAAAAAAGTGCAAGAGCTATTCAAACCCTATTTTCTGGGCAAGTAGGACCTGTAAATCTACACAATATATAGTTTAAAGTTTGAGTCTATCATATTAGGTTTTGGATTTATAGCTGTTTTTGTATCTATTGCTTCAAAAGCATTTTCAGATAATTTGTGTGTTCTGAAGAAACTACAAGAGATATCTAACCCAAACTTTCTGTGCAAGAAGGGCTTGTATATCTGCACAACATGTCTTTTAAAGTTTGAACTTATCTTATTGCATTTTTGAGTTATAGCAGTTTTTAAGTTTTTATTGCTCCAAAAGCCTTTTCAGCCCATGAACAGTTGTTTGTGAGTTTCGAAAAAAGTGCAAGAGCTATTCAAACCCTATTTTCTGGGCAAGTAGGACCTGTAAATCTACACAATATATAGTTTAAAGTTTGAGTCTATCATATTAGGTTTTGGATTTATAGCTGTTTTTGTGTCTATTGCTTCAAAAGCATTTTCAGATAATTTGTGTGTTCTGAAGAAACTACAAGAGATAACTAAGCCATACTTTCTGTGCAAGAGGGGCTTGTACATCTGCACAACATGTCTTTTAAAGTTTGAACCTATCTTATTGCATTTTTGAGTTATAGCAGTTTTTAAGTTTTTATTGCTCCAAAAGCCTTTTCAGCCCATGAACAGTTGTTTGTGAGTTTTCGAAAAAAGTGCAAGAGCTATTCGAACCCTTTTTGCTGGGCAAGTAGGACCTGTAAATCTACACAATATATAGTTTAAAGTTTGAGTTTATCATATAAGCTTTTGGATTTATAGCTGTTTTTGTGTCTATTGCTTCAAAAGCATTTTAAGATAATTTGTGTGTTCTGAAGAAACTACAAGAGATATCTAACCCATACTTTCTGTGCACGAGGGGCTTGTACATCTGCACAACATGTCTTTTAAAGTTTGAACCTATCTTATTGCATTTTTGAGTTATAGCAGTTTTTACTGTTTTATTGCTCCAAAAGCCTTTTCAGCCCATGAACAGTTGTTTGTGAGTTTTCGAAAAAAGTGCAAGAGCTATTCGAACCCTTTTTGCTGGGCAAGTAGGACCTGTAAATCTACACAATATATAGTTTAAAGTTTGAGTCTATCATATTAGGTTTTGGATTTATAGCTGTTTTTGTATCTATTGCTTCAAAAGCATTTTCAGATAATTTGTGTGTTCTGAAGAAACTACAAGAGATATCTAACCCAAACTTTCTGTGCAAGAAGGGCTTGTATATCTGCACAACATGTCTTTTAAAGTTTGAACTTATCTTATTGCATTTTTGAGTTATAGCAGTTTTTAAGTTTTTATTGCTCCAAAAGCCTTTTCAGCCCATGAACAGTTGTTTGTGAGTTTCGAAAAAAGTGCAAGAGCTATTCAAACCCTATTTTCTGGGCAAGTAGGACCTGTAAATCTACACAATATATAGTTTAAAGTTTGAGTTTATCATATAAGCTTTTGGATTTATAGCTGTTTTTGTGTCTATTGCTTCAAAAGCATTTTAAGATAATTTGTGTGTTCTGAAGAAACTACAAGAGATATCTAACCCAAACTTTCTGTGCAAGAGGGGCTTGTATATCTGCACAACATGTCTTTTAAAGTTTGAACTTATCTTATTGCATTTTTGAGTTATAGCAGTTTTTAAGTTTTTATTGCTCCAAAAGCCTTTTCAGCCCATGAACAGTTGTTTGTGAGTTTCGAAAAAAGTGCAAGAGCTATTCAAACCCTATTTTCTGGGCAAGTAGGACCTGTAAATCTACACAATATATAGTTTAAAGTTTGAGTCTATCATATTAGGTTTTGGATTTATAGCTGTTTTTGTGTCTATTGCTTCAAAAGCATTTTCAGATAAATTGTGTGTTCTGAAGAAACTACAAGAGATACCTAAGCCATACTTTCTGTGCAAGAGGGGCTTGTACATCTGCACAACATGTCTTTTAAAGTTTGAACCTATCTTATTGCATTTTTGAGTTATAGCAATTTTTAAGTTTTTATTGCTCCAAAAGCCTTTTCAGCCCATGAACAGTTGTTTGTGAGTTTTCGAAAAAAGTGCAAGAGCTATTCGAACCCTTTTTGCTGGGCAAGTAGGACCTGTAAATCTACACAATATATAGTTTAAAGTTTGAGTCTATCATATTAGGTTTTGGATTTATAGCTGTTTTTGTGTCTATTGCTTCAAAAGCATTTTCAGATAATTTGTGTGTTCTGAAGAAACTACAAGAGATATCTAACCCAAACTTTCTGTGCAAGAGGGGCTTGTACATCTGCACAACATGTCTTTTAAAGTTTGAACCTATCTTATTGCATTTTTGAGTTATAGCAGTTTTTAAGTTTTTATTGCTCCAAAAGCCTTTTCAGCCCATGAACAGTTGTTTGTGAGTTTCGAAAAAAGTGCAAGAGCTATTCAAACCCTTTTTGCTGGGCAAGTAGGACCTGTAAATCTACACAATATATAGTTTAAAGTTTGAGTCTATCATATTAGGTTTTGGATTTATAGCTGTTTTTGTGTCTATTGCTTCAAAAGCATTTTCAGATAATTTGTGTGTTCTGAAGAAACTACAAGAGATATCTAACCCAAACTTTCTGTGCAAGAAGGGCTTGTATATCTGCACACATGTCTTTTAAAGTTTGAACTTATCTTATTGCATTTTGAGTTATAGCAGTTTTTAAGTTTTTATTGCTCCAAAAGCCTTTTCAGCCCATGAACAGTTGTTTGTGAGTTTCGAAAAAAGTGCAAGAGCTATTCAAACCCTATTTTCTGGGCAAGTAGGACCTGTAAATCTACACAATATATAGTTTAAAGTTTGAGTCTATCATATTAGGTTTTGGATTTATAGCTGTTTTTGTATCTATTGCTTCAAAAGCATTTTCAGATAATTTGTGTGTTCTGAAGAAACTACAAGAGATATCTATCCCAAACTTTCTGTGCAAGAAGGGCTTGTATATCTGCACAACATGTCTTTTAAAGTTTGAACTTATCTTATTGCATTTTTGAGTTATAGCAGTTTTTAAGTTTTTATTGCTCCAAAAGCCTTTTCAGCCCATGAACAGTTGTTTGTGAGTTTCGAAAAAAGTGCAAGAGCTATTCAAACCCTATTTTCTGGGCAAGTAGGACCTGTAAATCTACACAATATATAGTTTAAAGTTTGAGTCTATCATATTAGGTTTTGGATTTATAGCTGTTTTTGTGTCTATTGCTTCAAAAGCATTTTCAGATAATTTGTGTGTTCTGAAGAAACTACAAGAGATAACTAAGCCATACTTTCTGTGCAAGAGGGGCTTGTACATCTGCACAACATGTCTTTTAAAGTTTGAACCTATCTTATTGCATTTTTGAGTTATAGCAGTTTTTAAGTTTTTATTGCTCCAAAAGCCTTTTCAGCCCATGAACAGTTGTTTGTGAGTTTTCGAAAAAAGTGCAAGAGCTATTCGAACCCTTTTTGCTGGGCAAGTAGGACCTGTAAATCTACACAATATATAGTTTAAAGTTTGAGTCTATCATATTAGGTTTTGGATTTATAGCTGTTTTTGTATCTATTGCTTCAAAAGCATTTTCAGATAACTTGTGTGTTCTGAAGAAACTACAAGAGATATCTAACCCATACTTTCTGTGCAAGAGGGGCTTGTACATCTGCACAACATGTCTTTTAAAGTTTGAACCTATCTTATTGCATTTTTGAGTTATAGCAGTTTTTACTGTTTTATTGCTCCAAAAGCCTTTTCAGCCCATGAACAGTTGTTTGTGAGTTTCGAAAAAAGTGCAAGAGCTATTCGAACCCTTTTTGCTGGGCAAGTAGGACCTGTAAATCTACACAATATATAGTTTAAAGTTTGAGTTTATCATATAAGCTTTTGGATTTATAGCTGTTTTTGTGTCTATTGCTTCAAAAGCATTTTAAGATAATTTGTGTGTTCTGAAGAAACTACAAGAGATATCTAACCCATACATTCTGTGCACGAGGGGCTTGTACATCTGCACAACATGTCTTTTAAAGTTTGAACCTATCTTATTGCATTTTTTAGTTATAGCAGTTTTTAAGTTTTTATTGCTCCAAAAGCCTTTTCAGCCCATGAACAGTTGTTTGTGAGTTTCGAAAAAAGTGCAAGAGCTATTCGAACCCTTTTTGCTGGGCAAGTAGGACCTGTAAATCTACACAATATATAGTTTAAAGTTTGAGTTTATCATATTAGGTTTTGGATTTATAGCTGTTTTTGTGTCTATTGCTTCAAAAGCATTTTAAGATAATTTGTGTGTTCTGAAGAAACTACAAGAGATATCTAACCCATACTTTCTGTGCACGAGGGGCTTGTACATCTGCACAACATGTCTTTTAAAGTTTGAACCTATCTTATTGCATTTTTGAGTTATAGCAGTTTTTACTGTTTTATTGCTCCAAAAGCCTTTTCAGCCCATGAACAGTTGTTTGTGAGTTTTCGAAAAAAGTGCAAGAGCTATTCGAACCCTTTTTGCTGGGCAAGTAGGACCTGTAAATCTACACAATATATAGTTTAAAGTTTGAGTCTATCATATTAGGTTTTGGATTTATAGCTGTTTTTGTATCTATTGCTTCAAAAGCATTTTCAGATAATTTGTGTGTTCTGAAGAAACTACAAGAGATATCTAACCCAAACTTTCTGTGCAAGAAGGGCTTGTATATCTGCACAACATGTCTTTTAAAGTTTGAACTTATCTTATTGCATTTTTGAGTTATAGCAGTTTTTAAGTTTTTATTGCTCCAAAAGCCTTTTCAGCCCATGAACAGTTGTTTGTGAGTTTCGAAAAAAGTGCAAGAGCTATTCAAACCCTATTTTCTGGGCAAGTAGAACCTGTAAATCTACACAATATACAGTTTAAAGTTTGAGTCTATCATATTAGGTTTTGGATTTATAGCTGTTTTTGTGTCTATTGCTTCAAAAGCATTTTCAGATAATTTGTGTGTTCTGAAGAAACTACAAGAGATAACTAAGCCATACTTTCTGTGCAAGAGGGGCTTGTACATCTGCACAACATGTCTTTTAAAGTTTGAACCTATCTTATTGCATTTTTGAGTTATAGCAGTTTTTAAGTTTTTATTGCTCCAAAAGCCTTTTCAGCCCATGAACAGTTGTTTGTGAGTTTTCGAAAAAAGGGCAAGAGCTATTCGAACCTTTTTTGCTGGGCAAGTAGGACCTGTAAATCTACACAATATATAGTTTAAAGTTTGAGTCTATCATATTAGGTTTTGGATTTATAGCTGTTTTTGTGTCTATTGCTTCAAAGCATTTTCAGATAATTTGTGTGTTCTGAAGAAACTACAAGAGATATCTAACCCAAACTTTCTGTGCAAAAGGGGCTTGTACATCTGCACAACATGTCTTTTAAAGTTTGAACCTATCTTATTGCATTTTTGAGTTATAGCAGTTTTTAAGTTTTTATTGCTCCAAAAGCCTTTTCAGCCCATGAACAGTTGTTTGTGAGTTTCGAAAAAAGTGCAAGAGCTATTCAAACCCTTTTTGCTGGGCAAGTAGGACCTGTAAATCTACACAATATATAGTTTAAAGTTTGAGTCTATCATATTAGGTTTTGGATTTATAGCTGTTTTTGTGTCTATTGCTTCAAAAGCATTTTCAGATAATTTGTGTGTTCTGAAGAAACTACAAGAGATATCTAACCCAAACTTTCTGTGCAAGAAGGGCTTGTATATCTGCACACATGTCTTTTAAAGTTTGAACTTATCTTATTGCATTTTGAGTTATAGCAGTTTTTAAGTTTTTATTGCTCCAAAAGCCTTTTCAGCCCATGAACAGTTGTTTGTGAGTTTCGAAAAAAGTGCAAGAGCTATTCAAACCCTATTTTCTGGGCAAGTAGGACCTGTAAATCTACACAATATATAGTTTAAAGTTTGAGTCTATCATATTAGGTTTTGGATTTATAGCTGTTTTTGTATCTATTGCTTCAAAAGCATTTTCAGATAATTTGTGTGTTCTGAAGAAACTACAAGAGATATCTAACCCAAACTTTCTGTGCAAGAAGGGCTTGTATATCTGCACAACATGTCTTTTAAAGTTTGAACTTATCTTATTGCATTTTTGAGTTATAGCAGTTTTTAAGTTTTTATTGCTCCAAAAGCCTTTTCAGCCCATGAACAGTTGTTTGTGAGTTTCGAAAAAAGTGCAAGAGCTATTCAAACCCTATTTTCTGGGCAAGTAGGACCTGTAAATCTACACAATATATAGTTTAAAGTTTGAGTCTATCATATTAGGTTTTGGATTTATAGCTGTTTTTGTGTCTATTGCTTCAAAAGCATTTTCAGATAATTTGTGTGTTCTGAAGAAACTACAAGAGATAACTAAGCCATACTTTCTGTGCAAGAGGGGCTTGTACATCTGCACAACATGTCTTTTAAAGTTTGAACCTATCTTATTGCATTTTTGAGTTATAGCAGTTTTTAAGTTTTTATTGCTCCAAAAGCCTTTTCAGCCCATGAACAGTTGTTTGTGAGTTTTCGAAAAAAGTGCAAGAGCTATTCGAACCCTTTTTGCTGGGCAAGTAGGACCTGTAAATCTACACAATATATAGTTTAAAGTTTGAGTCTATCATATTAGGTTTTGGATTTATAGCTGTTTTTGTATCTATTGCTTCAAAAGCATTTTCAGATAATTTGTGTGTTCTGAAGAAACTACAAGAGATATCTAACCCATACTTTCTGTGCAAGAGGGGCTTGTACATCTGCACAACATGTCTTTTAAAGTTTGAACCTATCTTATTGCATTTTTGAGTTATAGCAGTTTTTACTGTTTTATTGCTCCAAAAGCCTTTTCAGCCCATGAACAGTTGTTTGTGAGTTTCGAAAAAAGTGCAAGAGCTATTCGAACCCTTTTTGCTGGGCAAGTAAGACCTGTAAATCTACACAATATATAGTTTAAAGTTTGAGTTTATCATATAAGCTTTTGGATTTATAGCTGTTTTTGTGTCTATTGCTTCAAAAGCATTTTAAGATAATTTGTGTGTTCTGAAGAAACTACAAGAGATATCTAACCCATACTTTCTGTGCACGAGGGGCTTGTACATCTGCACAACATGTCTTTTAAAGTTTGAACCTATCTTATTGCATTTTTGAGTTATAGCAGTTTTTACTGTTTTATTGCTCCAAAAGCCTTTTCAGCCCATGAACAGTTGTTTGTGAGTTTTCGAAAAAAGTGCAAGAGCTATTCGAACCCTTTTTGCTGGGCAAGTAGGACCTGTAAATCTACACAATATATAGTTTAAAGTTTGAGTCTATCATATATGGTTTTGGATTTATAGCTGTTTTTGTGTCTATTGCTTCAAAAGCATTTTCAGATCATTTGTGTGTTCTGAAGAAACTACAAGAGATATCTAACCCATACTTTCTGTGCAAGAGGGGCTTGTACATCTGCACAGCATGTCTTTTAAAGTTTGAACCTATCTTATTGCATTTTTGAGTTATAGCAGTTTTTACTGTCTTATTGCTCCAAAAGCCTTTTCAGCCCATGAACAGTTGTTTGTGAGTTTCGAAAAAAGTGCAAGAGCTATTCGAACCCATTTTGCTGGGCAAGAAGGACCTGTAAATCTACACAATATATAGTTTAAAGTTTGAGTCTATCATATTAGGTTTTGGATTTATAGCTGTTTTTGTGTCTATTGCTTCAAAAGCATTTTCAGATAATTTGTGTGTTCTGAAGAAACTACAAGAGATAACTAAGCCTTACTTTCTGTGCAAGAGGGGCTTGTACATCTGCACAACATGTCTTTTAAAGTTTGAACCTATCTTATTGCATTTTTGAGTTATAGCAGTTTTTAAGTTTTTATTGCTCCAAAAGCCTTTTCAGCCCATGAACAGTTGTTTGTGAGTTTTCGAAAAAAGTGCAAGAGCTATTTGAACCCTTTTTGCTGGGCAAGTAGGACCTGTAAATCTACACAATATATAGTTTAAAGTTTGAGTCTATCATATTAGGTTTTGGATTTATAGCTGTTTTTGTGTCTATTGCTTCAAAAGCATTTTCAGATAATTTGTGTGTTCTGAAGAAACTACAAGAGATATCTAACCCATACTTTCTGTGCACGAGGGGCTTGTACATCTGCACAACATGTCTTTTAAAGTTTGAACCTATCTTATTGCATTTTTGAGTTATAGCAGTTTTTAAGTTTTTATTGCTCCAAAAGCCTTTTCAGCTCATGAACAGTTGTTTGTGAGTTTCGAAAAAAGTGCAAGAGCTATTCGAACCCTTTTTGCTGGGCAAGTAGGACCTGTAAATCTACACAATATATAGTTTAAAGTTTGAGTCTATCATATTAGGTTTTGGATTTATAGCTGTTTTTGTGTCTCTATTGCTTCAAAAGCATTTTCAGATCATTTGTGTGTTCTGAAGAAACTACAAGAGATATCTAACCCATACTTTCTGTGCAAGAGGGGCTTGTACATCTGCACAACATGTCTTTTAAAGTTTGAACCTATCTTATTGCATTTTTGAGTTATAGCAGTTTTTACTGTTTTATTGCTCCAAAAGCCTTTTCAGCCCATGAAAAGTTGTTTGTGAGTTTCGAAAAAAGGGCAAGAGCTATTCAAACCCTTTTTGCTGGGCAAGAAGGACCTGTAAATCTACACAATATATAGTTTAAAGTTTGAGTCTATCATATATGGTTTTGGATTTATAGCTGTTTTTGTGTCTATTGCTTCAAAAGCATTTTCAGATCATTTGTGTGTTCTGAAGAAACTACAAGAGATATCTAACCCATACTTTCTGTGCAAGAGGAGCTTGTACATCTGCACAGCATGTCTTTTAAAGTTTGAACCTATCTTATTGCATTTTTGAGTTATAGCAGTTTTTACTGTCTTATTGCTCCAAAAGCCTTTTCAGCCCATGAACAGTTGTTTGTGAGTTTCGAAAAAAGTGCAAGAGCTATTCGAACCCATTTTGCTGGGCAAGAAGGACCTGTAAATCTACACAATATATAGTTTAAAGTTTGAGTCTATCATATTAGGTTTTGGATTTATAGCTGTTTTTGTGTCTATTGCTTCAAAAGCATTTTCAGATAATTTGTGTGTTCTGAAGAAACTACAAGAGATATCTAACCCAAACTTTCTGTGCAAGAAGGGCTTGTATATCTGCACACATGTCTTTTAAAGTTTGAACTTATCTTATTGCATTTTGAGTTATAGCAGTTTTTAAGTTTTTATTGCTCCAAAAGCCTTTTCAGCCCATGAACAGTTGTTTGTGAGTTTCGAAAAAAGTGCAAGAGCTATTCAAACCCTATTTTCTGGGCAAGTAGGACCTGTAAATCTACACAATATATAGTTTAAAGTTTGAGTCTATCATATTAGGTTTTGGATTTATAGCTGTTTTTGTATCTATTGCTTCAAAAGCATTTTCAGATAATTTGTGTGTTCTGAAGAAACTACAAGAGATATCTAACCCAAACTTTCTGTGCAAGAAGGGCTTGTATATCTGCACAACATGTCTTTTAAAGTTTGAACTTATCTTATTGCATTTTTGAGTTATAGCAGTTTTTAAGTTTTTATTGCTCCAAAAGCCTTTTCAGCCCATGAACAGTTGTTTGTGAGTTTCGAAAAAAGTGCAAGAGCTATTCAAACCCTATTTTCTGGGCAAGTAGGACCTGTAAATCTACACAATATATAGTTTAAAGTTTGAGTCTATCATATTAGGTTTTGGATTTATAGCTGTTTTTGTGTCTATTGCTTCAAAAGCATTTTCAGATAATTTGTGTGTTCTGAAGAAACTACAAGAGATAACTAAGCCATACTTTCTGTGCAAGAGGGGCTTGTACATCTGCACAACATGTCTTTTAAAGTTTGAACCTATCTTATTGCATTTTTGAGTTATAGCAGTTTTTAAGTTTTTATTGCTCCAAAAGCCTTTTCAGCCCATGAACAGTTGTTTGTGAGTTTTCGAAAAAAGTGCAAGAGCTATTCGAACCCTTTTTGCTGGGCAAGTAGGACCTGTAAATCTACACAATATATAGTTTAAAGTTTGAGTCTATCATATTAGGTTTTGGATTTATAGCTGTTTTTGTATCTATTGCTTCAAAAGCATTTTCAGATAATTTGTGTGTTCTGAAGAAACTACAAGAGATATCTAACCCATACTTTCTGTGCAAGAGGGGCTTGTACATCTGCACAACATGTCTTTTAAAGTTTGAACCTATCTTATTGCATTTTTGAGTTATAGCAGTTTTTACTGTTTTATTGCTCCAAAAGCCTTTTCAGCCCATGAACAGTTGTTTGTGAGTTTCGAAAAAAGTGCAAGAGCTATTCGAACCCTTTTTGCTGGGCAAGTAAGACCTGTAAATCTACACAATATATAGTTTAAAGTTTGAGTTTATCATATAAGCTTTTGGATTTATAGCTGTTTTTGTGTCTATTGCTTCAAAAGCATTTTAAGATAATTTGTGTGTTCTGAAGAAACTACAAGAGATATCTAACCCATACTTTCTGTGCACGAGGGGCTTGTACATCTGCACAACATGTCTTTTAAAGTTTGAACCTATCTTATTGCATTTTTGAGTTATAGCAGTTTTTACTGTTTTATTGCTCCAAAAGCCTTTTCAGCCCATGAACAGTTGTTTGTGAGTTTTCGAAAAAAGTGCAAGAGCTATTCGAACCCTTTTTGCTGGGCAAGTAGGACCTGTAAATCTACACAATATATAGTTTAAAGTTTGAGTCTATCATATATGGTTTTGGATTTATAGCTGTTTTTGTGTCTATTGCTTCAAAAGCATTTTCAGATCATTTGTGTGTTCTGAAGAAACTACAAGAGATATCTAACCCATACTTTCTGTGCAAGAGGGGCTTGTACATCTGCACAGCATGTCTTTTAAAGTTTGAACCTATCTTATTGCATTTTTGAGTTATAGCAGTTTTTACTGTCTTATTGCTCCAAAAGCCTTTTCAGCCCATGAACAGTTGTTTGTGAGTTTCGAAAAAAGTGCAAGAGCTATTCGAACCCATTTTGCTGGGCAAGAAGGACCTGTAAATCTACACAATATATAGTTTAAAGTTTGAGTCTATCATATTAGGTTTTGGATTTATAGCTGTTTTTGTGTCTATTGCTTCAAAAGCATTTTCAGATAATTTGTGTGTTCTGAAGAAACTACAAGAGATAACTAAGCCTTACTTTCTGTGCAAGAGGGGCTTGTACATCTGCACAACATGTCTTTTAAAGTTTGAACCTATCTTATTGCATTTTTGAGTTATAGCAGTTTTTAAGTTTTTATTGCTCCAAAAGCCTTTTCAGCCCATGAACAGTTGTTTGTGAGTTTTCGAAAAAAGTGCAAGAGCTATTTGAACCCTTTTTGCTGGGCAAGTAGGACCTGTAAATCTACACAATATATAGTTTAAAGTTTGAGTCTATCATATTAGGTTTTGGATTTATAGCTGTTTTTGTGTCTATTGCTTCAAAAGCATTTTCAGATAATTTGTGTGTTCTGAAGAAACTACAAGAGATATCTAACCCATACTTTCTGTGCACGAGGGGCTTGTACATCTGCACAACATGTCTTTTAAAGTTTGAACCTATCTTATTGCATTTTTGAGTTATAGCAGTTTTTAAGTTTTTATTGCTCCAAAAGCCTTTTCAGCTCATGAACAGTTGTTTGTGAGTTTCGAAAAAAGTGCAAGAGCTATTCGAACCCTTTTTGCTGGGCAAGTAGGACCTGTAAATCTACACAATATATAGTTTAAAGTTTGAGTCTATCATATTAGGTTTTGGATTTATAGCTGTTTTTGTGTCTCTATTGCTTCAAAAGCATTTTCAGATCATTTGTGTGTTCTGAAGAAACTACAAGAGATATCTAACCCATACTTTCTGTGCAAGAGGGGCTTGTACATCTGCACAACATGTCTTTTAAAGTTTGAACCTATCTTATTGCATTTTTGAGTTATAGCAGTTTTTACTGTTTTATTGCTCCAAAAGCCTTTTCAGCCCATGAAAAGTTGTTTGTGAGTTTCGAAAAAAGGGCAAGAGCTATTCAAACCCTTTTTGCTGGGCAAGAAGGACCTGTAAATCTACACAATATATAGTTTAAAGTTTGAGTCTATCATATATGGTTTTGGATTTATAGCTGTTTTTGTGTCTATTGCTTCAAAAGCATTTTCAGATCATTTGTGTGTTCTGAAGAAACTACAAGAGATATCTAACCCATACTTTCTGTGCAAGAGGGGCTTGTACATCTGCACAGCATGTCTTTTAAAGTTTGAACCTATCTTATTGCATTTTTGAGTTATAGCAGTTTTTACTGTCTTATTGCTCCAAAAGCCTTTTCAGCCCATGAACAGTTGTTTGTGAGTTTCGAAAAAAGTGCAAGAGCTATTCGAACCCATTTTGCTGGGCAAGAAGGACCTGTAAATATACACAATAAAGTTTGAGTTTATCATATTAGGTTTTGGATTTATAGCTGTTTTTGTGTCTATTGCTTCAAAAGCATTTTCAGATAATTTGTGTGTTCTGAAGAAACTACAAGAGATATCTAACCCATACTTTCTGTGCAAGAGGGGCTTGTACATCTGCACAACATGTCTTTTAAAGTCTGAACCTATCTTATTGCATTTTTGAGTTATAGCAGTTTTTACTGTTTTATTGCTCCAAAAGCCTTTTCAGCCCATGAACAGTTGTTTGTGAGTTTCGAAAAAAGTGCAAGAGCTATTCGAACCCTTTTTGCTGGGCAAGTAGGACCTGTAAATCTACACAATATATAGTTTAAAGTTTGAGTCTATCATATAACGTTTTGGATTTATAGCTGTTTTTGTGTCTATTGCTTCAAAAGCATTTTCAGATAATTTGTGTGTTCTGAAGAAACTACAAGAGATATCTAACCCATACTTTCTGTGCAAGAGGGGCTTGTACATCTGCACAACATGTCTTTTAAAGTTTGAACCTATCTTATTGCATTTTTGAGTTATAGCAGTTTTTACTGTTTTATTGCTCCAAAAGCCTTTTCAGCCCATGAACAGTTGTTTGTGAGTTTCGAAAAAAGTGCAAGAGCTATTCGAACCCTTTTTGCTGGGCAAGTAGGACCTGTAAATCTACACAGTATATAGTTTAAAGTTTGAGTTTATCATATAAGGTTTTGGATTTATAGCTGTTTTTGTGTCTATTGCTTCAAAAGCATTTTCAGATAATTTGTGTGTTCTGAAGAAACTACAAGAGATATCTAACCCATACTTTCTGTGCAAGAGGGGCTTGTACATCTGCACAACATGTCTTTTAAAGTCTGAACCTATCTTATTGCATTTTTGAGTTATAGCAGTTTTTACTGTTTTATTGCTCCAAAAGCCTTTTCAGCCCATGAACAGTTGTTTGTGAGTTTCGAAAAAAGTGCAAGAGCTATTCGAACCCTTTTTGCTGGGCAAGTAGGACCTGTAAATCTACACAATATATAGTTTAAAGTTTGAGTTTATCATATTAGGTTTTGGATTTATAGCTGTTTTTGTGTCTATTGCTTCAAAAGCATTTTCAGATAATTTGTGTGTTCTGAAGAAACTACAAGAGATATCTAACCCATACTTTCTGTGCAAGAGGGGCTTGTACATCTGCACAACATGTCTTTTAAAGTTTGAACCTATCTTATTGCATTTTTGAGTTATAGCAGTTTTTACTGTTTTATTGCTCCAAAAGCCTTTTCAGCCCATGAACAGTTGTTTGTGAGTTTCGAAAAAAGTGCAAGAGCTATTCGAACCCTTTTTGCTGGGCAAGTAGGACCTGTAAATCTACACAATATATAGTTTAAAGTTTGAGTTTATCATATAAGCTTTTGGATTTATAGCTGTTTTTGTGTCTATTGCTTCAAAAGCATTTTAAGATAATTTGTGTGTTCTGAAGAAACTACAAGAGATATCTAACCCAAACTTTCTGTGCAAGAGGGGCTTGTATATCTGCACAACATGTCTTTTAAAGTTTGAACTTATCTTATTGCATTTTTGAGTTATAGCAGTTTTTAAGTTTTTATTGCTCCAAAAGCCTTTTCAGCCCATGAACAGTTGTTTGTGAGTTTCGAAAAAAGTGCAAGAGCTATTCAAACCCTATTTTC
Organism: Eucyclogobius newberryi; assembly: GCF_026437365.1. Classification (NCBI taxonomy): domain Eukaryota; kingdom Metazoa; phylum Chordata; class Actinopteri; order Gobiiformes; family Gobiidae; genus Eucyclogobius; species Eucyclogobius newberryi. Next base: position 28,843,280 of record NW_027315812.1, read on the forward strand.
TGGGCAAGTAGGACCTGTAAATCTACACAATATATAGTTTAAAGTTTGAGTCTATCATATTAGGTTTTGGATTTATAGCTGTTTTTGTGTCTATTGCTTCAAAAGCATTTTCAGATAAATTGTGTGTTCTGAAGAAACTACAAGAGATAACTAAGCCATACTTTCTGTGCAAGAGGGGCTTGTACATCTGCACAACATGTCTTTTAAAGTTTGAACCTATCTTATTGCATTTTTGAGTTATAGCAATTTTTAAGTTTTTATTGCTCCAAAAGCCTTTTCAGCCCATGAACAGTTGTTTGTGAGTTTTCGAAAAAAGTGCAAGAGCTATTCGAACCCTTTTTGCTGGGCAAGTAGGACCTGTAAATCTACACAATATATAGTTTAAAGTTTGAGTCTATCATATTAGGTTTTGGATTTATAGCTGTTTTTGTGTCTATTGCTTCAAAAGCATTTTCAGATAATTTGTGTGTTCTGAAGAAACTACAAGAGATATCTAACCCAAACTTTCTGTGCAAGAGGGCCTTGTACATCTGCACAACATGTCTTTTAAAGTTTGAACCTATCTTATTGCATTTTTGAGTTATAGCAGTTTTTAAGTTTTTATTGCTCCAAAAGCCTTTTCAGCCCATGAACAGTTGTTTGTGAGTTTCGAAAAAAGTGCAAGAGCTATTCAAACCCTTTTTGCTGGGCAAGTAGGACCTGTAAATCTACACAATATATAGTTTAAAGTTTGAGTCTATCATATTAGGTTTTGGATTTATAGCTGTTTTTGTGTCTATTGCTTCAAAAGCATTTTCAGATAATTTGTGTGTTCTGAAGAAACTACAAGAGATATCTAACCCATACTTTCTGTGCACGAGGGGCTTGTACATCTGCACAACATGTCTTTTAAAGTTTGAACCTATCTTATTGCATTTTTGAGTTATAGCAGTTTTTACTGTTTTATTGCTCCAAAAGCCTTTTCAGCCCATGAACAGTTGTTTGTGAGTTTTCGAAAAAAGTGCAAGAGCTATTCGAACCCTTTTTGCTGGGCAAGTAGGACCTGTAAATCTACACAATATATAGTTTAAAGTTTGAGTTTATCATATTAGGTTTTGGATTTATAGCTGTTTTTGTGTCTATTGCTTCAAAAGCATTTTCAGATAATTTGTGTGTTCTGAAGAAACTACAAGAGATATCTAACCCATACTTTCTGTGCAAGAGGGGCTTGTACATCTGCACAACATGTCTTTTAAAGTTTGAACCTATCTTATTGCATTTTTGAGTTATAGCAGTTTTTACTGTTTTATTGCTCCAAAAGCCTTTTCAGCCCATGAACAGTTGTTTGTGAGTTTTCGAAAAAAGTGCAAGAGCTATTCGAACCCTTTTTGCTGGGCAAGTAGGACCTGTAAATCTACACAATATATAGTTTAAAGTTTGAGTCTATCATATTAGGTTTTGGATTTATAGCTGTTTTTGTATCTATTGCTTCAAAAGCATTTTCAGATAATTTGTGTGTTCTGAAGAAACTACAAGAGATATCTAACCCAAACTTTCTGTGCAAGAAGGGCTTGTATATCTGCACAACATGTCTTTTAAAGTTTGAACTTATCTTATTGCATTTTTGAGTTATAGCAGTTTTTAAGTTTTTATTGCTCCAAAAGCCTTTTCAGCCCATGAACAGTTGTTTGTGAGTTTCGAAAAAAGTGCAAGAGCTATTCAAACCCTATTTTCTGGGCAAGTAGGACCTGTAAATCTACACAATATATAGTTTAAAGTTTGAGTTTATCATATAAGCTTTTGGATTTATAGCTGTTTTTGTGTCTATTGCTTCAAAAGCATTTTAAGATAATTTGTGTGTTCTGAAGAAACTACAAGAGATATCTAACCCATACTTTCTGTGCACGAGGGGCTTGTACATCTGCACAACATGTCTTTTAAAGTTTGAACCTATCTTATTGCATTTTTGAGTTATAGCAGTTTTTACTGTTTTATTGCTCCAAAAGCCTTTTCAGCCCATGAACAGTTGTTTGTGAGTTTCGAAAAAAGTGCAAGAGCTATTCGAACCCTTTTTGCTGGGCAAGTAGGACCTGTAAATCTACACAATATATAGTTTAAAGTTTGAGTTTATCATATTAGGTTTTGGATTTATAGCTGTTTTTGTGTCTATTGCTTCAAAAGCATTTTCAGATAATTTGTGTGTTCTGAAGAAACTACAAGAGATATCTAACCCATACTTTCTGTGCAAGAGGGGCTTGTACATCTGCACAACATGTCTTTTAAAGTTTGAACCTATCTTATTGCATTTTTGAGTTATAGCAGTTTTTACTGTTTTATTGCTCCAAAAGCCTTTTCAGCCCATGAACAGTTGTTTGTGAGTTTCGAAAAAAGTGCAAGAGCTATTCGAACCCTTTTTGCTGGGCAAGTAGGACCTGTAAATCTACACAATATATAGTTTAAAGTTTGAGTCTATCATATTAGGTTTTGGATTTATAGCTGTTTTTGTATCTATTGCTTCAAAAGCATTTTCAGATAATTTGTGTGTTCTGAAGAAACTACAAGAGATATCTATCCCAAACCTTCTGTGCAAGAAGGGCTTGTATATCTGCACAACATGTCTTTTAAAGTTTGAACTTATCTTATTGCATTTTTGAGTTATAGCAGTTTTTAAGTTTTTATTGCTCCAAAAGCCTTTTCAGCCCATGAACAGTTGTTTGTGAGTTTCGAAAAAAGTGCAAGAGCTATTCAAACCCTATTTTCTGGGCAAGTAGGACCTGTAAATCTACACAATATATAGTTTAAAGTTTGAGTTTATCATATAAGCTTTTGGATTTATAGCTGTTTTTGTGTCTATTGCTTCAAAAGCATTTTAAGATAATTTGTGTGTTCTGAAGAAACTACAAGAGATATCTAACCCATACTTTCTGTGCACGAGGGGCTTGTACATCTGCACAACATGTCTTTTAAAGTTTGAACCTATCTTATTGCATTTTTGAGTTATAGCAGTTTTTACTGTTTTATTGCTCCAAAAGCCTTTTCAGCCCATGAACAGTTGTTTGTGAGTTTTCGAAAAAAGTGCAAGAGCTATTCGAACCCTTTTTGCTGGGCAAGTAGGACCTGTAAATCTACACAATATATAGTTTAAAGTTTGAGTCTATCATATTAGGTTTTGGATTTATAGCTGTTTTTGTATCTATTGCTTCAAAAGCATTTTCAGATAATTTGTGTGTTCTGAAGAAACTACAAGAGATATCTAACCCAAACTTTCTGTGCAAGAAGGGCTTGTATATCTGCACAACATGTCTTTTAAAGTTTGAACTTATCTTATTGCATTTTTGAGTTATAGCAGTTTTTAAGTTTTTATTGCTCCAAAAGCCTTTTCAGCCCATGAACAGTTGTTTGTGAGTTTCGAAAAAAGTGCAAGAGCTATTCAAACCCTATTTTCTGGGCAAGTAGGACCTGTAAATCTACACAATATATAGTTTAAAGTTTGAGTTTATCATATAAGCTTTTGGATTTATAGCTGTTTTTGTGTCTATTGCTTCAAAAGCATTTTAAGATAATTTGTGTGTTCTGAAGAAACTACAAGAGATATCTAACCCATACTTTCTGTGCACGAGGGGCTTGTACATCTGCACAACATGTCTTTTAAAGTTTGAACCTATCTTATTGCATTTTTGAGTTATAGCAGTTTTTACTGTTTTATTGCTCCAAAAGCCTTTTCAGCCCATGAACAGTTGTTTGTGAGTTTCGAAAAAAGTGCAAGAGCTATTCGAACCCTTTTTGCTGGGCAAGTAGGACCTGTAAATCTACACAATATATAGTTTAAAGTTTGAGTTTATCATATTAGGTTTTGGATTTATAGCTGTTTTTGTGTCTATTGCTTCAAAAGCATTTTCAGATAATTTGTGTGTTCTGAAGAAACTACAAGAGATATCTAACCCATACTTTCTGTGCAAGAGGGGCTTGTACATCTGCACAACATGTCTTTTAAAGTTTGAACCTATCTTATTGCATTTTTGAGTTATAGCAGTTTTTACTGTTTTATTGCTCCAAAAGCCTTTTCAGCCCATGAACAGTTGTTTGTGAGTTTCGAAAAAAGTGCAAGAGCTATTCGAACCCTTTTTGCTGGGCAAGTAGGACCTGTAAATCTACACAATATATAGTTTAAAGTTTGAGTTTATCATATAAGCTTTTGGATTTATAGCTGTTTTTGTGTCTATTGCTTCAAAAGCATTTTAAGATAATTTGTGTGTTCTGAAGAAACTACAAGAGATATCTAACCCAAACTTTCTGTGCAAGAGGGGCTTGTATATCTGCACAACATGTCTTTTAAAGTTTGAACTTATCTTATTGCATTTTTGAGTTATAGCAGTTTTTAAGTTTTTATTGCTCCAAAAGCCTTTTCAGCCCATGAACAGTTGTTTGTGAGTTTCGAAAAAAGTGCAAGAGCTATTCAAACCCTATTTTCTGGGCAAGTAGGACCTGTAAATCTACACAATATATAGTTTAAAGTTTGAGTCTATCATATTAGGTTTTGGATTTATAGCTGTTTTTGTGTCTATTGCTTCAAAAGCATTTTCAGATAAATTGTGTGTTCTGAAGAAACTACAAGAGATACCTAAGCCATACTTTCTGTGCAAGAGGGGCTTGTACATCTGCACAACATGTCTTTTAAAGTTTGAACCTATCTTATTGCATTTTTGAGTTATAGCAATTTTTAAGTTTTTATTGCTCCAAAAGCCTTTTCAGCCCATGAACAGTTGTTTGTGAGTTTTCGAAAAAAGTGCAAGAGCTATTCGAACCCTTTTTGCTGGGCAAGTAGGACCTGTAAATCTACACAATATATAGTTTAAAGTTTGAGTCTATCATATTAGGTTTTGGATTTATAGCTGTTTTTGTGTCTATTGCTTCAAAAGCATTTTCAGATAATTTGTGTGTTCTGAAGAAACTACAAGAGATATCTAACCCAAACTTTCTGTGCAAGAGGGGCTTGTACATCTGCACAACATGTCTTTTAAAGTTTGAACCTATCTTATTGCATTTTTGAGTTATAGCAGTTTTTAAGTTTTTATTGCTCCAAAAGCCTTTTCAGCCCATGAACAGTTGTTTGTGAGTTTCGAAAAAAGTGCAAGAGCTATTCAAACCATATTTTCTGGGCAAGTAGGACCTGTAAATCTACACAATATATAGTTTAAAGTTTGAGTCTATCATATTAGGTTTTGGATTTATAGCTGTTTTTGTATCTATTGCTTCAAAAGCATTTTCAGATAATTTGTGTGTTCTGAAGAAACTACAAGAGATATCTATCCCAAACTTTCTGTGCAAGAAGGGCTTGTATATCTGCACAACATGTCTTTTAAAGTTTGAACTTATCTTATTGCATTTTTGAGTTATAGCAGTTTTTAAGTTTTTATTGCTCCAAAAGCCTTTTCAGCCCATGAACAGTTGTTTGTGAGTTTCGAAAAAAGTGCAAGAGCTATTCAAACCCTATTTTCTGGGCAAGTAGGACCTGTAAATCTACACAATATATAGTTTAAAGTTTGAGTCTATCATATTAGGTTTTGGATTTATAGCTGTTTTTGTGTCTATTGCTTCAAAAGCATTTTCAGATAATTTGTGTGTTCTGAAGAAACTACAAGAGATAACTAAGCCATACTTTCTGTGCAAGAGGGGCTTGTACATCTGCACAACATGTCTTTTAAAGTTTGAACCTATCTTATTGCATTTTTGAGTTATAGCAGTTTTTAAGTTTTTATTGCTCCAAAAGCCTTTTCAGCCCATGAACAGTTGTTTGTGAGTTTTCGAAAAAAGTGCAAGAGCTATTCGAACCCTTTTTGCTGGGCAAGTAGGACCTGTAAATCTACACAATATATAGTTTAAAGTTTGAGTCTATCATATTAGGTTTTGGATTTATAGCTGTTTTTGTATCTATTGCTTCAAAAGCATTTTCAGATAACTTGTGTGTTCTGAAGAAACTACAAGAGATATCTAACCCATACTTTCTGTGCAAGAGGGGCTTGTACATCTGCACAACATGTCTTTTAAAGTTTGAACCTATCTTATTGCATTTTTGAGTTATAGCAGTTTTTACTGTTTTATTGCTCCAAAAGCCTTTTCAGCCCATGAACAGTTGTTTGTGAGTTTCGAAAAAAGTGCAAGAGCTATTCGAACCCTTTTTGCTGGGCAAGTAGGACCTGTAAATCTACACAATATATAGTTTAAAGTTTGAGTTTATCATATAAGCTTTTGGATTTATAGCTGTTTTTGTGTCTATTGCTTCAAAAGCATTTTAAGATAATTTGTGTGTTCTGAAGAAACTACAAGAGATATCTAACCCATACTTTCTGTGCACGAGGGGCTTGTACATCTGCACAACATGTCTTTTAAAGTTTGAACCTATCTTATTGCATTTTTGAGTTATAGCAGTTTTTACTGTTTTATTGCTCCAAAAGCCTTTTCAGCCCCTGAACAGTTGTTTGTGAGTTTTCGAAAAAAGTGCAAGAGCTATTCGAACCCTTTTTGCTGGGCAAGTAGGACCTGTAAATCTACACAATATATAGTTTAAAGTTTGAGTCTATCATATTAGGTTTTGGATTTATAGCTGTTTTTGTATCTATTGCTTCAAAAGCATTTTCAGATAATTTGTGTGTTCTGAAGAAACTACAAGAGATATCTAACCCAAACTTTCTGTGCAAGAAGGGCTTGTATATCTGCAGAACATGTCTTTTAAAGTTTGAACTTATCTTATTGCATTTTTGAGTTATAGCAGTTTTTAAGTTTTTATTGCTCCAAAAGCCTTTTCAGCCCATGAACAGTTGTTTGTGAGTTTCGAAAAAAGTGCAAGAGCTATTCAAACCCTATTTTCTGGGCAAGTAGGACCTGTAAATCTACACAATATATAGTTTAAAGTTTGAGTTTATCATATAAGCTTTTGGATTTATAGCTGTTTTTGTGTCTATTGCTTCAAAAGCATTTTAAGATAATTTGTGTGTTCTGAAGAAACTACAAGAGATATCTAACCCAAACTTTCTGTGCAAGAAGGGCTTGTATATCTGCACAACATGTCTTTTAAAGTTTGAACTTATCTTATTGCATTTTTGAGTTATAGCAGTTTTTAAGTTTTTATTGCTCCAAAAGCCTTTTCAGCCCATGAACAGTTGTTTGTGAGTTTCGAAAAAAGTGCAAGAGCTATTCAAACCCTATTTTCTGGGCAAGTAGGACCTGTAAATCTACACAATATATAGTTTAAAGTTTGAGTCTATCATATTAGGTTTTGGATTTATAGCTGTTTTTGTGTCTATTGCTTCAAAAGCATTTTCAGATAATTTGTGTGTTCTGAAGAAACTACAAGAGATAACTTAGCCATACTTTCTGTGCAAGAGGGGCTTGTACATCTGCACAACATGTCTTTTAAAGTTTGAACCTATCTTATTGCATTTTTGAGTTATAGCAGTTTTTAAGTTTTTATTGCTCCAAAAGCCTTTTCAGCCCATGAACAGTTGTTTGTGAGTTTTCGAAAAAAGTGCAAGAGCTATTCGAACCCTTTTTGCTGGGCAAGTAGGACCTGTAAATCTACACAATATATAGTTTAAAGTTTGAGTCTATCATATTAGGTTTTGGATTTATAGCTGTTTTTGTGTCTATTGCTTCAAAAGCATTTTCAGATAATTTGTGTGTTCTGAAGAAACTACAAGAGATATCTAACCCAAACTTTCTGTGCAAGAAGGGCTTGCATATCTGCACAACATGTCTTTTAAAGTTTGAACTTATCTTATTGCATTTTTGAGTTATAGCAGTTTTTAAGTTTTTATTGCTCCAAAAGCCTTTTCAGCCCATGAACAGTTGTTTGTGAGTTTCGAAAAAAGTGCAAGAGCTATTCAAACCCTATTTTCTGGGCAAGTAGGACCTGTAAATCTACACAATATATAGTTTAAAGTTTGAGTTTATCATATAAGCTTTTGGATTTATAGCTGTTTTTGTGTCTATTGCTTCAAAAGCATTTTAAGATAATTTGTGTGTTCTGAAGAAACTACAAGAGATATCTAACCCAAACTTTCTGTGCAAGAAGGGCTTGTATATCTGCACAACATGTCTTTTAAAGTTTGAACTTATCTTATTGCATTTTTGAGTTATAGCAGTTTTTAAGTTTTTATTGCTCTAAAAGCCTTTTCAGCCCATGAACAGTTGTTTGTGAGTTTCGAAAAAAGTGCAAGAGCTATTCAAACCCTATTTTCTGGGCAAGTAGGACCTGTAAATCTACACAATATATAGTTTAAAGTTTGAGTTTATCATATAAGCTTTTGGATTTATAGCTGTTTTTGTGTCTATTGCTTCAAAAGCATTTTAAGATAATTTGTGTGTTCTGAAGAAACTACAAGAGATATCTAACCCAAACTTTCTGTGCAAGAAGGGCTTGTATATCTGCACAACATGTCTTTTAAAGTTTGAACTTATCTTATTGCATTTTTGAGTTATAGCAGTTTTTAAGTTTTTATTGCTCCAAAAGCCTTTTCAGCCCATGAACAGTTGTTTGTGAGTTTCGAAAAAAGTGCAAGAGCTATTCAAACCCTATTTTCTGGGCAAGTAGGACCTGTAAATCTACACAATATATAGTTTAAAGTTTGAGTCTATCATATTAGGTTTTGGATTTATAGCTGTTTTTGTGTCTATTGCTTCAAAAGCATTTTCAGATAATTTGTGTGTTCTGAAGAAACTACAAGAGATAACTAAGCCATACTTTCTGTGCAAGAGGGGCTTGTACATCTGCACAACATGTCTTTTAAAGTTTGAACCTATCTTATTGCATTTTTGAGTTATAGCAGTTTTTAAGTTTTTATTGCTCCAAAAGCCTTTTCAGCCCATGAACAGTTGTTTGTGAGTTTTCGAAAAAAGTGCAAGAGCTATTCGAACCCTTTTTGCTGGGCAAGTAGGACCTGTAAATCTACACAATATATAGTTTAAAGTTTGAGTCTATCATATTAGGTTTTGGATTTATAGCTGTTTTTGTGTCTATTGCTTCAAAAGCATTTTCAGATAATTTGTGTGTTCTGAAGAAACTACAAGAGATATCTAACCCAAACTTTCTGTGCAAGAGGGGCTTGTACATCTGCACAACATGTCTTTTAAAGTTTAAACCTATCTTATTGCATTTTTGAGTTATAGCAGTTTTTAAGTTTTTATTGCTCCAAAAGCCTTTTCAGCCCATGAACAGTTGTTTGTGAGTTTCGAAAAAAAGTGCAAGAGCTATTCAAACCCTTTTTGCTGGGCAAGTAGGACCTGTAAATCTACACAATATATAGTTTAAAGTTTGAGTCTATCATATTAGGTTTTGGATTTATAGCTGTTTTTGTGTCTATTGCTTCAAAAGCATTTTCAGATAATTTGTGTGTTCTGAAGAAACTACAAGAGATATCTAACCCAAACTTTCTGTGCAAGAAGGGCTTGTATATCTGCACACATGTCTTTTAAAGTTTGAACTTATCTTATTGCATTTTTAGTTATAGCAGTTTTTAAGTTTTTATTGCTCCAAAAGCCTTTTCAGCCCATGAACAGTTGTTTGTGAGTTTCGAAAAAAGTGCAAGAGCTATTCAAACCCTATTTTCTGGGCAAGTAGGACCTGTAAATCTACACAATATATAGTTTAAAGTTTGAGTCTATCATATTAGGTTTTGGATTTATAGCTGTTTTTGTGTCTATTGCTTCAAAAGCATTTTCAGATAATTTGTGTGTTCTGAAGAAACTACAAGAGATATCTAACCCAAACTTTCTGTGCAAGAAGGGCTTGTATATCTGCACAACATGTCTTTTAAAGTTTGAACTTATCTTATTGCATTTTTGAGTTATAGCAGTTTTTAAGTTTTTATTGCTCCAAAAGCCTTTTCAGCCCATGAACAGTTTGTGAGTTTCGAAAAAAGTGCAAGAGCTATTCAAACCCTATTTTCTGGGCAAGTAGGACCTGTAAATCTACACAATATATAGTTTAAAGTTTGAGTCTATCATATTAGGTTTTGGATTTATAGCTGTTTTTGTGTCTATTGCTTCAAAAGCATTTTCAGATAATTTGTGTGTTCTGAAGAAACTACAAGAGATAACTAAGCCATACTTTCTGTGCAAGAGGGGCTTGTACATCTGCACAACATGTCTTTTAAAGTTTGAACCTATCTTATTGCATTTTTGAGTTATAGCAGTTTTTAAGTTTTTATTGCTCCAAAAGCCTTTTCAGCCCATGAACAGTTGTTTGTGAGTTTTCGAAAAAAGTGCAAGAGCTATTCGAACCCTTTTTGCTGGGCAAGTAGGACCTGTAAATCTACACAATATATAGTTTAAAGTTTGAGTCTATCATATTAGGTTTTGGATTTATAGCTGTTTTTGTGTCTATTGCTTCAAAAGCATTTTCAGATAATTTGTGTGTTCTGAAGAAACTACAAGAGATATCTAACCCAAACTTTCTGTGCAAGAGGGGCTTGTACATCTGCACAACATGTCTTTTAAAGTTTAAACCTATCTTATTGCATTTTTGAGTTATAGCAGTTTTTAAGTTTTTATTGCTCCAAAAGCCTTTTCAGCCCATGAACAGTTGTTTGTGAGTTTCGAAAAAAGTGCAAGAGCTATTCGAACCCTTTTTGCTGGGCAAGTAGGACCTGTAAATCTACACAATATATAGTTTAAAGTTTGAGTCTATCATATTAGGTTTTGGATTTATAGCTGTTTTTGTGTCTATTGCTTCAAAAGCATTTTCAGATAATTTGTGTGTTCTGAAGAAACTACAAGAGATATCTAACCCAAACTTTCTGTGCAAGAAGGGCTTGTATATCTGCACACATGTCTTTTAAAGTTTGAACTTATCTTATTGCATTTTTAGTTATAGCAGTTTTTAAGTTTTTATTGCTCCAAAAGCCTTTTCAGCCCATGAACAGTTGTTTGTGAGTTTCGAAAAAAGTGCAAGAGCTATTCAAACCCTATTTTCTGGGCAAGTAGGACCTGTAAATCTACACAATATATAGTTTAAAGTTTGAGTCTATCATATTAGGTTTTGGATTTATAGCTGTTTTTGTATCTATTGCTTCAAAAGCATTTTCAGATAATTTGTGTGTTCTGAAGAAACTACAAGAGATATCTAACCCAAACTTTCTGTGCGAGAAGGGCTTGTATATCTGCACAACATGTCTTTTAAAGTTTGAACTTATCTTATTGCATTTTTGAGTTATAGCAGTTTTTAAGTTTTTATTGCTCCAAAAGCCTTTTCAGCCCATGAACAGTTGTTTGTGAGTTTCGAAAAAAGTGCAAGAGCTATTCAAACCCTATTTTCTGGGCAAGTAGGACCTGTAAATCTACACAATATATAGTTTAAAGTTTGAGTCTATCATATTAGGTTTTGGATTTATAGCTGTTTTTGTGTCTATTGCTTCAAAAGCATTTTCAGATAATTTGTGTGTTCTGAAGAAACTACAAGAGATAACTAACCCATACTTTCTGTGCAAGAGGGGCTTGTACATCTGCACAACATGTCTTTTAAAGTTTGAACCTATCTTATTGCATTTTTGAGTTATAGCAGTTTTTAAGTTTTTATTGCTCCAAAAGCCTTTTCAGCCCATGAACAGTTGTTTGTGAGTTTTCGAAAAAAGTGCAAGAGCTATTCGAACCCTTTTTGCTGGGCAAGTAGGACCTGTAAATCTACACAATATATAGTTTAAAGTTTGAGTCTATCATATTAGGTTTTGGATTTATAGCTGTTTTTGTATCTATTGCTTCAAAAGCATTTTCAGATAATTTGTGTGTTCTGAAGAAACTACAAGAGATATCTAACCCAAACTTTCTGTGCAAGAGGGGCTTGTATATCTGCACAACATGTCTTTTAAAGTTTGAACTTATCTTATTGCATTTTTGAGTTATAGCAGTTTTTAAGTTTTTATTGCTCCAAAAGCCTTTTCAGCCCATGAACAGTTGTTTGTGAGTTTCGAAAAAAGTGCAAGAGCTATTCAAACCCTTTTTGCTGGGCAATTAGAACCTGTAAATCTACACAATATATAGTTTAAAGTTTGAGTCTATCATATTAGGTTTTGGATTTATAGCTGTTTTTGTGTCTATTGCTTCAAAAGCATTTTCAGATAATTTGTGTGTTCTGAAGAAACTACAAGAGATATCTAAGCCATACTTTCTGTGCAAGAGGGGCTTGTACATCTGCACAACATGTCTTTTAAAGTTTGAACCTATCTTATTGCATTTTTGAGTTATAGCAGTTTTTAAGTTTTTATTGCTCCAAAAGCCTTTTCAGCCCATGAACAGTTGTTTGTGAGTTTCGAAAAAAGTGCAAGAGCTATTCAAACCCTTTTTGCTGGGCAAGTAGGACCTGTAAATCTACACAATATATAGTTTAAAGTTTGAGTCTATCATATTAGGTTTTGGATTTATAGCTGTTTTTGTGTCTATTGCTTCAAAAGCATTTTCAGATAATTTGTGTGTTCTGAAGAAACTACAAGAGATATCTAACCCAAACTTTCTGTGCAAGAAGGGCTTGTATATCTGCACAACATGTCTTTTAAAGTTTGAACTTATCTTATTGCATTTTTGAGTTATAGCAGTTTTTAAGTTTTTATTGCTCCAAAAGCCTTTTCAGCCCATGAACAGTTGTTTGTGAGTTTCGAAAAAAGTGCAAGAGCTATTCAAACCCTATTTTCTGGGCAAGTAGGACCTGTAAATCTACACAATATATAGTTTAAAGTTTGAGTCTATCATATTAGGTTTTGGATTTATAGCTGTTTTTGTGTCTATTGCTTCAAAAGCATTTTCAGATAATTTGTGTGTTCTGAAGAAACTACAAGAGATAACTAAGCCATACTTTCTGTGCAAGAGGGGCTTGTATATCTGCACAACATGTCTTTTAAAGTTTGAACTTATCTTATTGCATTTTTGAGTTATAGCAGTTTTTAAGTTTTTATTGCTCCAAAAGCCTTTTCAGCCCATGAACAGTTGTTTGTGAGTTTCGAAAAAAGTGCAAGAGCTATTCAAACCCTTTTTGCTGGGCAATTAGAACCTGTAAATCTACACAATATATAGTTTAAAGTTTGAGTCTATCATATTAGGTTTTGGATTTATAGCTGTTTTTGTGTCTATTGCTTCAAAAGCATTTTCAGATAATTTGTGTGTTCTGAAGAAACTACAAGAGATATCTAACCCATACTTTCTGTGCAAGAGGGGCTTGTACATCTGTACAACATGTATTTTAAAGTTTTAACCTATCTTATTTCAATTTTGAGTTATAGCAGTTTTTAAGTTTTTATTGCTCTAAAAGCCTTTTCAGCCCATGAACAGTTGTTTGTGAGTTTCGAAAAAAGTGCAAGAGCTATTCAAACCCTATTTTCTGGGCAAGTAGGACCTGTAAATCTACACAATATATAGTTTAAAGTTTGAGTCTATCATATTAGGTTTTGGATTTATAGCTGTTTTTGTGTCTATTGCTTCAAAAGCATTTTCAGATAATTTGTGTGTTCTGAAGAAACTACAAGAGATAACTAAGCCATACTTTCTGTGCAAGAGGGGCTTGTACATCTGCACAACATGTCTTTTATAAGTTTGAACCTATCTTATTGCATTTTTGAGTTATAGCAGTTTTTACGGTTTTATTGCTCCCAAAGCCTTTTCAGCCCATGAACAGTTGTTTGTGAGTTTCGAAAAAAGTGCAAGAGCTATTCGAACCCTTTTTGCTGGGCAAGTAGGACCTGTAAATCTACACAATATATAGTTTAAAGTTTGAGTCTATCATATTAGGTTTTGGATTTATAGCTGTTTTTGTATCTATTGCTTCAAAAGCATTTTCAGATAATTTGTGTGTTCTGAAGAAACTACAAGAGATATCTAACCCAAACTTTCTGTGCAAGAGGGGCTTGTATATCTGCACAGCATGTCTTTTAAAGTTTGAACTTATCTTATTGCATTTTTGAGTTATAGCAGTTTTTAAGTTTTTATTGCTCCAAAAGCCTTTTCAGCCCATGAACAGTTGTTTGTGAGTTTTCGAAAAAAGTGCAAGAGCTATTCGAACCCTTTTTGCTGGGCAAGTAGGACCTGTAAATCTACACAATATATAGTTTAAAGTTTGAGTCTATCATATTAGGTTTTGGATTTATAGCTGTTTTTGTATATATTGCTTCAAAAGCATTTTCAGATAATTTGTGTGTTCTGAAGAAACTACAAGAGATATCTAACCCAAACTTTCTGTGCAAGAAGGGCTTGTATATCTGCACAACATGTCTTTTAAAGTTTGAACTTATCTTATTGCATTTTTGAGTTATAGCAGTTTTTAAGTTTTTATTGCTCTAAAAGCCTTTTCAGCCCATGAACAGTTGTTTGTGAGTTTCGAAAAAAGTGCAAGAGCTATTCAAACCCTATTTTCTGGGCAAGTAGGACCTGTAAATCTACACAATATATAGTTTAAAGTTTGAGTCTATCATATTAGGTTTTGAATTTATAGCTGTTTTTGTGTCTATTGCTTCAAAAGCATTTTCAGATAATTTGTGTGTTCTGAAGAAACTACAAGAGATAACTAAGCCATACTTTCTGTGCAAGAAGGGCTTGTATATCTGCACAACATGTCTTTTAAAGTTTGAACTTATCTTATTGCATTTTTGAGTTATAGCAGTTTTTAAGTTTTTATTGCTCCAAAAGCCTTTTCAGCCCATGAACAGTTGTTTGTGAGTTTCGAAAAAGTGCAAGAGCTATTCAAACCCTATTTTCTGGGCAAGTAGGACCTGTAAATCTACACTTTATATAGTTTAAAGTTTGAGTCTATCATATTAGGTTTTGGATTTATAGCTGTTTTTGTATCTATTGCTTCAAAAGCATTTTCAGATAATTTGTGTGTTCTGAAGAAACTACAAGAGATATCTAACCCAAACTTTCTGTGCAAGAGGGGCTTGTATATCTGCACAACATGTCTTTTAAAGTTTGAACTTATCTTATTGCATTTTTGAGTTATAGCAGTTTTTAAGTTTTTATTGCTCCAAAAGCCTTTTCAGCCCATGAACAGTTGTTTGTGAGTTTCGAAAAAAGTGCAAGAGCTATTCAAACCCTATTTTCTGGGCAAGTAGGACCTGTAAATCTACACAATATATAGTTTAAAGTTTGAGTCTATCATATTAGGTTTTGGATTTATAGCTGTTTTTGTGTCTATTGCTTCAAAAGCATTTTCAGATAATTTGTGTGTTCTGAAGAAACTACAAGAGATATCTAACCCATACTTTCTGTGCAAGAGGGGCTTGTACATCTGTACAACATGTATTTTAAAGTTTTAACCTATCTTATTTCAATTTTGAGTTATAGCAGTTTTTAAGTTTTTATTGCTCTAAAAGCCTTTTCAGCCCATGAACAGTTGTTTGTGAGTTTCGAAAAAAGTGCAAGAGCTATTCAAACCCTATTTTCTTGGCAAGTAGGACCTGTAAATCTACACAATATATAGTTTAAAGTTTGAGTCTATCATATTAGGTTTTGGATTTATAGCTGTTTTTGTGTCTATTGCTTCAAAAGCATTTTCAGATAATTTGTGTGTTCTGAAGAAACTACAAGAGATAACTAAGCCATACTTTCTGTGCAAGAGGGGCTTGTACATCTGCACAACATGTCTTTCATAAGTTTGAACCTATCTTATTGCATTTTTGAGTTATAGCAGTTTTTACGGTTTTATTGCTCCCAAAGCCTTTTCAGCCCATGAACAGTTGTTTGTGAGTTTCGAAAAAAGTGCAAGAGCTATTCGAACCCTTTTTGCTGGGCAAGTAGGACCTGTAAATCTACACAATATATAGTTTAAAGTTTGAGTCTATCATATTAGGTTTTGGATTTATAGCTGTTTTTGTATCTATTGCTTCAAAAGCATTTTCAGATAATTTGTGTGTTCTGAAGAAACTACAAGAGATATCTAACCCAAACTTTCTGTGCAAGAGGGGCTTGTATATCTGCACAGCATGTCTTTTAAAGTTTGAACTTATCTTATTGCATTTTTGAGTTATAGCAGTTTTTAAGTTTTTATTGCTCCAAAAGCCTTTTCAGCCCATGAACAGTTGTTTGTGAGTTTCGAAAAAAGTGCAAGAGCTATTCAAACCCTTTTTGCTGGGCAATTAGAACCTGTAAATCTACATAATATATAGTTTAAAGTTTGAGTCTATCATATTAGGTTTTGGATTTATAGCTGTTTTTGTGTCTATTGCTTCAAAAGCATTTTCAGATAATTTGTGTGTTCTGAAGAAACTACAAGAGATAACTAAGCCATACTTTCTGTGCAAGAGGGGCTTGTACATCTGCACAACATGTCTTTTAAAGTTTGAACCTATCTTATTGCATTTTTGAGTTATAGCAGTTTTTAAGTTTTTATTGCTCCAAAAGCCTTTTCAGCCCATGAACAGTTGTTTGTGAGTTTTCGAAAAAAGTGCAAGAGCTATTCGAACCCTTTTTGCTGGGCAAGTAGGACCTGTAAATCTACACAATATATAGTTTAAAGTTTGAGTCTATCATATTAGGTTTTGGATTTATAGCTGTTTTTGTATCTATTGCTTCAAAAGCATTTTCAGATAATTTGTGTGTTCTGAAGAAACTACAAGAGATATCTAACCCAAACTTTCTGTGCAAGAAGGGCTTGTATATCTGCACAACATGTCTTTTAAAGTTTGAACTTATCTTATTGCATTTTTGAGTTATAGCAGTTTTTAAGTTTTTATTGCTCTAAAAGCCTTTTCAGCCCATGAACAGTTGTTTGTGAGTTTCGAAAAAAGTGCAAGAGCTATTCAAACCCTATTTTCTGGGCAAGTAGGACCTGTAAATCTACACAATATATAGTTTAAAGTTTGAGTCTATCATATTAGCTTTTGGATTTATAGCTGTTTTTGTGTCTATTGCTTCAAAAGCATTTTCAGATAATTTGTGTGTTCTGAAGAAACTACAAGAGATAACTAAGCCATACTTTCTGTGCAAGAAGGGCTTGTATATCTGCACAACATGTCTTTTAAAGTTTGAACTTATCTTATTGCATTTTTGAGTTATAGCAGTTTTTAAGTTTTTATTGCTCCAAAAGCCTTTTCAGCCCATGAACAGTTGTTTGTGAGTTTCGAAAAAAGTGCAAGAGCTATTCAAACCCTATTTTCTGGGCAAGTAGGACCTGTAAATCTACACAATATATAGTTTAAAGTTTGAGTCTATCATATTAGGTTTTGGATTTATAGCTGTTTTTGTGTCTATTGCTTCAAAAGCATTTTCAGATAATTTGTGTGTTCTGAAGAAACTACGAGAGATATCTAACCCAAACTTTCTGTGCAAGAGGGGCTTGTATATCTGCACAACATGTCTTTTAAAGTTTGAACTTATCTTATTGCATTTTTGAGTTATAGCAGTTTTAAAGTTTTTATTGCTCCAAAAGCCTTTTCAGCCCATGAACAGTTGTTTGTGAGTTTCGAAAAAAGTGCAAGAGCTATTCAAACCCTATTTTCTGGGCAAGTAGGACCTGTAAATCTACACAATATATAGTTTAAAGTTTGAGTCTATCATATTAGGTTTTGGATTTATAGCTGTTTTTGTGTCTATTGCTTCAAAAGCATTTTCAGATAATTTGTGTGTTCTGAAGAAACTACAAGAGATAACTAAGCCATACTTTCTGTGCAAGAGGGGCTTGTAGATCTGCACAACATGTCTTTTAAAGTTTGAACCTATCTTATTGCATTTTTGAGTTATAGCAGTTTTTAAGTTTTTATTGCTCCAAAAGCCTTTTCAGCCCATGAACAGTTGTTTGTGAGTTTCGAAAAAAGTGCAAGAGCTATTCAAACCCTTTTTGCTGGGCAATTAGAACCTGTAAATCTACACAATATATAGTTTAAAGTTTGAGTCTATCATATTAGGTTTTGGATTTATAGCTGTTTTTGTATCTATTGCTTCAAAAGCATTTTCAGATAATTTGTGTGTTCTGAAGAAACTACAAGAGATATCTAACCCAAACTTTCTGTGCAAGAGGGGCTTGTATATCTGCACAACATGTCTTTTAAAGTTTGAACTTATCTTATTGCATTTTTGAGTTATAGCAGTTTTTAAGTTTTTATTGCTCCAAAAGCCTTTTCAGCCCATGAACAGTTGTTTGTGAGTTTCGAAAAAAGTGCAAGAGCTATTCAAACCCTTTTTGCTGGGCAATTAGAACCTGTAAATCTACACAATATATAGTTTAAAGTTTGAGTCTATCATATTAGGTTTTGGATTTATAGCTGTTTTTGTGTCTATTGCTTCAAAAGCATTTTCAGATAATTTGTGTGTTCTGAAGAAACTACAAGAGATATCTAAGCCATACTTTCTGTGCAAGAGGGGCTTGTACATCTGTACAACATGTCTTTTAAAGTTTGAACCTATCTTATTTCAATTTTGAGTTATAGCAGTTTTTAAGTTTTTATTGCTCTAAAAGCCTTTTCAGCCCATGAACAGTTGTTTGTGAGTTTTCGAAAAAAGTGCAAGAGCTATTCGAACCCTTTTTGCTGGGCAAGTAGGACCTGTAAATCTACACAATATATAGTTTAAAGTTTGAGTCTATCATATTAGGTTTTGGATTTATAGCTGTTTTTGTATCTATTGCTTCAAAAGCATTTTCAGATAATTTGTGTGTTCTGAAGAAACTACAAGAGATATCTAACCCAAACTTTCTGTGCAAGAAGGGCTTGTATATCTGCACAACATGTCTTTTAAAGTTTGAACTTATCTTATTGCATTTTTGAGTTATAGCAGTTTTTAAGTTTTTATTGCTCTAAAAGCCTTTTCAGCCCATGAACAGTTTTTTGTGAGTTTCGAAAAAAGTGCAAGAGCTATTCAAACCCTATTTTCTGGGCAAGTAGGACCTGTAAATCTACACAATATATAGTTTAAAGTTTGAGTCTATCATATTAGCTTTTGGATTTATAGCTGTTTTTGTGTCTATTGCTTCAAAAGCATTTTCAGATAATTTGTGTGTTCTGAAGAAACTACAAGAGATAACTAAGCCATACTTTCTGTGCAAGAAGGGCTTGTATATCTGCACAACATGTCTTTTAAAGTTTGAACTTATCTTATTGCATTTTTGAGTTATAGCAGTTTTTAAGTTTTTATTGCTCCAAAAGCCTTTTCAGCCCATGAACAGTTGTTTGTGAGTTTCGAAAAAAGTGCAAGAGCTATTCAAACCCTATTTTCTGGGCAAGTAGGACCTGTAAATCTACACAATATATAGTTTAAAGTTTGAGTCTATCATATTAGGTTTTGGATTTATAGCTGTTTTTGTGTCTATTGCTTCAAAAGCATTTTCAGATAATTTGTGTGTTCTGAAGAAACTACAAGAGATATCTAACCCAAACTTTCTGTGCAAGAGGGGCTTGTATATCTGCACAACATGTCTTTTAAAGTTTGAACTTATCTTATTGCATTTTTGAGTTATAGCAGTTTTAAAGTTTTTATTGCTCCAAAAGCCTTTTCAGCCCATGAACAGTTGTTTGTGAGTTTCGAAAAAAGTGCAAGAGCTATTCAAACCCTATTTTCTGGGCAAGTAGGACCTGTAAATCTACACAATATATAGTTTAAAGTTTGAGTCTATCATATTAGGTTTTGGATTTATAGCTGTTTTTGTGTCTATTGCTTCAAAAGCATTTTCAGATAATTTGTGTGTTCTGAAGAAACTACAAGAGATAACTAAGCCATACTTTCTGTGCAAGAGGGGCTTGTAGATCTGCACAACATGTCTTTTAAAGTTTGAACCTATCTTATTGCATTTTTGAGTTATAGCAGTTTTTAAGTTTTTATTGCTCCAAAAGCCTTTTCAGCCCATGAACAGTTGTTTGTGAGTTTCGAAAAAAGTGCAAGAGCTATTCAAACCCTTTTTGCTGGGCAATTAGAACCTGTAAATCTACACAATATATAGTTTAAAGTTTGAGTCTATCATATTAGGTTTTGGATTTATAGCTGTTTTTGTATCTATTGCTTCAAAAGCATTTTCAGATAATTTGTGTGTTCTGAAGAAACTACAAGAGATATCTAACCCAAACTTTCTGTGCAAGAGGGGCTTGTATATCTGCACAACATGTCTTTTAAAGTTTGAACTTATCTTATTGCATTTTTGAGTTATAGCAGTTTTTAAGTTTTTATTGCTCTAAAAGCCTTTTCAGCCCATGAACAGTTGTTTGTGAGTTTCGAAAAAAGTGCAAGAGCTATTCAAACCCTTTTTGCTGGGCAATTAGAACCTGTAAATCTACACAATATATAGTTTAAAGTTTGAGTCTATCATATTAGGTTTTGGATTTATAGCTGTTTTTGTGTCTATTGCTTCAAAAGCATTTTCAGATAATTTGTGTGTTCTGAAGAAACTACAAGAGATATCTAAGCCATACTTTCTGTGCAAGAGGGGCTTGTACATCTGTACAACATGTCTTTTAAAGTTTGAACCTATCTTATTTCAATTTTGAGTTATAGCAGTTTTTAAGTTTTTATTGCTCTAAAAGCCTTTTCAGCCCATGAACAGTTGTTTGTGAGTTTTCGAAAAAAGTGCAAGAGCTATTCGAACCCTTTTTGCTGGGCAAGTAGGACCTGTAAATTTACACAATATATAGTTTAAAGTTTGAGTCTATCATATTAGGTTTTGGATTTATAGCTGTTTTTGTATCTATTGCTTCAAAAGCATTTTCAGATAATTTGTGTGTTCTGAAGAAACTACAAGAGATATCTAACCCAAACTTTCTGTGCAAGAGGGGCTTGTATATCTGCACAACATGTCTTTTAAAGTTTGAACTTTTCTTATTGCATTTTTGAGTTATAGCAGTTTTTAAGTTTTTATTGCTCCAAAAGCCTTTTCAGCCCATGAACAGTTGTTTGTGAGTTTTCGAAAAAAGTGCAAGAGCTATTCGAACCCTTTTTGCTGGGCAAGTAGGACCTGTAAATCTACACAATATATAGTTTAAAGTTTGAGTCTATCATATTAGGTTTTGGATTTATAGCTGTTTTTGTGTCTATTGCTTCAAAAGCATTTTCAGATAATTTGTGTGTTCTGAAGAAACTACAAGAGATATCTAAGCCATACTTTCTGTGCAAGAGGGGCTTGTACATCTGTACAACATGTCTTTTAAAGTTTTAACCTATCTTATTTCAATTTTGAGTTATAGCAGTTTTTAAGTTTTTATTGCTCTAAAAGCCTTTTCAGCCCATGAACAGTTGTTTGTGAGTTTCGAAAAAAGTGCAAGAGCTATTCAAACCCTATTTTCTGGGCAAGTAGGACCTGTAAATCTACACAATACATAGTTTAAAGTTTGAGTCTATCATATTAGGTTTTGGATTTATAGCTGTTTTTGTGTCTATTGCTTCAAAAGCATTTTCAGATAATTTGTGTGTTCTGAAGAAACTACAAGAGATAACTAAGCCATACTTTCTGTGCAAGAGGGGCTTGTACATCTGCACAACATGTCTTTTAAAGTTTGAACCTATCTTATTGCATTTTTGAGTTATAGCAGTTTTTAAGTTTTTATTGCTCCAAAAGCCTTTCAGCCCATGAACAGTTGTTTGTGAGTTTTCGAAAAAAGTGCAAGAGCTATTCGAACCCTTTTTGCTGGGCAAGTAGGACCTGTAAATCTACACAATATATAGTTTAAAGTTTGAGTCTATCATATTAGGTTTTGGATTTATAGCTGTTTTTGTATCTATTGCTTCAAATGCATTTTCAGATAATTTGTGTGTTCTGAAGAAACTACAAGAGATATCTAACCCAAACTTTCTGTGCAAGAAGGGCTTGTATATCTGCACAACATGTCTTTTAAAGTTTGAACTTATCTTATTGCATTTTTGAGTTATAGCAGTTTTTAAGTTTTTATTGCTCCAAAAGCCTTTTCAGCCCATGAACAGTTGTTTGTGAGTTTCGAAAAAAGTGCAAGAGCTATTCAAACCCTATTTTCTGGGCAAGTAGGACCTGTAAATCTACACAATATATAGTTTAAAGTTTGAGTCTATCATATTAGGTTTTGGATTTATAGCTGTTTTTGTGTCTATTGCTTCAAAAGCATTTTCAGATAATTTGTGTGTTCTGAAGAAACTACAAGAGATATCTAAGCCATACTTTCTGTGCAAGAGGGGCTTGTACATCTGTACAACATGCCTTTTAAAGTTTTAACCTATCTTATTTCAATTTTGAGTTAGAGCAGTTTTTAAGTTTTTATTGATCTAAAAGCCTTTTCAGCCCATGAACAGTTGTTTGTGAGTTTCGAAAAAAGTGCAAGAGCTATTCAAACCCTATTTTCTGGGCAAGTAGGACCTGTAAATCTACACAATATATAGTTTAAAGTTTGAGTCTATCATATTAGGTTTTGGATTTATAGCTGTTTTTGTGTCTATTGCTTCAAAAGCATTTTCAGATAATTTGTGTGTTCTGAAGAAACTACAAGAGATAACTAAGCCATACTTTCTGTGCAAGAGGGGCTTGTACATCTGCACAACATGTCTTTTAAAGTTTGAACCTATCTTATTGCATTTTTGAGTTATAGCAGTTTTTAAGTTTTTATTGCTCCAAAAGCCTTTTCAGCCCATGAACAGTTGTTTGTGAGTTTTCGAAAAAAGTGCAAGAGCTATTCGAACCCTTTTTGCTGGGCAAGTAGGACCTGTAAATCTACACAATATATAGTTTAAAGTTTGAGTCTATCATATTAGGTTTTGGATTTATAGCTGTTTTTGTATCTATTGCTTCAAAAGCATTTTCAGATAATTTGTGTGTTCTGAAGAAACTACAAGAGATATCTAACCCAAACTTTCTGTGCAAGAAGGGCTTGTATATCTGCACAACATGTCTTTTAAAGTTTGAACTTATCTTATTGCATTTTTGAGTTATAGCAGTTTTTAAGTTTTTATTGCTCTAAAAGCCTTTTCAGCCCATGAACAGTTGTTTGTGAGTCGAAAAAAGTGCAAGAGCTATTCAAACCCTATTTTCTGGGCAAGTAGGACCTGTAAATCTACACAATATATAGTTTAAAGTTTGAGTCTATCATATTAGGTTTTGGATTTATAGCTGTTTTTGTATCTATTGCTTCAAAAGCATTTTCAGATAATTTGTGTGTTCAGAAGAAACTACAAGAGATATCTAACCCAAACTTTCTGTGCAAGAGGGGCTTGTATATCTGCACAACATGTCTTTTAAAGTTTGAACTTATCTTATTGCATTTTTGAGTTATAGCAGTTTTTAAGTTTTTATTGCTCCAAAAGCCTTTTCAGCCCATGAACAGTTGTTTGTGAGTTTCGAAAAAAGTGCAAGAGCTATTCAAACCCTATTTTCTGGGCAAGTAGGACCTGTAAATCTACACAATATATAGTTTAAAGTTTGAGTCTATCATATTAGCTTTTGGATTTATAGCTGTTTTTGTGTCTATTGCTTCAAAAGCATTTTCAGATAATTTGTGTGTTCTGAAGAAACTACAAGAGATAACTAAGCCATACTTTCTGTGCAAGAAGGGCTTGTATATCTGCACAACATGTCTTTTAAAGTTTGAACTTATCTTATTGCATTTTTGAGTTATAGCAGTTTTTAAGTTTTTATTGCTCCAAAAGCCTTTTCAGCCCATGAACAGTTGTTTGTGAGTTTCGAAAAAAGTGCAAGAGCTATTCAAACCCTATTTTCTGGGCAAGTAGGACCTGTAAATCTACACAATATATAGTTTAAAGTTTGAGTCTATCATATTAGGTTTTGGATTTATAGCTGTTTTTGTGTCTATTGCTTCAAAAGCATTTTCAGATAATTTGTGTGTTCTGAAGAAACTACAAGAGATATCTAACCCAAACTTTCTGTGCAAGAGGGGCTTGTATATCTGCACAACATGTCTTTTAAAGTTTGAACTTATCTTATTGCATTTTTGAGTTATAGCAGTTTTAAAGTTTTTATTGCTCCAAAAGCCTTTTCAGCCCATGAACAGTTGTTTGTGAGTTTCGAAAAAAGTGCAAGAGCTATTCAAACCCTATTTTCTGGGCAAGTAGGACCTGTAAATCTACACAATATATAGTTTAAAGTTTGAGTCTATCATATTAGGTTTTGGATTTATAGCTGTTTTTGTGTCTATTGCTTCAAAAGCATTTTCAGATAATTTGTGTGTTCTGAAGAAACTACAAGAGATAACTAAGCCATACTTTCTGTGCAAGAGGGGCTTGTAGATCTGCACAACATGTCTTTTAAAGTTTGAACCTATCTTATTGCATTTTTGAGTTATAGCAGTTTTTAAGTTTTTATTGCTCCAAAAGCCTTTTCAGCCCATGAACAGTTGTTTGTGAGTTTCGAAAAAAGTGCAAGAGCTATTCAAACCCTTTTTGCTGGGCAATTAGAACCTGTAAATCTACACAATATATAGTTTAAAGTTTGAGTCTATCATATTAGGTTTTGGATTTATAGCTGTTTTTGTATCTATTGCTTCAAAAGCATTTTCAGATAATTTGTGTGTTCTGAAGAAACTACAAGAGATATCTAACCCAAACTTTCTGTGCAAGAGGGGCTTGTATATCTGCACAACATGTCTTTTAAAGTTTGAACTTATCTTATTGCATTTTTGAGTTATAGCAGTTTTTAAGTTTTTATTGCTCCAAAAGCCTTTTCAGCCCATGAACAGTTGTTTGTGAGTTTCGAAAAAAGTGCAAGAGCTATTCAAACCCTTTTTGCTGGGCAATTAGAACCTGTAAATCTACACAATATATAGTTTAAAGTTTGAGTCTATCATATTAGGTTTTGGATTTATAGCTGTTTTTGTGTCTATTGCTTCAAAAGCATTTTCAGATAATTTGTGTGTTCTGAAGAAACTACAAGAGATATCTAAGCCATACTTTCTGTGCAAGAGGGGCTTGTACATCTGTACAACATGTCTTTTAAAGTTTGAACCTATCTTATTTCAATTTTGAGTTATAGCAGTTTTTAAGTTTTTATTGCTCTAAAAGCCTTTTCAGCCCATGAACAGTTGTTTGTGAGTTTTCGAAAAAAGTGCAAGAGCTATTCGAACCCTTTTTGCTGGGCAAGTAGGACCTGTAAATCTACACAATATATAGTTTAAAGTTTGAGTCTATCATATTAGGTTTTGGATTTATAGCTGTTTTTGTATCTATTGCTTCAAAAGCATTTTCAGATAATTTGTGTGTTCTGAAGAAACTACAAGAGATATCTAACCCAAACTTTCTGTGCAAGAGGGGCTTGTATATCTGCACAACATGTCTTTTAAAGTTTGAACTTTTCTTATTGCATTTTTGAGTTATAGCAGTTTTTAAGTTTTTATTGCTCCAAAAGCCTTTTCAGCCCATGAACAGTTGTTTGTGAGTTTTCGAAAAAAGTGCAAGAGCTATTCGAACCCTTTTTGCTGGGCAAGTAGGACCTGTAAATCTACACAATATATAGTTTAAAGTTTGAGTCTATCATATTAGGTTTTGGATTTATAGCTGTTTTTGTGTCTATTGCTTCAAAAGCATTTTCAGATAATTTGTGTGTTCTGAAGAAACTACAAGAGATATCTAAGCCATACTTTCTGTGCAAGAGGGGCTTGTACATCTGTACAACATGTCTTTTAAAGTTTTAACCTATCTTATTTCAATTTTGAGTTATAGCAGTTTTTAAGTTTTTATTGCTCTAAAAGCCTTTTCAGCCCATGAACAGTTGTTTGTGAGTTTCGAAAAAAGTGCAAGAGCTATTCAAACCCTATTTTCTGGGCAAGTAGGACCTGTAAATCTACACAATACATAGTTTAAAGTTTGAGTCTATCATATTAGGTTTTGGATTTATAGCTGTTTTTGTATCTATTGCTTCAAATGCATTTTCAGATAATTTGTGTGTTCTGAAGAAACTACAAGAGATAACTAAGCCATACTTTCTGTGCAAGAAGGGCTTGTATATCTGCACAACATGTCTTTTAAAGTTTGAACTTATCTTATTGCATTTTTGAGTTATAGCAGTTTTTAAGTTTTTATTGCTCCAAAAGCCTTTTCAGCCCATGAACAGTTGTTTGTGAGTTTCGAAAAAAGTGCAAGAGCTATTCAAACCCTATTTTCTGGGCAAGTAGGACCTGTAAATCTACACAATATATAGTTTAAAGTTTGAGTCTATCATATTAGGTTTTGGATTTATAGCTGTTTTTGTGTCTATTGCTTCAAAAGCATTTTCAGATAATTTGTGTGTTCTGAAGAAACTACAAGAGATATCTAAGCCATACTTTCTGTGCAAGAGGGGCTTGTACATCTGTACAACATGCCTTTTAAAGTTTTAACCTATCTTATTTCAATTTTGAGTTAGAGCAGTTTTTAAGTTTTTATTGATCTAAAAGCCTTTTCAGCCCATGAACAGTTGTTTGTGAGTTTCGAAAAAAGTGCAAGAGCTATTCAAACCCTATTTTCTGGGCAAGTAGGACCTGTAAATCTACACAATATATAGTTTAAAGTTTGAGTCTATCATATTAGGTTTTGGATTTATAGCTGTTTTTGTGTCTATTGCTTCAAAAGCATTTTCAGATAATTTGTGTGTTCTGAAGAAACTACAAGAGATAACTAAGCCATACTTTCTGTGCAAGAGGGGCTTGTACATCTGCACAACATGTCTTTTAAAGTTTGAACCTATCTTATTGCATTTTTGAGTTATAGCAGTTTTTAAGTTTTTATTGCTCCAAAAGCCTTTTCAGCCCATGAACAGTTGTTTGTGAGTTTTCGAAAAAAGTGCAAGAGCTATTCGAACCATTTTTGCTGGGCAAGTAGGACCTGTAAATCTACACAATATATAGTTTAAAGTTTGAGTCTATCATATTAGGTTTTGGATTTATAGCTGTTTTTGTATCTATTGCTTCAAAAGCATTTTCAGATAATTTGTGTGTTCTGAAGAAACTACAAGAGATATCTAACCCAAACTTTCTGTGCAAGAAGGGCTTGTATATCTGCACAACATGTCTTTTAAAGTTTGAACTTATCTTATTGCATTTTTGAGTTATAGCAGTTTTTAAGTTTTTATTGCTCTAAAAGCCTTTTCAGCCCATGAACAGTTGTTTGTGAGTCGAAAAAAGTGCAAGAGCTATTCAAACCCTATTTTCTGGGCAAGTAGGACCTGTAAATCTACACAATATATAGTTTAAAGTTTGAGTCTATCATATTAGGTTTTGGATTTATAGCTGTTTTTGTATCTATTGCTTCAAAAGCATTTTCAGATAATTTGTGTGTTCAGAAGAAACTACAAGAGATATCTAACCCAAACTTTCTGTGCAAGAGGGGCTTGTATATCTGCACAACATGTCTTTTAAAGTTTGAACTTATCTTATTGCATTTTTGAGTTATAGCAGTTTTTAAGTTTTTATTGCTCCAAAAGCCTTTTCAGCCCATGAACAGTTGTTTGTGAGTTTCGAAAAAAGTGCAAGAGCTATTCAAACCCTATTTTCTGGGCAAGTAGGACCTGTAAATCTACACAATATATAGTTTAAAGTTTGAGTCTATCATATTAGGTTTTGGATTTATAGCTGTTTTTGTGTCTATTGCTTCAAAAGCATTTTCAGATAATTTGTGTGTTCTGAAGAAACTACAAGAGATAACTAAGCCATACTTTCTGTGCAAGAGGGGCTTGTAGATCTGCACAACATGTCTTTTAAAGTTTGAACCTATCTTATTGCAATTTTGAGTTATAGCAGTTTTTAAGTTTTTATTGCTCCAAAAGCCTTTTCAGCCCATGAACAGTTGTTTGTGAGTTTTCGAAAAAAGTGCAAGAGCTATTCAAACCCTTTTTGCTGGGCAATTAGAACCTGTAAATCTACACAATATATAGTTTAAAGTTTGAGTCTATCATATTAGGTTTTGGATTTATAGCTGTTTTTGTGTCTATTGCTTCAAAAGCATTTTCAGATAATTTGTGTGTTCTGAAGAAACTACAAGAGATATCTAAGCCATACTTTCTGTGCAAGAGGGGCTTGTACATCTGTACAACATGTCTTTTAAAGTTTGAACCTATCTTATTTCAATTTTGAGTTATAGCAGTTTTTAAGTTTTTATTGCTCTAAAAGCCTTTTCAGCCCATGAACAGTTGTTTGTGAGTTTTCGAAAAAAGTGCAAGAGCTATTCGAACCCTTTTTGCTGGGCAAGTAGGACCTGTAAATCTACACAATATATAGTTTAAAGTTTGAGTCTATCATATTAGGTTTTGGATTTATAGCTGTTTTTGTATCTATTGCTTCAAAAGCATTTTCAGATAATTTGTGTGTTCTGAAGAAACTACAAGAGATATCTAACCCAAACTTTCTGTGCAAGAGGGGCTTGTATATCTGCATAAACATGTCTTTTAAAGTTTGAACTTTTCTTATTGCATTTTTGAGTTATAGCAGTTTTTAAGTTTTTATTGCTCCAAAAGCCTTTTCAGCCCATGAACAGTTGTTTGTGAGTTTTCGAAAAAAGTGCAAGAGCTATTCGAACCCTTTTTGCTGGGCAAGTAGGACCTGTAAATCTACACAATATATAGTTTAAAGTTTGAGTCTATCATATTAGGTTTTGGATTTATAGCTGTTTTTGTGTCTATTGCTTCAAAAGCATTTTCAGATAATTTGTGTGTTCTGAAGAAACTACAAGAGATATCTAAGCCATACTTTCTGTGCAAGAGGGGCTTGTACATCTGTACAACATGTCTTTTAAAGTTTTAACCTATCTTATTTCAATTTTGAGTTATAGCAGTTTTTAAGTTTTTATTGCTCTAAAAGCCTTTTCAGCCCATGAACAGTTGTTTGTGAGTTTCGAAAAAAGTGCAAGAGCTATTCAAACCCTATTTTCTGGGCAAGTAGGACCTGTAAATCTACACAATATATAGTTTAAAGTTTGAGTCTATCATATTAGGTTTTGGATTTATAGCTGTTTTTGTGTCTATTGCTTCAAAAGCATTTTCAGATAATTTGTGTGTTCTGAAGAAACTACAAGAGATAACTAAGCCATACTTTCTGTGCAAGAGGGGCTTGTACATCTGCACAACATGTCTTTTAAAGTTTGAACCTATCTTATTGCATTTTTGAGTTATAGCAGTTTTTAAGTTTTTATTGCTCTAAAAGCCTTTTCAGCCCATGAACAGTTGTTTGTGAGTTTCGAAAAAAGTGCAAGAGCTATTCAAACCCTATTTTCTGGGCAAGTAGGACCTGTAAATCTACACAATATATAGTTTAAAGTTTGAGTCTATCATATTAGGTTTTGGATTTATAGCTGTTTTTGTGTCTATTGCTTCAAAAGCATTTTCAGATAATTTGTGTGTTCTGAAGAAACTACAAGAGATAACTAAGCCATACTTTCTGTGCAAGAGGGGCTTGTACATCTGCACAACATGTCTTTTAAAGTTTGAACCTATCTTATTGCATTTTTGAGTTATAGCAGTTTTTAAGTTTTTATTGCTCCAAAAGCCTTTTCAGCCCATGAACAGTTGTTTGTGAGTTTTCGAAAAAAGTGCAAGAGCTATTCGAACCCTTTTTGCTGGGCAAGTAGGACCTGTAAATCTAAACAATATATAGTTTAAAGTTTGAGTCTATCATATTAGGTTTTGGATTTATAGCTGTTTTTGTATCTATTGCTTCAAAAGCATTTTCAGATAATTTGTGTGTTCTGAAGAAACTACAAGAGATATCTAACCCAAACTTTCTGTGCAAGAAGGGCTTGTATATCTGCACAACATGTCTTTTAAAGTTTGAACTTATCTTATTGCATTTTTGAGTTATAGCAGTTTTTAAGTTTTTATTGCTCCAAAAGCCTTTTCAGCCCATGAACAGTTGTTTGTGAGTTTCGAAAAAAGTGCAAGAGCTATTCAAACCCTTTTTGCTGGGCAATTAGAACCTGTAAATCTACACAATATATAGTTTAAAGTTTGAGTCTATCATATTAGGTTTTGGATTTATAGCTGTTTTTGTGTCTATTGCTTCAAAAGCATTTTCAGATAATTTGTGTGTTCTGAAGAAACTACAAGAGATATCTAAGCCATACTTTCTGTGCAAGAGGGGCTTGTACATCTGTACAACATGTCCTTTAAAGTTTTAACCTATCTTATTTCAATTTTGAGTTATAGCAGTTTTTAAGTTTTTATTGCTCTAAAAGCCTTTTCAGCCCATGAACAGTTGTTTGTGAGTTTTCGAAAAAAGTGCAAGAGCTATTCGAACCCTTTTTGCTGGGCAAGTAGGACCTGTAAATCTACACAATATATAGTTTAAAGTTTGAGTCTATCATATTAGGTTTTGGATTTATAGCTGTTTTTGTATCTATTGCTTCAAAAGCATTTTCAGATAATTTGTGTGTTCTGAAGAAACTACAAGAGATATCTAACCCAAACTTTCTGTGCAAGAGGGGCTTGTATATCTGCACAACATGTCTTTTAAAGTTTGAACTTTTCTTATTGCATTTTTGAGTTATAGCAGTTTTTAAGTTTTTATTGCTCTAAAAGCCTTTTCAGCCCATGAACAGTTGTTTGTGAGTTTCGAAA
Source organism: Eucyclogobius newberryi (assembly GCF_026437365.1). Lineage (NCBI taxonomy): Eukaryota > Metazoa > Chordata > Actinopteri > Gobiiformes > Gobiidae > Eucyclogobius > Eucyclogobius newberryi. The sequence continues at coordinate 28,873,704 of NW_027315812.1, forward strand.
AAAGTGCAAGAGCTATTCAAACCCTTTTTGCTGGGCAATTAGAACCTGTAAATCTACACAATATATAGTTTAAAGTTTGAGTCTATCACATTAGGTTTTGGATTTATAGCTGTTTTTGTGTCTATTGCTTCAAAAGCATTTTCAGATAATTTGTGTGTTCTGAAGAAACTACAAGAGATTTCTAAGCCATACTTTCTGTGCAAGAGGGGCTTGTACATCTGTACAACATGTCTTTTAAAGTTTTAACCTATCTTATTTCAATTTTGAGTTATAGCAGTTTTTAAGTTTTTATTGCTCTAAAAGCCTTTTCAGCCCATGAACAGTTGTTTGTGAGTTTCGAAAAAAGTGCAAGAGCTATTCAAACCCTATTTTCTGGGCAAGTAGGACCTGTAAATCTACACAATATATAGTTTAAAGTTTGAGTCTATCATATTAGGTTTTGGATTTATAGCTGTTTTTGTGTCTATTGCTTCAAAAGCATTTTCAGATAATTTGTGTGTTCTGAAGAAACTACAAGAGATAACTAAGCCATACTTTCTGTGCAAGAGGGGCTTGTACATCTGCACAACATGTCTTTTAATGTTTGAACCTATCTTATTGCATTTTTGAGTTATAGCAGTTTTTAAGTTTTTATTGCTCCAAAAGCCTTTTCAGCCCATGAACAGTTGTTTGTGAGTTTCGAAAAAAGTGCAAGAGCTATTCAAATCCTTTTTAATGGGCAAGTAGGACCTGTAAATCTACACAATATATAGTTTAAAGTTTGAGTCTATCATATTAGGTTTTGGATTTATAGCTGTTTTTGTGTCTATTGCTTCAAAAGCATTTTCAGATAATTTGTGTGTTCTGAAGAAACTACAAGAGATATCTAACCCATACTTTCTGTGCACGAGGGGCTTGTACATCTGCACAACATGGCTTTTAAAGTTTGAACCTATCTTATTGCATTTTTGAGTTATAGCAGTTTTTACTGTTTTATTGCTCCAAAAGCCTTTTCAGCCCATGAACAGTTGTTTGTGAGTTTCGAAAAAAGTGCAAGAGCTATTCGAACCCTTTTTGCTGGGCAAGTAGGACCTGTAAATCTACACAATATATAGTTTAAAGTTTGAGTCTATCATATTAGGTTTTGGATTTATAGCTGTTTTTGTATCTATTGCTTCAAAAGCATTTTCAGATAATTTGTGTGTTCTGAAGAAACTACAAGAGATATCTAACCCAAACTTTCTGTGCAAGAGGGGCTTGTATATCTGCACAACATGTCTTTTAAAGTTTGAACTTATCTTATTGCATTTTTGAGTTATAGCAGTTTTTAAGTTTTTATTGCTCCAAAAGCCTTTTCAGCCCATGAACAGTTGTTTGTGAGTTTCGAAAAAAGTGCAAGAGCTATTCAAACCCTTTTTGCTGGGCAATTAGAACCTGTAAATCTACACAATATATAGTTTAAAGTTTGAGTCTATCATATTAGGTTTTGGATTTATAGCTGTTTTTGTGTCTATTGCTTCAAAAGCATTTTCAGATAATTTGTGTGTTCTGAAGAAACTACAAGAGATATCTAAGCCATACTTTCTGTGCAAGAGGGGCTTGTACATCTGTACAACATGTCTTTTAAAGTTTGAACCTATCTTATTTCAATTTTGAGTTATAGCAGTTTTTAAGTTTTTATTGCTCTAAAAGCCTTTTCAGCCCATGAACAGTTGTTTGTGAGTTTTCGAAAAAAGTGCAAGAGCTATTCGAACCCTTTTTGCTGGGCAAGTAGGACCTGTAAATCTACACAATATATAGTTTAAAGTTTGAGTCTATCATATTAGGTTTTGGATTTATAGCTGTTTTTGTATCTATTGCTTCAAAAGCATTTTCAGATAATTTGTGTGTTCTGAAGAAACTACAAGAGATATCTAACCCAAACTTTCTGTGCAAGAGGGGCTTGTATATCTGCACAACATGTCTTTTAAAGTTTGAACTTTTCTTATTGCATTTTTGAGTTATAGCAGTTTTTAAGTTTTTATTGCTCCAAAAGCCTTTTCAGCCCATGAACAGTTGTTTGTGAGTTTTCGAAAAAAGTGCAAGAGCTATTCGAACCCTTTTTGCTGGGCAAGTAGGACCTGTAAATCTACACAATATATAGTTTAAAGTTTGAGTCTATCATATTAGGTTTTGGATTTATAGCTGTTTTTGTATCTATTGCTTCAAATGCATTTTCAGATAATTTATGTGTTCTGAAGAAACTACAAGAGATATCTAACCCAAACTTTCTGTGCAAGAAGGGCTTGTATATCTGCACAACATGTCTTTTAAAGTTTGAACTTATCTTATTGCATTTTTGAGTTATAGCAGTTTTTAAGTTTTTATTGCTCCAAAAGCCTTTTCAGCCCATGAACAGTTGTTTGTGAGTTTCGAAAAAAGTGCAAGAGCTATTCAAACCCTATTTTCTGGGCAAGTAGGACATGTAAATCTACACAATATATAGTTTAAAGTTTGAGTCTATCATATTAGGTTTTGGATTTATAGCTGTTTTTGTGTCTATTGCTTCAAAAGCATTTTCAGATAATTTGTGTGTTCTGAAGAAACTACAAGAGATATCTAACCCAAACTTTCTGTGCAAGAGGGGCTTGTATATCTGCACAACATGTCTTTTAAAGTTTGAACTTATCTTATTGCATTTTTGAGTTATAGCAGTTTTTAAGTTTTTATTGCTCCAAAAGCCTTTTCAGCCCATGAACAGTTGTTTGTGAGTTTCGAAAAAAGTGCAAGAGCTATTCAAACCCTTTTTGCTGGGCAATTAGAACCTGTAAATCTACACAATATATAGTTTAAAGTTTGAGTCTATCATATTAGGTTCTGGATTTATAGCTGTTTTTGTGTCTATTGCTTCAAAAGCATTTTCAGATAATTTGTGTGTTCTGAAGAAACTACAAGAGATATCTAAGCCATACTTTCTGTGCAAGAGGGGCTTGTACATCTGTACAACATGTCCTTTAAAGTTTTAACCTATCTTATTTCAATTTTGAGTTATAGCAGTTTTTAAGTTTTTATTGCTCTAAAAGCCTTTTCAGCCCATGAACAGTTGTTTGTGAGTTTTCGAAAAAAGTGCAAGAGCTATTCGAACCCTTTTTGCTGGGCAAGTAGGACCTGTAAATCTACACAATATATAGTTTAAAGTTTGAGTCTATCATATTAGGTTTTGGATTTATAGCTGTTTTTGTATCTATTGCTTCAAAAGCATTTTCAGATAATTTGTGTGTTCTGAAGAAACTACAAGAGATATCCAACCCAAACTTTCTGTGCAAGAGGGGCTTGTATATCTGCACAACATGTCTTTTAAAGTTTGAACTTTTCTTATTGCATTTTTGAGTTATAGCAGTTTTTAAGTTTTTATTGCTCCAAAAGCCTTTTCAGCCCATGAACAGTTGTTTGTGAGTTTCGAAAAAAGTGCAAGAGCTATTCAAACCCTTTTTGCTGGGCAATTAGAACCTGTAAATCTACACAATATATAGTTTAAAGTTTGAGTCTATCACATTAGGTTTTGGATTTATAGCTGTTTTTGTGTCTATTGCTTCAAAAGCATTTTCAGATAATTTGTGTGTTCTGAAGAAACTACAAGAGATATCTAAGCCATACTTTCTGTGCAAGAGGGGCTTGTACATCTGTACAACATGTCTTTTAAAGTTTTAACCTATCTTATTTCAATTTTGAGTTATAGCAGTTTTTAAGTTTTTATTGCTCTAAAAGCCTTTTCAGCCCATGAACAGTTGTTTGTGAGTTTCGAAAAAAGTGCAAGAGCTATTCAAACCCTATTTTCTGGGCAAGTAGGACCTGTAAATCTACACAATATATAGTTTAAAGTTTGAGTCTATCATATTAGGTTTTGGATTTATAGCTGTTTTTGTGTCTATTGCTTCAAAAGCATTTTCAGATAATTTGTGTGTTCTGAAGAAACTACAAGAGATAACTAAGCCACACTTTCTGTGCAAGAGGGGCTTGTACATCTGCACAACATGTCTTTTAAAGTTTGAACCTATCTTATTGCATTTTTGAGTTATAGCAGTTTTTAAGTTTTTATTGCTCCAAAAGCCTTTTCAGCCCATGAACAGTTGTTTGTGAGTTTTCGAAAAAAGTGCAAGAGCTATTCGAACCCTTTTTGCTGGGCAAGTAGGACCTGTAAATCTACACAATATATAGTTTAAAGTTTGAGTCTATCATATTAGGTTTTGGATTTATAGCTGTTTTTGTATCTATTGCTTCAAAAGCATTTTCAGATAATTTGTGTGTTCTGAAGAAACTACAAGAGATATCTAACCCAAACTTTCTGTGCAAGAAGGGCTTGTATATCTGCACAACATGTCTTTTAAAGTTTGAACTTATCTTATTGCATTTTTGAGTTATAGCAGTTTTTAAGTTTTTATTGCTCCAAAAGCCTTTTCAGCCCATGAACAGTTGTTTGTGAGTTTCGAAAAAAGTGCAAGAGCTATTCAAACCCTATTTTCTGGGCAAGTAGGACCTGTAAATCTACACAATATATAGTTTAAAGTTTGAGTCTATCATATTAGGTTTTGGATTTATAGCTGTTTTTGTGTCTATTGCTTCAAAAGCATTTTCAGATAATTTGTGTGTTCTGAAGAAACTACAAGAGATATCTAACCCAAACTTTCTGTGCAAGAGGGGCTTGTATATCTGCACAACATGTCTTTTAAAGTTTGAACTTATCTTATTGCATTTTTGAGTTATAGCAGTTTTTAAGTTTTTATTGCTCCAAAAGCCTTTTCAGCCCATGAACAGTTGTTTGTGAGTTTCGAAAAAAGTGCAAGAGCTATTCAAACCCTTTTTGCTGGGCAATTAGAACCTGTAAATCTACACAATATATAGTTTAAAGTTTGAGTCTATCATATTAGGTTTTGGATTTATAGCTGTTTTTGTGTCTATTGCTTCAAAAGCATTTTCAGATAATTTGTGTGTTCTGAAGAAACTACAAGAGATATCTAAGCCATACTTTCTGTGCAAGAGGGGCTTGTACATCTGTACAACATGTCCTTTAAAGTTTTAACCTATCTTATTTCAATTTTGAGTTATAGCAGTTTTTAAGTTTTTATTGCTCTAAAAGCCTTTTCAGCCCATGAACAGTTGTTTGTGAGTTTTCGAAAAAAGTGCAAGAGCTATTCGAACCCTTTTTGCTGGGCAAGTAGGACCTGTAAATCTACACAATATATAGTTTAAAGTTTGAGTCTATCATATTAGGTTTTGGATTTATAGCTGTTTTTGTATCTATTGCTTCAAAAGCATTTTCAGATAATTTGTGTGTTCTGAAGAAACTACAAGAGATATCTAACCCAAACTTTCTGTGCAAGAGGGGCTTGTATATCTGCACAACATGTCTTTTAAAGTTTGAACTTTTCTTATTGCATTTTTGAGTTATAGCAGTTTTTAAGTTTTTATTGCTCCAAAAGCCTTTTCAGCCCATGAACAGTTGTTTGTGAGTTTCGAAAAAAGTGCAAGAGCTATTCAAACCCTTTTTGCTGGGCAATTAGAACCTGTAAATCTACACAATATATAGTTTAAAGTTTGAGTCTATCACATTAGGTTTTGGATTTATAGCTGTTTTTGTGTCTATTGCTTCAAAAGCATTTTCAGATAATTTGTGTATTCTGAAGAAACTACAAGAGATATCTAAGCCATACTTTCTGTGCAAGAGGGGCTTGTACATCTGTACAACATGTCTTTTAAAGTTTTAACCTATCTTATTTCAATTTTGAGTTATAACAGTTTTTAAGTTTTTATTGCTCTAAAAGCCTTTTCAGCCCATGAACAGTTGTTTGTGAGTTTCGAAAAAAGTGCAAGAGCTATTCAAACCCTATTTTCTGGGCAAGTAGGACCTGTAAATCTACACAATATATAGTTTAAAGTTTGAGTCTATCATATTAGGTTTTGGATTTATAGCTGTTTTTGTGTCTATTGCTTCAAAAGCATTTTCAGATAATTTGTGTGTTCTGAAGAAACTACAAGAGATAACTAAGCCATACTTTCTGTGCAAGAGGGGCTTGTACATCTGCACAACATGTCTTTTAATGTTTGAACCTATCTTATTGCATTTTTGAGTTATAGCAGTTTTTAAGTTTTTATTGCTCCAAAAGCCTTTTCAGCCCATGAACAGTTGTTTGTGAGTTTCGAAAAAAGTGCAAGAGCTATTCAAATCCTTTTTAATGGGCAAGTAGGATATGTAAATCTACACAATATATAGTTTAAAGTTTGAGTCTATCATATTAGGTTTTGGATTTATAGCTGTTTTTGTGTCTATTGCTTCAAAAGCATTTTCAGATAATTTGTGTGTTCTGAAGAAACTACAAGAGATATCTAACCCATACTTTCTGTGCACGAGGGGCTTGTACATCTGCACAACATGTCTTTTAAAGTTTGAACCTATCTTATTGCATTTTTGAGTTATAGCAGTTTTTACTGTTTTATTGCTCCAAAAGCCTTTTCAGCCCATGAACAGTTGTTTGTGAGTTTCGAAAAAAGTGCAAGAGCTATTCGAACCCTTTTTGCTGGGCAAGTAGGACCTGTAAATCTACACAATATATAGTTTAAAGTTTGAGTCTATCATATTAGGTTTTGGATTTATAGCTGTTTTTGTATCTATTGCTTCAAAAGCATTTTCAGATAATTTGTGTGTTCTGAAGAAACTACAAGAGATATCTAACCCAAACTTTCTGTGCAAGAGGGGCTTGTATATCTGCACAACATGTCTTTTAAAGTTTGAACTTATCTTATTGCATTTTTGAGTTATAGCAGTTTTTAAGTTTTTATTGCTCCAAAAGCCTTTTCAGCCCATGAACAGTTGTTTGTGAGTTTCGAAAAAAGTGCAAGTGCTATTCAAACCCTTTTTGCTGGGCAATTAGAACCTGTAAATCTACACAATATATAGTTTAAAGTTTGAGTCTATCATATTAGGTTTTGGATTTATAGCTGTTTTTGTGTCTATTGCTTCAAAAGCATTTTCAGATAATTTGTGTGTTCTGAAGAAACTACAAGAGATATCTAAGCCATACTTTCTGTGCAAGAGGGGCTTGTACATCTGTACAACATGTTCTTTAAAGTTTTAACCTATCTTATTTCAATTTTGAGTTATAGCAGTTTTTAAGTTTTTATTGCTCTAAAAGCCTTTTCAGCCCATGAACAGTTGTTTGTGAGTTTTCGAAAAAAGTGCAAGAGCTATTCGAACCCTTTTTGCTGGGCAAGTAGGACCTGTAAATCTACACAATATATAGTTTAAAGTTTGAGTCTATCATATTAGGTTTTGGATTTATAGCTGTTTTTGTATCTATTGCTTCAAAAGCATTTTCAGATAATTTGTGTGTTCTGAAGAAACTACAAGAGATATCTAACCCAAACTTTCTGTGCAAGAGGGGCTTGTATATCTGCACAACATGTCTTTTAAAGTTTGAACTTTTCTTATTGCATTTTTGAGTTATAGCAGTTTTTAAGTTTTTATTGCTCCAAAAGCCTTTTCAGCCCATGAACAGTTGTTTGTGAGTTTCGAAAAAAGTGCAAGAGCTATTCAAACCCTTTTTGCTGGGCAATTAGAACCTGTAAATCTACACAATATATAGTTTAAAGTTTGAGTCTATCACATTAGGTTTTGGATTTATAGCTGTTTTTGTGTCTATTGCTTCAAAAGCATTTTCAGATAATTTGTGTGTTCTGAAGAAACTACAAGAGATAACTAAGCCATACTTTCTGTGCAAGAGGGGCTTGTACATCTGCACAACATGTCTTTTAATGTTTGAACCTATCTTATTGCATTTTTGAGTTATAGCAGTTTTTAAGTTTTTATTGCTCCAAAAGCCTTTTCAGCCCATGAACAGTTGTTTGTGAGTTTCGAAAAAAGTGCAAGAGCTATTCAAATCCTTTTTAATGGGCAAGTAGGATATGTAAATCTACACAATATATAGTTTAAAGTTTGAGTCTATCATATTAGGTTTTGGATTTATAGCTGTTTTTGTGTCTATTGCTTCAAAAGCATTTTCAGATAATTTGTGTGTTCTGAAGAAACTACAAGAGATATCTAACCCATACTTTCTGTGCACGAGGGGCTTGTACATCTGCACAACATGTCTTTTAAAGTTTGAACCTATCTTATTGCATTTTTGAGTTATAGCAGTTTTTACTGTTTTATTGCTCCAAAAGCCTTTTCAGCCCATGAACAGTTGTTTGTGAGTTTTCGAAAAAAGTGCAAGAGCTATTCGAACCCTTTTTGCTGGGCAAGTAGGACCTGTAAATCTACACAATATATAGTTTAAAGTTTGAGTCTATCATATTAGGTTTTGGATTTATAGCTGTTTTTGTATCTATTGCTTCAAAAGCATTTTCAGATAATTTGTGTGTTCTGAAGAAACTACAAGAGATATCTAACCCAAACTTTCTGTGCAAGAGGGGCTTGTATATCTGCACAACATGTCTTTTAAAGTTTGAACTTATCTTATTGCATTTTTGAGTTATAGCAGTTTTTAAGTTTTTATTGCTCCAAAAGCCTTTTCAGCCCATGAACAGTTGTTTGTGAGTTTCGAAAAAAGTGCAAGAGCTATTCAAACCCTTTTTGCTGGGCAATTAGAACCTGTAAATCTACACAATATATAGTTTAAAGTTTGAGTCTATCATATTAGGTTTTGGATTTATAGCTGTTTTTGTGTCTATTGCTTCAAAAGCATTTTCAGATAATTTGTGTGTTCTGAAGAAACTACAAGAGATATCTAAGCCATACTTTCTGTGCAAGAGGGGCTTGTACATCTGTACAACATGTCTTTTAAAGTTTGAACCTATCTTATTTCAATTTTGAGTTATAGCAGTTTTTAAGTTTTTATTGCTCTAAAAGCCTTTTCAGCCCATGAACAGTTGTTTGTGAGTTTTCGAAAAAAGTGCAAGAGCTATTCGAACCCTTTTTGCTGGGCAAGTAGGACCTGTAAATCTACACAATATATAGTTTAAAGTTTGAGTCTATCATATTAGGTTTTGGATTTATAGCTGTTTTTGTATCTATTGCTTCAAAAGCATTTTCAGATAATTTGTGTGTTCTGAAGAAACTACAAGAGATATCTAACCCAAACTTTCTGTGCAAGAGGGGCGTGTATATCTGCACAACATGTCTTTTAAAGTTTGAACTTTTCTTATTGCATTTTTGAGTTATAGCAGTTTTTAAGTTTTTATTGCTCCAAAAGCCTTTTCAGCCCATGAACAGTTGTTTGTGAGTTTTCGAAAAAAGTGCAAGAGCTATTCAAACCCTTTTTGCTGGGCAAGTAGGACCTGTAAATCTACACAATATATAGTTTAAAGTTTGAGTCTATCATATTAGGTTTTGGATTTATAGCTGTTTTTGTGTCTATTGCTTCAAAAGCATTTTCAGATAATTTGTGTGTTCTGAAGAAACTACAAGAGATATCTAAGCCATACTTTCTGTGCAAGAGGGGCTTGTACATCTGTACAACATGTCTTTTAAAGTTTTAACCTATCTTATTTCAATTTTGAGTTATAGCAGTTTTTAAGTTTTTATTGCTCTAAAAGCCTTTTCAGCCCATGAACAGTTGTTTGTGAGTTTCGAAAAAAGTGCAAGAGCTATTCAAACCCTATTTTCTGGGCAAGTAGGACCTGTAAATCTACAAAATATATAGTTTAAAGTTTGAGTCTATCATATTAGGTTTTGGATTTATAGCTGTTTTTGTGTCTATTGCTTCAAAAGCATTTTCAGATAATTTGTGTGTTCTGAAGAAACTACAAGAGATAACTAAGCCATACTTTCTGTGCAAGAGGGGCTTGTACATCTGCACAACATGTCTTTTAAAGTTTGAACCTATCTTATTGCATTTTTGAGTTATAGCAGTTTTTAAGTTTTTATTGCTCCAAAAGCCTTTTCAGCCCATGAACAGTTGTTTGTGAGTTTTCGAAAAAAGTGCAAGAGCTATTCGAACCCTTTTTGCTGGGCAAGTAGGACCTGTAAATCTACACAATATATAGTTTAAAGTTTGAGTCTATCATATTAGGTTTTGGATTTATAGCTGTTTTTGTATCTATTGCTTCAAAAGCATTTTCAGATAATTTGTGTGTTCTGAAGAAACTACAAGAGATATCTAACCCAAACTTTCTGTGCAAGAAGGGCTTGTATATCTGCACAACATGTCTTTTAAAGTTTGAACTTATCTTATTGCATTTTTGAGTTATAGCAGTTTTTAAGTTTTTATTGCTCCAAAAGCCTTTTCAGCCCATGAACAGTTGTTTGTGAGTTTCGAAAAAAGTGCAAGAGCTATTCAAACCCTATTTTCTGGGCAAGAAGGACCTGTAAATCTACACAATATATAGTTTAAAGTTTGAGTCTATCATATTAGGTTTTGGATTTATAGCTGTTTTTGTGTCTATTGCTTCAAAAGCATTTTCAGATAATTTGTGTGTTCTGAAGAAACTACAAGAGATAACTAAGCCATACTTTCTGTGCAAGAGGGGCTTGTACATCTGCACAACATGTCTTTTAAAGTTTGAACCTATCTTATTGCATTTTTGAGTTATAGCAGTTTTTAAGTTTTTATTGCTCCAAAAGCCTTTTCAGCCCATGAACAGTTGTTTGTGAGTTTTCGAAAAAAGTGCAAGAGCTATTCGAACCCTTTTTGCTGGGCAAGTAGGACCTGTAAATCTACACAATATATAGTTTAAAGTTTGAGTCTATCATATTAGGTTTTGGATTTATAGCTGTTTTTGTATCTATTGCTTCAAAAGCATTTTCAGATAATTTGTGTGTTCTGAAGAAACTACAAGAGATATCTAACCCAAACTTTCTGTGCAAGAGGGGCTTGTATATCTGCACAACATGTCTTTTAAAGTTTGAACTTATCTTATTGCATTTTTGAGTTATAGCAGTTTTTAAGTTTTTATTGCTCCAAAAGCCTTTTCAGCCCATGAACAGTTGTTTGTGAGTTTCGAAAAAAGTGCAAGAGCTATTCAAACCCTTTTTGCTGGGCAATTAGAACCTGTAAATCTACACAATATATAGTTTAAAGTTTGAGTCTATCATATTAGGTTTTGGATTTATAGCTGTTTTTGTGTCTATTGCTTCAAAAGCATTTTCAGATAATTTGTGTGTTCTGAAGAAACTACAAGAGATATCTAAGCCATACTTTCTGTGCAAGAGGGGCTTGTACATCTGTACAACATGTCTTTTAAAGTTTTAACCTATCTTATTTCAATTTTGAGTTATAGCAGTTTTAAGTTTTTATTGCTCTAAAAGCCTTTTCAGCCCATGAACAGTTGTTTGTGAGTTTTCGAAAAAAGTGCAAGAGCTATTCGAACCCTTTTTGCTGGGCAAGTAGGACCTGTAAATCTACACAATATATAGTTTAAAGTTTGAGTCTATCATATTAGGTTTTGGATTTATAGCTGTTTTTGTATCTATTGCTTCAAAAGCATTTTCAGATAATTTGTGTGTTCTGAAGAAACTACAAGAGATATCTAACCCAAACTTTCTGTGCAAGAGGGGCTTGTATATCTGCACAACATGTCTTTTAAAGTTTGAACTTTTCTTATTGCATTTTTGAGTTATAGCAGTTTTTAAGTTTTTATTGCTCCAAAAGCCTTTTCAGCCCATGAACAGTTGTTTGTGAGTTTCGAAAAAAGTGCAAGAGCTATTCAAACCCTATTTTCTGGGCAAGTAGGACCTGTAAATCTACACAATATATAGTTTAAAGTTTGAGTCTATCATATTAGGTTTTGGATTTATAGCTGTTTTTGTGTCTATTGCTTCAAAAGCATTTTCAGATAATTTGTGTGTTCTGAAGAAACTACAAGAGATAACTAAGCCATACTTTCTGTGCAAGAGGGGCTTGTACATCTGCACAACATGTCTTTTAATGTTTGAACCTATCTTATTGCATTTTTGAGTTATAGCAGTTTTTAAGTTTTTATTGCTCCAAAAGCCTTTTCAGCCCATGAACAGTTGTTTGTGAGTTTCGAAAAAAGTGCAAGAGCTATTCAAACCCTTTTTGCTGGGCAAGTAGGACCTGTAAATCTACACAATATATAGTTTAAAGTTTGAGTCTATCATATTAGGTTTTGGATTTATAGCTGTTTTTGTGTCTATTGCTTCAAAAGCATTTTCAGATCATTTGTGTGTTCTGAAGAAACTACAAGAGATATCTAACCCATACTTTCTGTGCACGAGGGGCTTGTACATCTGCACAACATGTCTTTTAAAGTTTGAACCTATCTTATTGCATTTTTGAGTTATAGCAGTTTTTAAGTTTTTATTGCTCTAAAAGCCTTTTCAGCCCATGAACAGTTGTTTGTGAGTTTTCGAAAAAAGTGCAAGAGCTATTCGAACCCTTTTTGCTGGGCAAGTAGGACCTGTAAATCTACACAATATATAGTTTAAAGTTTGAGTCTATCATATTAGGTTTTGGATTTATAGCTGTTTTTGTGTCTATTGCTTCAAAAGCATTTTCAGATAATTTGTGTGTTCTGAAGAAACTACAAGAGATATCTAACCCATACTTTCTGTGCACGAGGGGCTTGTACATCTGCACAACATGTCTTTTAAAGTTTGAACCTATCTTATTGCATTTTTGAGTTATAGCAGTTTTTACTGTTTTATTGCTCCAAAAGCCTTTTCAGCCCATGAACAGTTGTTTGTGAGTTTCGAAAAAAGTGCAAGAGCTATTCGAACCCTTTTTGCTGGGCAAGTAGGACCTGTAAATCTACACAATATATAGTTTAAAGTTTGAGTCTATCATATTAGGTTTAGGATTTATAGCTGTTTTTGTGTCTATTGCTTCAAAAGCATTTTCAGATAATTTGTGTGTTCTGAAGAAACTACAAGAGATATCTAACCCAAACTTTCTGTGCAAGAGGGGCTTGTACATCTGCACAACATGTCTTTTAAAGTTTGAACTTATCTTATTGCATTTTTGAGTTATAGCAGTTTTTAAGTTTTTATTGCTCCAAAAGCCTTTTCAGCCCATGAACAGTTGTTTGTGAGTTTCGAAAAAAGTGCAAGAGCCATTCAAACCCTTTTTGCTGGGCAATTAGAACCTGTAAATCTACACAATATATAGTTTAAAGTTTGAGTCTATCACATTAGGTTTTGGATTTATAGCTGTTTTTGTGTCTATTGCTTCAAAAGCATTTTCAGATAATTTGTGTGTTCTGAAGAAACTACAAGAGATATCTAAGCCATACTTTCTGTGCAAGAGGGGCTTGTACATCTGCACAACATGTCTTTTAAAGTTTGAACCTATCTTATTTCAATTTTGAGTTATAGCAGTTTTTAAGTTTTTATTGCTCTAAAAGCCTTTTCAGCCCATGAACAGTTGTTTGTGAGTTTCGAAAAAAGTGCAAGAGCTATTCAAACCCTATTTTCTGGGCAAGTAGGACCTGTAAATCTACACAATATATAGTTTAAAGTTTGAGTCTATCATATTAGGTTTTGGATTTATAGCTGTTTTTGTGTCTATTGCTTCAAAAGCATTTTCAGATAATTTGTGTGTTCTGAAGAAACTACAAGAGATAACTAAGCCATACTTTCTGTGCAAGAGGGGCTTGTACATCTGCACAACATGTCTTTTAATGTTTGAACCTATCTTATTGCATTTTTGAGTTATAGCAGTTTTTAAGTTTTTATTGCTCCAAAAGCCTTTTCAGCCCATGAACAGTTGTTTGTGAGTTTCGAAAAAAGTGCAAGAGCTATTCAAACCCTTTTTGCTGGGCAAGTAGGACCTGTAAATCTACACAATATATAGTTTAAAGTTTGAGTCTATCATATTAGGTTTTGGATTTATAGCTGTTTTTGTGTCTATTGCTTCAAAAGCATTTTCAGATCATTTGTGTGTTCTGAAGAAACTACAAGAGATATCTAACCCATACTTTCTGTGCACGAGGGGCTTGTACATCTGCACAACATGTCTTTTAAAGTTTGAACCTATCTTATTGCATTTTTGAGTTATAGCAGTTTTTAAGTTTTTATTGCTCTAAAAGCCTTTTCAGCCCATGAACAGTTGTTTGTGAGTTTTCGAAAAAAGTGCAAGAGCTATTCGAACCCTTTTTGCTGGGCAAGTAGGACCTGTAAATCTACACAATATATAGTTTAAAGTTTGAGTCTATCATATTAGGTTTTGGATTTATAGCTGTTTTTGTGTCTATTGCTTCAAAAGCATTTTCAGATAATTTGTGTGTTCTGAAGAAACTACAAGAGATATCTAACCCATACTTTCTGTGCACGAGGGGCTTGTACATCTGCACAACATGTCTTTTAAAGTTTGAACCTATCTTATTGCATTTTTGAGTTATAGCAGTTTTTACTGTTTTATTGCTCCAAAAGCCTTTTCAGCCCATGAACAGTTGTTTGTGAGTTTCGAAAAAAGTGCAAGAGCTATTCGAACCCTTTTTGCTGGGCAAGTAGGACCTGTAAATCTACACAATATATAGTTTAAAGTTTGAGTCTATCATATTAGGTTTAGGATTTATAGCTGTTTTTGTGTCTATTGCTTCAAAAGCATTTTCAGATAATTTGTGTGTTCTGAAGAAACTACAAGAGATATCTAACCCAAACTTTCTGTGCAAGAGGGGCTTGTACATCTGCACAACATGTCTTTTAAAGTTTGAACTTATCTTATTGCATTTTTGAGTTATAGCAGTTTTTAAGTTTTTATTGCTCCAAAAGCCTTTTCAGCCCATGAACAGTTGTTTGTGAGTTTCGAAAAAAGTGCAAGAGCCATTCAAACCCTTTTTGCTGGGCAATTAGAACCTGTAAATCTACACAATATATAGTTTAAAGTTTGAGTCTATCACATTAGGTTTTGGATTTATAGCTGTTTTTGTGTCTATTGCTTCAAAAGCATTTTCAGATAATTTGTGTGTTCTGAAGAAACTACAAGAGATATCTAAGCCATACTTTCTGTGCAAGAGGGGCTTGTACATCTGCACAACATGTCTTTTAAAGTTTGAACCTATCTTATTTCAATTTTGAGTTATAGCAGTTTTTAAGTTTTTATTGCTCTAAAAGCCTTTTCAGCCCATGAACAGTTGTTTGTGAGTTTCGAAAAAAGTGCAAGAGCTATTCAAACCCTATTTTCTGGGCAAGTAGGACCTGTAAATCTACACAATATATAGTTTAAAGTTTGAGTCTATCATATTAGGTTTTGGATTTATAGCTGTTTTTGTGTCTATTGCTTCAAAAGCATTTTCAGATAATTTGTGTGTTCTGAAGAAACTACAAGAGATAACTAAGCCATACTTTCTGTGCAAGAGGGGCTTGTACATCTGCACAACATGTCTTTTAATGTTTGAACCTATCTTATTGCATTTTTGAGTTATAGCAGTTTTTTAAGTTTTTATTGCTCCAAAAGCCTTTTCAGCCCATGAACAGTTGTTTGTGAGTTTGAAAAAAGTGCAAGAGCTATTCAAACCCTTTTTGCTGGGCAAGTAGGACCTGTAAATCTACACAATATATAGTTTAAAGTTTGAGTCTATCATATTAGGTTTTGGATTTATAGCTGTTTTTGTGTCTATTGCTTCAAAAGCATTTTCAGATAATTTGTGTGTTCTGAAGAAACTACAAGAGATATCTAACCCATACTTTCTGTGCACGAGGGGCTTGTACATCTGCACAACATGTCTTTTAAAGTTTGAACCTATCTTATTGCATTTTTGAGTTATAGCAGTTTTTACTGTTTTATTGCTCCAAAAGCCTTTTCAGCCCATGAACAGTTGTTTGTGAGTTTCGAAAAAAGTGCAAGAGCTATTCGAACCCTTTTTGCTGGGCAAGTAGGACCTGTAAATCTACACAATATATAGTTTAAAGTTTGAGTCTATCATATTAGGTTTTGGATTTATAGCTGTTTTTGTATCTATTGCTTCAAAAGCATTTTCAGATAATTTGTGTGTTCTGAAGAAACTACAAGAGATATCTAACCCAAACTTTCTGTGCAAGAGGGGCTTGTATATCTGCACAACATGTCTTTTAAAGTTTGAACTTATCTTATTGCATTTTTGAGTTATAGCAGTTTTTAAGTTTTTATTGCTCCAAAAGCCTTTTCAGCCCATGAACAGTTGTTTGTGAGTTTCGAAAAAAGTGCAAGAGCTATTCAAACCCTTTTTGCTGGGCAATTAGAACCTGTAAATCTACACAATATATAGTTTAAAGTTTGAGTCTATCATATTAGGTTTTGGATTTATAGCTGTTTTTGTGTCTATTGCTTCAAAAGCATTTTCAGATAATTTGTGTGTTCTGAAGAAACTACAAGAGATATCTAAGCCATACTTTCTGTGCAAGAGGGGCTTGTACATCTGTACAACATGTCTTTTAAAGTTTGAACCTATCTTATTTCAATTTTGAGTTATAGCAGTTTTTAAGTTTTTATTGCTCTAAAAGCCTTTTCAGCCCATGAACAGTTGTTTGTGAGTTTCGAAAAAAGTGCAAGAGCTATTCAAACCCTTTTTGCTGGGCAAGTAGGACCTGTAAATCTACACAATATATAGTTTAAAGTTTGAGTCTATCATATTAGGTTTTGGATTTATAGCTGTTTTTGTGTCTATTGCTTCAAAAGCATTTTCAGATAATTTGTGTGTTCTGAAGAAACTACAAGAGATAACTAAGCCATACTTTCTGTGCAAGAGGGGCTTGTACATCTGCACAACATGTCTTTTAAAGTTTGAACCTATCTTATTGCATTTTTGAGTTATAGCAGTTTTTAAGTTTTTATTGCTCCAAAAGCCTTTTCAGCCCATGAACAGTTGTTTGTGAGTTTTCGAAAAAAGTGCAAGAGCTATTCGAACCCTTTTTGCTGGGCAAGTAGGACCTGTAAATCTACACAATATATAGTTTAAAGTTTGAGTCTATCATATTAGGTTTTGGATTTATAGCTGTTTTTGTATCTATTGCTTCAAAAGCATTTTCAGATAATTTGTGTGTTCTGAAGAAACTACAAGAGATATCTAACCCAAACTTTCTGTGCAAGAAGGGCTTGTATATCTGCACAACATGTCTTTTAAAGTTTGAACTTATCTTATTGCATTTTTGAGTTATAGCAGTTTTTAAGTTTTTATTGCTCCAAAAGCCTTTTCAGCCCATGAACAGTTGTTTGTGAGTTTCGAAAAAAGTGCAAGAGCTATTCAAACCCTATTTTCTGGGCAAGTAGGACCTGTAAATCTACACAATATATAGTTTAAAGTTTGAGTCTATCATATTAGGTTTTGGATTTATAGCTGTTTTTGTGTCTATTGCTTCAAAAGCATTTTCAGATAATTTGTGTGTTCTGAAGAAACTACAAGAGATAACTAAGCCATACTTTCTGTGCAAGAGGGGCTTGTACATCTGCACAACATGTCTTTTAAAGTTTGAACCTATCTTATTGCATTTTTGAGTTATAGCAGTTTTTAAGTTTTTATTGCTCCAAAAGCCTTTTCAGCCCATGAACAGTTGTTTGTGAGTTTTCGAAAAAAGTGCAAGAGCTATTCGAACCCTTTTTGCTGGGCAAGTAGGACCTGTAAATCTACACAATATATAGTTTAAAGTTTGAGTCTATCATATTAGGTTTTGGATTTATAGCTGTTTTTGTATCTATTGCTTCAAAAGCATTTTCAGATAATTTGTGTGTTCTGAAGAAACTACAAGAGATATCTAACCCAAACTTTCTGTGCAAGAGGGGCTTGTATATCTGCACAACATGTCTTTTAAAGTTTGAACTTATCTTATTGCATTTTTGAGTTATAGCAGTTTTTAAGTTTTTATTGCTCCAAAAGCCTTTTCAGCCCATGAACAGTTGTTTGTGAGTTTCGAAAAAAGTGCAAGAGCTATTCAAACCCTTTTTGCTGGGCAATTAGAACCTGTAAATCTACACAATATATAGTTTAAAGTTTGAGTCTATCATATTAGGTTTTGGATTTATAGCTGTTTTTGTGTCTATTGCTTCAAAAGCATTTTCAGATAATTTGTGTGTTCTGAAGAAACTACAAGAGATATCTAAGCCATACTTTCTGTGCAAGAGGGGCTTGTACATCTGTACAACATGTCTTTTAAAGTTTTAACCTATCTTATTTCAATTTTGAGTTATAGCAGTTTTTAAGTTTTTATTGCTCTAAAAGCCTTTTCAGCCCATGAACAGTTGTTTGTGAGTTTTCGAAAAAAGTGCAAGAGCTATTCGAACCCTTTTTGCTGGGCAAGTAGGACCTGTAAATCTACACAATATATAGTTTAAAGTTTGAGTCTATCATATTAGGTTTTGGATTTATAGCTGTTTTTGTATCTATTGCTTCAAAAGCATTTTCAGATAATTTGTGTGTTCTGAAGAAACTACAAGAGATATCTAACCCAAACTTTCTGTGCAAGAGGGGCTTGTATATCTGCACAACATGTCTTTTAAAGTTTGAACTTTTCTTATTGCATTTTTGAGTTAAAGCAGTTTTTAAGTTTTTATTGCTCCAAAAGCCTTTTCAGCCCATGAACAGTTGTTTGTGAGTTTCGAAAAAAGTGCAAGA
This sequence comes from Eucyclogobius newberryi, assembly GCF_026437365.1. Classification (NCBI taxonomy): domain Eukaryota; kingdom Metazoa; phylum Chordata; class Actinopteri; order Gobiiformes; family Gobiidae; genus Eucyclogobius; species Eucyclogobius newberryi. Next base: position 28,892,199 of record NW_027315812.1, read on the forward strand.
GCTATTCAAACCCTTTTTGCTGGGCAATTAGAACCTGTAAATCTACACAATATATAGTTTAAAGTTTGAGTCTATCACATTAGGTTTTGGATTTATAGCTGTTTTTGTGTCTATTGCTTCAAAAGCATTTTCAGATAATTTGTGTGTTCTGAAGAAACTACAAGAGATATCTAAGCCATACTTTCTGTGCAAGAGGGGCTTGTACATCTGTACAACATGTCTTTTAAAGTTTTAACCTATCTTATTTCAATTTTGAGTTATAGCAGTTTTTAAGTTTTTATTGCTCTAAAAGCCTTTTCAGCCCATGAACAGTTGTTTGTGAGTTTCGAAAAAAGTGCAAGAGCTATTCAAACCCTATTTTCTGGGCAAGTAGGACCTGTAAATCTACACAATATATAGTTTAAAGTTTGAGTCCATCATATTAGGTTTTGGATTTATAGCTGTTTTTGTGTCTATTGCTTCAAAAGCATTTTCAGATAATTTGTGTGTTCTGAAGAAACTACAAGAGATATCTAACCCATACTTTCTGTGCACGAGGGGCTTGTACATCTGCACAACATGTCTTTTAAAGTTTGAACCTATCTTATTGCATTTTTGAGTTATAGCAGTTTTTACTGTTTTATTGCTCCAAAAGCCTTTTCAGCCCATGAACAGTTGTTTGTGAGTTTCGAAAAAAGTGCAAGAGCTATTCGAACCCTTTTTGCTGGGCAAGTAGGACCTGTAAATCTACACAATATATAGTTTAAAGTTTGAGTCTATCATATTAGGTTTTGGATTTATAGCTGTTTTTGTATCTATTGCTTCAAAAGCATTTTCAGATAATTTGTGTGTTCTGAAGAAACTACAAGAGATATCTAACCCAAACTTTCTGTGCAAGAGGGGCTTGTATATCTGCACAACATGTCTTTTAAAGTTTGAACTTATCTTATTGCATTTTTGAGTTATAGCAGTTTTTAAGTTTTTATTGCTCCAAAAGCCTTTTCAGCCCATGAACAGTTGTTTGTGAGTTTCGAAAAAGTGCAAGAGCTATTCAAACCCTTTTTGCTGGGCAATTAGAACCTGTAAATCTACACAAGATATAGTTTAAAGTTTGAGTCTATCACATTAGGTTTTGGATTTATAGCTGTTTTTGTGTCTATTGCTTCAAAAGCATTTTCAGATAATTTGTGTGTTCTGAAGAAACTACAAGAGATATCTAAGCCATACTTTCTGTGCAAGAGGGGCTTGTACATCTGTACAACATGTCTTTTAAAGTTTTAACCTATCTTATTTCAATTTTGAGTTATAGCAGTTTTTAAGTTTTTATTGCTCTAAAAGCCTTTTCAGCCCATGAACAGTTGTTTGTGAGTTTCGAAAAAAGTGCAAGAGCTATTCAAACCCTATTTTCTGGGCAAGTAGGACCTGTAAATCTACACAATATATAGTTTAAAGTTTGAGTCTATCATATTAGGTTTTGGATTTATAGCTGTTTTTGTGTCTATTGCTTCAAAAGCATTTTCAGATAATTTGTGTGTTCTGAAGAAACTACAAGAGATAACTAAGCCATACTTTCTGTGCAAGAGGGGCTTGTACATCTGCACAACATGTCTTTTAATGTTTGAACCTATCTTATTGCATTTTTGAGTTATAGCAGTTTTTAAGTTTTTATTGCTCCAAAAGCCTTTTCAGCCCATGAACAGTTGTTTGTGAGTTTCGAAAAAAGTGCAAGAGCTATTCAAACCCTTTTTGCTGGGCAAGTAGGACCTGTAAATCTACACAATATATAGTTTAAAGTTTGAGTCTATCATATTAGGTTTTGGATTTATAGCTGTTTTTGTGTCTATTGCTTCAAAGCATTTTCAGATAATTTGTGTGTTCTGAAGAAACTACAAGAGATATCTAACCCATACTTTCTGTGCACGAGGGGCTTGTACATCTGCACAACATGTCTTTTAAAGTTTGAACCTATCTTATTGCATTTTTGAGTTATAGCAGTTTTTACTGTTTTATTGCTCCAAAAGCCTTTTCAGCCCATGAACAGTTGTTTGTGAGTTTCGAAAAAAGTGCAAGAGCTATTCGAACCCTTTTTGCTGGGCAAGTAGGACCTGTAAATCTACACAATATATAGTTTAAAGTTTGAGTCTATCATATTAGGTTTTGGATTTATAGCTGTTTTTGTATCTATTGCTTCAAAAGCATTTTCAGATAATTTGTGTGTTCTGAAGAAACTACAAGAGATATCTAACCCAAACTTTCTGTGCAAGAGGGGCTTGTATATCTGCACAACATGTCTTTTAAAGTTTGAACTTATCTTATTGCATTTTTGAGTTATAGCAGTTTTTAAGTTTTTATTGCTCCAAAAGCCTTTTCAGCCCATGAACAGTTGTTTGTGAGTTTCGAAAAAAGTGCAAGAGCTATTCAAACCCTTTTTGCTGGGCAATTAGAACCTGTAAATCTACACAATATATAGTTTAAAGTTTGAGTCTATCATATTAGGTTTTGGATTTATAGCTGTTTTTGTGTCTATTGCTTCAAAAGCATTTTCAGATAATTTGTGTGTTCTGAAGAAACTACAAGAGATATCTAAGCCATACTTTCTGTGCAAGAGGGGCTTGTACATCTGTACAACATGTCTTTTAAAGTTTGAACCTATCTTATTTCAATTTTGAGTTATAGCAGTTTTTAAGTTTTTATTGCTCTAAAAGCCTTTTCAGCCCATGAACAGTTGTTTGTGAGTTTCGAAAAAAGTGCAAGAGCTATTCAAACCCTTTTTGCTGGGCAAGTAGGACCTGTAAATCTACACAATATATAGTTTAAAGTTTGAGTCTATCATATTAGGTTTTGGATTTATAGCTGTTTTTGTGTCTATTGCTTCAAAAGCATTTTCAGATAATTTGTGTGTTCTGAAGAAACTACAAGAGATAACTAAGCCATACTTTCTGTGCAAGAGGGGCTTGTACATCTGCACAACATGTCTTTTAAAGTTTGAACCTATCTTATTGCATTTTTGAGTTATAGCAGTTTTTAAGTTTTTATTGCTCTAAAAGCCTTTTCAGCCCATGAACAGTTGTTTGTGAGTTTTCGAAAAAAGTGCAAGAGCTATTCGAACCCTTTTTGCTGGGCAAGTAGGACCTGTAAATCTACACAATATATAGTTTAAAGTTTGAGTCTATCATATTAGGTTTTGGATTTATAGCTGTTTTTGTATCTATTGCTTCAAAAGCATTTTCAGATAATTTGTGTGTTCTGAAGAAACTACAAGAGATATCTAACCCAAACTTTCTGTGCAAGAGGGGCTTGTATATCTGCACAACATGTCTTTTAAAGTTTGAACTTTTCTTATTGCATTTTTGAGTTATAGCAGTTTTTAAGTTTTTATTGCTCCAAAAGCCTTTTCAGCCCATGAACAGTTGTTTGTGAGTTTCGAAAAAAGTGCAAGAGCTATTCAAACCCTTTTTGCTGGGCAATTAGAACCTGTAAATCTACACAATATATAGTTTAAAGTTTGAGTCTATCACATTAGGTTTTGGATTTATAGCTGTTTTTGTGTCTATTGCTTCAAAAGCATTTTCAGATAATTTGTGTGTTCTGAAGAAACTACAAGAGATATCTAAGCCATACTTTCTGTGCAAGAGGGGCTTGTACATCTGTACAACATGTCTTTTAAAGTTTTAACCTATCTTATTTCAATTTTGAGTTATAGCAGTTTTTAAGTTTTTATTGCTCTAAAAGCCTTTTCAGCCCATGAACAGTTGTTTGTGAGTTTCGAAAAAAGTGCAAGAGCTATTCAAACCCTATTTTCTGGGCAAGTAGGACCTGTAAATCTACACAATATATAGTTTAAAGTTTGAGTCTATCATATTAGGTTTTGGATTTATAGCTGTTTTTGTGTCTATTGCTTCAAAAGCATTTTCAGATAATTTGTGTGTTCTGAAGAAACTACAAGAGATAACTAAGCCATACTTTCTGTGCAAGAGGGGCTTGTACATCTGCACAACATGTCTTTTAATGTTTGAACCTATCTTATTGCATTTTTGAGTTATAGCAGTTTTTAAGTTTTTATTGCTCCAAAAGCCTTTTCAGCCCATGAACAGTTGTTTGTGAGTTTCGAAAAAAGTGCAAGAGCTATTCAAACCCTTTTTGCTGGGCAAGTAGGACCTGTAAATCTACACAATATATAGTTTAAAGTTTGAGTCTATCATATTAGGTTTTGGATTTATAGCTGTTTTTGTGTCTATTGCTTCAAAAGCATTTTCAGATAATTTGTGTGTTCTGAAGAAACTACAAGAGATATCTAACCCATACTTTCTGTGCACGAGGGGCTTGTACATCTGCACAACATGTCTTTTAAAGTTTGAACCTATCTTATTGCATTTTTGAGTTATAGCAGTTTTTACTGTTTTATTGCTCCAAAAGCCTTTTCAGCCCATGAACAGTTGTTTGTGAGTTTCGAAAAAAGTGCAAGAGCTATTCGAACCCTTTTTGCTGGGCAAGTAGGACCTGTAAATCTACACAATATATAGTTTAAAGTTTGAGTCTATCATATTAGGTTTTGGATTTATAGCTGTTTTTGTATCTATTTTTTCAAAAGCATTTTCAGATAATTTGTGTGTTCTGAAGAAACTACAAGAGATATCTAACCCAAACTTTCTGTGCAAGAGGGGCTTGTATATCTGCACAACATGTCTTTTAAAGTTTGAACTTATCTTATTGCATTTTTGAGTTATAGCAGTTTTTAAGTTTTTATTGCTCCAAAAGCCTTTTCAGCCCATGAACAGTTGTTTGTGAGTTTCGAAAAAAGTGCAAGAGCTATTCAAACCCTTTTTGCTGGGCAATTAGAACCTGTAAATCTACACAATATATAGTTTAAAGTTTGAGTCTATCATATTAGGTTTTGGATTTATAGCTGTTTTTGTGTCTATTGCTTCAAAAGCATTTTCAGATAATTTGTGTGTTCTGAAGAAACTACAAGAGATATCTAAGCCATACTTTCTGTGCAAGAGGGGCTTGTACATCTGTACAACATGTCTTTTAAAGTTTGAACCTATCTTATTTCAATTTTGAGTTATAGCAGTTTTTAAGTTTTTATTGCTCTAAAAGCCTTTTCAGCCCATGAACAGTTGTTTGTGAGTTTCGAAAAAAGTGCAAGAGCTATTCAAACCCTTTTTGCTGGGCAAGTAGGACCTGTAAATCTACACAATATATAGTTTAAAGTTTGAGTCTATCATATTAGGTTTTGGATTTATAGCTGTTTTTGTGTCTATTGCTTCAAAAGCATTTTCAGATAATTTGTGTGTTCTGAAGAAACTACAAGAGATAACTAAGCCATACTTTCTGTGCAAGAGGGGCTTGTACATCTGCACAACATGTCTTTTAAAGTTTGAACCTATCTTATTGCATTTTTGAGTTATAGCAGTTTTTAAGTTTTTATTGCTCTAAAAGCCTTTTCAGCCCATGAACAGTTGTTTGTGAGTTTTCGAAAAAAGTGCAAGAGCTATTCGAACCCTTTTTGCTGGGCAAGTAGGACCTGTAAATCTACACAATATATAGTTTAAAGTTTGAGTCTATCATATTAGGTTTTGGATTTATAGCTGTTTTTGTATCTATTGCTTCAAAAGCATTTTCAGATAATTTGTGTGTTCTGAAGAAACTACAAGAGATATCTAACCCAAACTTTCTGTGCAAGAGGGGCTTGTATATCTGCACAACATGTCTTTTAAAGTTTGAACTTTTCTTATTGCATTTTTGAGTTATAGCAGTTTTTAAGTTTTTATTGCTCCAAAAGCCTTTTCAGCCCATGAACAGTTGTTTGTGAGTTTCGAAAAAAGTGCAAGAGCTATTCAAACCCTTTTTGCTGGGCAATTAGAACCTGTAAATCTACACAATATATAGTTTAAAGTTTGAGTCTATCACATTAGGTTTTGGATTTATAGCTGTTTTTGTGTCTATTGCTTCAAAAGCATTTTCAGATAATTTGTGTGTTCTGAAGAAACTACAAGAGATATCTAAGCCATACTTTCTGTGCAAGAGGGGCTTGTACATCTGTACAACATGTCTTTTAAAGTTTTAACCTATCTTATTTCAATTTTGAGTTATAGCAGTTTTTAAGTTTTTATTGCTCTAAAAGCCTTTTCAGCCCATGAACAGTTGTTTGTGAGTTTCGAAAAAAGTGCAAGAGCTATTCAAACCCTATTTTCTGGGCAAGTAGGACCTGTAAATCTACACAATATATAGTTTAAAGTTTGAGTCTATCATATTAGGTTTTGGATTTATAGCTGTTTTTGTGTCTATTGCTTCAAAAGCATTTTCAGATAATTTGTGTGTTCTGAAGAAACTACAAGAGATAACTAAGCCATACTTTCTGTGCAAGAGGGGCTTGTACATCTGCACAACATGTCTTTTAATGTTTGAACCTATCTTATTGCATTTTTGAGTTATAGCAGTTTTTAAGTTTTTATTGCTCCAAAAGCCTTTTCAGCCCATGAACAGTTGTTTGTGAGTTTCGAAAAAAGTGCAAGAGCTATTCAAACCCTTTTTGCTGGGCAAGTAGGACCTGTAAATCTACACAATATATAGTTTAAAGTTTGAGTCTATCATATTAGGTTTTGGATTTATAGCTGTTTTTGTGTCTATTGCTTCAAAAGCATTTTCAGATAATTTGTGTGTTCTGAAGAAACTACAAGAGATATCTAACCCATACTTTCTGTGCACGAGGGGCTTGTACATCTGCACAACATGTCTTTTAAAGTTTGAACCTATCTTATTGCATTTTTGAGTTATAGCAGTTTTTACTGTTTTATTGCTCCAAAAGCCTTTTCAGCCCATGAACAGTTGTTTGTGAGTTTCGAAAAAAGTGCAAGAGCTATTCGAACCCTTTTTGCTGGGCAAGTAGGACCTGTAAATCTACACAATATATAGTTTAAAGTTTGAGTCTATCATATTAGGTTTTGGATTTATAGCTGTTTTTGTGTCTATTGCTTCAAAAGCATTTTCAGATAATTTGTGTGTTCTGAAGAAACTACAAGAGATATCTAACCCAAACTTTCTGTGCAAGAGGGGCTTGTATATCTGCACAACATGCCTTTTAAAGTTTGAACTTATCTTATTGCATTTTTGAGTTATAGCAGTTTTTAAGTTTTTATTGCTCCAAAAGCCTTTTCAGCCCATGAACAGTTGTTTGTGAGTTTAGAAAAAAGTGCAAGAGCTATTCAAACCCTTTTTGCTGGGCAATTAGAACCTGTAAATCTACACAATATATAGTTTAAAGTTTGAGTCTATCACATTAGGTTTTGGATTTATAGCTGTTTTTGTGTCTATTGCTTCAAAAGCATTTTCAGATAATTTGTGTGTTCTGAAGAAACTACAAGAGATATCTAAGCCATACTTTCTGTGCAAGAGGGGCTTGTACATCTGTACAACATGTCTTTTAAAGTTTTAACCTATCTTATTTCAATTTTGAGTTATAGCAGTTTTTAAGTTTTTATTGCTCTAAAAGCCTTTTCAGCCCATGAACAGTTGTTTGTGAGTTTCGAAAAAAGTGCAAGAGCTATTCAAACCCTATTTTCTGGGCAAGTAGGACCTGTAAATCTACACAATATATAGTTTAAAGTTTGAGTCTATCATATTAGGTTTTGGATTTATAGCTGTTTTTGTGTCTATTGCTTCAAAAGCATTTTCAGATAATTTGTGTGTTCTGAAGAAACTACAAGAGATAACTAAGCCATACTTTCTGTGCAAGAGGGGCTTGTACATCTGCACAAAATGTCTTTTAATGTTTGAACCTATCTTATTGCATTTTTGAGTTATAGCAGTTTTTAAGTTTTTATTGCTCCAAAAGCCTTTTCAGCCCATGAACAGTTGTTTGTGAGTTTCGAAAAAAGTGCAAGAGCTATTCAAACCCTTTTTGCTGGGAAAGTAGGACCTGTAAATCTACACAATATATAGTTTAAAGTTTGAGTCTATCATATTAGGTTTTGGATTTATAGCTGTTTTTGTGTCTATTGCTTCAAAAGCATTTTCAGATAATTTGTGTGTTCTGAAGAAACTACAAGAGATATCTAACCCATACTTTCTGTGCACGAGGGGCTTGTATATCTGCACAACATGTCTTTTAAAGTTTGAACTTATCTTATTGCATTTTTGAGTTATAGCAGTTTTTAAGTTTTTATTGCTCCAAAAGCCTTTTCAGCCCATGAACAGTTGTTTGTGAGTTTCGAAAAAAGTGCAAGAGCTATTCAAACCCTTTTTGCTGGGCAATTAGAACCTGTAAATCTACACAATATATAGTTTAAAGTTTGAGTCTATCATATTAGGTTTTGGATTTATAGCTGTTTTTGTGTCTATTGCTTCAAAAGCATTTTCAGATAATTTGTGTGTTCTGAAGAAACTACAAGAGATATCTAAGCCATACTTTCTGTGCAAGAGGGGCTTGTACATCTGTACAACATGTCTTTTAAAGTTTGAACCTATCTTATTTCAATTTTGAGTTATAGCAGTTTTTAAGTTTTTATTGCTCTAAAAGCCTTTTCAGCCCATGAACAGTTGTTTGTGAGTTTCGAAAAAAGTGCAAGAGCTATTCAAACCCTTTTTGCTGGGCAAGTAGGACCTGTAAATCTACACAATATATAGTTTAAAGTTTGAGTCTATCATATTAGGTTTTGGATTTATAGCTGTTTTTGTGTCTATTGCTTCAAAAGCATTTTCAGATAATTTGTGTGTTCTGAAGAAACTACAAGAGATAACTAAGCCATACTTTCTGTGCAAGAGGGGCTTGTACATCTGCACAACATGTCTTTTAAAGTTTGAACCTATCTTATTGCATTTTTGAGTTATAGCAGTTTTTAAGTTTTTATTGCTCCAAAAGCCTTTTCAGCCCATGAACAGTTGTTTGTGAGTTTTCGAAAAAAGTGCAAGAGCTATTCGAACCCTTTTTGCTGGGCAAGTAGGACCTGTAAATCTACACAATATATAGTTTAAAGTTTGAGTCTATCATATTAGGTTTTGGATTTATAGCTGTTTTTGTATCTATTGCTTCAAAAGCATTTTCAGATAATTTGTGTGTTCTGAAGAAACTACAAGAGATATCTAACCCAAACTTTCTGTGCAAGAAGGGCTTGTATATCTGCACAACATGTCTTTTAAAGTTTGAACTTATCTTATTGCATTTTTGAGTTATAGCAGTTTTTAAGTTTTTATTGCTCTAAAAGCCTTTTCAGCCCATGAACAGTTGTTTGTGAGTTTCGAAAAAAGTGCAAGAGCTATTCAAACCCTATTTTCTGGGCAAGTAGGACCTGTAAATCTACACAATATATAGTTTAAAGTTTGAGTCTATCATATTAGGTTTTGGATTTATAGCTGTTTTTGTGTCTATTGCTTCAAAAGCATTTTCAGATAATTTGTGTGTTCTGAAGAAACTACAAGAGATAACTAAGCCATACTTTCTATGCAAGAGGGGCTTGTACATCTGCACAACATGTCTTTTAAAGTTTGAACCTATCTTATTGCATTTTTGAGTTATAGCAGTTTTTAAGTTTTTATTGCTCCAAAAGCCTTTTCAGCCCATGAACAGTTGTTTGTGAGTTTTCGAAAAAAGTGCAAGAGCTATTCGAACCCTTTTTGCTGGGCAAGTAGGACCTGTAAATCTACACAATATATAGTTTAAAGTTTGAGTCTATCATATTAGGTTTTGGATTTATAGCTGTTTTTGTATCTATTGCTTCAAAAGCATTTTCAGATAATTTGTGTGTTCTGAAGAAACTACAAGAGATATCTAACCCAAACTTTCTGTGCAAGAGGGGCTTGTATATCTGCACAACATGTCTTTTAAAGTTTGAACTTATCTTATTGCATTTTTGAGTTATAGCAGTTTTTAAGTTTTTATTGCTCCAAAAGCCTTTTCAGCCCATGAACAGTTGTTTGTGAGTTTCGAAAAAAGTGCAAGAGCTATTCAAACCCTTTTTGCTGGGCAATTAGAACCTGTAAATCTACACAATATATAGTTTAAAGTTTGAGTCTATCATATTAGGTTTTGGATTTATAGCTGTTTTTGTGTCTATTGCTTCAAAAGCATTTTCAGATAATTTGTGTGTTCTGAAGAAACTACAAGAGATATCTAAGCCATACTTTCTGTGCAAGAGGGGCTTGTACATCTGTACAACATGTCTTTTAAAGTTTTAACCTATCTAATTTCAATTTTGAGTTATAGCAGTTTTTAAGTTTTTATTGCTCTAAAAGCCTTTTCAGCCCATGAACAGTTGTTTGTGAGTTTTCGAAAAAAGTGCAAGAGCTATTCGAACCCTTTTTGCTGGGCAAGTAGGACCTGTAAATCTACACAATATATAGTTTAAAGTTTGAGTCTATCATATTAGGTTTTGGATTTATAGCTGTTTTTGTATCTATTGCTTCAAAAGCATTTTCAGATAATTTGTGTGTTCTGAAGAAACTACAAGAGATATCTAACCCAAACTTTCTGTGCAAGAGGGGCTTGTATATCTGCACAACATGTCTTTTAAAGTTTGAACTTTTCTTATTGCATTTTTGAGTTATAGCAGTTTTTAAGTTTTTATTGCTCCAAAAGCCTTTTCAGCCCATGAACAGTTGTTTGTGAGTTTCGAAAAAAGTGCAAGAGCTATTCAAACCCTTTTTGCTGGGCAATTAGAACCTGTAAATCTACACAATATATAGTTCAAAGTTTGAGTCTATCACATTAGGTTTTGGATTTATAGCTGTTTTTGTGTCTATTGCTTCAAAAGCATTTTCAGATAATTTGTGTGTTCTGAAGAAACTACAAGAGATATCTAAGCCATACTTTCTGTGCAAGAGGGGCTTGTACATCTGTACAACATGTCTTTTAAAGTTTTAACCTATCTTATTTCAATTTTGAGTTATAGCAGTTTTTAAGTTTTTATTGCTCTAAAAGCCTTTTCAGCCCATGAACAGTTGTTTGTGAGTTTCGAAAAAAGTGCAAGAGCTATTCAAACCCTATTTTCTGGGCAAGTAGGACCTGTAAATCTACACAATATATAGTTTAAAGTTTGAGTCTATCATATTAGGTTTTGGATTTATAGCTGTTTTTGTGTCTATTGCTTCAAAAGCATTTTCAGATAATTTGTGTGTTCTGAAGAAACTACAAGAGATATCTAAGCCATACTTTCTGTGCACGAGGGGCTTGTACATCTGCACAACATGTCTTTTAAAGTTTGAACCTATCTTATTGCATTTTTGAGTTATAGCAGTTTTTACTGTTTTATTGCTCCAAAAGCCTTTTCAGCCCATGAACAGTTGTTTGTGAGTTTCGAAAAAAGTGCAAGAGCTATTCGAACCCTTTTTGCTGGGCAAGTAGGACCTGTAAATCTACACAATATATAGTTTAAAGTTTGAGTCTATCATATTAGGTTTTGGATTTATAGCTGTTTTTGTATCTATTGCTTCAAAAGCATTTTCAGATAATTTGTGTGTTCTGAAGAAACTACAAGAGATATCTAACCCAAACTTTCTGTGCAAGAGGGGCTTGTATATCTGCACAACATGTCTTTTAAAGTTTGAACTTATCTTATTGCATTTTTGAGTTATAGCAGTTTTTAAGTTTTTATTGCTCCAAAAGCCTTTTCAGCCCATGAACAGTTGTTTGTGAGTTTTCGAAAAAAGTGCAAGAGCTATTCGAACCCTTTTTGCTGGGCAAGTAGGACCTGTAAATCTACACAATATATAGTTTAAAGTTTGAGTCTATCATATTAGGTTTTGGATTTATAGCTGTTTTTGTATCTATTGCTTCAAAAGCATTTTCAGATAATTTGTGTGTTCTGAAGAAACTACAAGAGATATCTAACCCAAACTTTCTGTGCAAGAAGGGCTTGTATATCTGCACAACATGTCTTTTAAAGTTTGAACTTATCTTATTGCATTTTTGAGTTATAGCAGTTTTTAAGTTTTTATTGCTCTAAAAGCCTTTTCAGCCCATGAACAGTTGTTTGTGAGTTTCGAAAAAAGTGCAAGAGCTATTCAAACCCTATTTTCTGGGCAAGTAGGACCTGTAAATCTACACAATATATAGTTTAAAGTTTGAGTCTATCATATTAGGTTTTGGATTTATAGCTGTTTTTGTGTCTATTGCTTCAAAAGCATTTTCAGATAATTTGTGTGTTCTGAAGAAACTACAAGAGATAACTAAGCCATACTTTCTATGCAAGAGGGGCTTGTACATCTGCACAACATGTCTTTTAAAGTTTGAACCTATCTTATTGCATTTTTGAGTTATAGCAGTTTTTAAGTTTTTATTGCTCCAAAAGCCTTTTCAGCCCATGAACAGTTGTTTGTGAGTTTTCGAAAAAAGTGCAAGAGCTATTCGAACCCTTTTTGCTGGGCAAGTAGGACCTGTAAATCTACACAATATATAGTTTAAAGTTTGAGTCTATCATATTAGGTTTTGGATTTATAGCTGTTTTTGTATCTATTGCTTCAAAAGCATTTTCAGATAATTTGTGTGTTCTGAAGAAACTACAAGAGATATCTAACCCAAACTTTCTGTGCAAGAGGGGCTTGTATATCTGCACAACATGTCTTTTAAAGTTTGAACTTATCTTATTGCATTTTTGAGTTATAGCAGTTTTTAAGTTTTTATTGCTCCAAAAGCCTTTTCAGCCCATGAACAGTTGTTTGTGAGTTTCGAAAAAAGTGCAAGAGCTATTCAAACCCTTTTTGCTGGGCAATTAGAACCTGTAAATCTACACAATATATAGTTTAAAGTTTGAGTCTATCATATTAGGTTTTGGATTTATAGCTGTTTTTGTGTCTATTGCTTCAAAAGCATTTTCAGATAATTTGTGTGTTCTGAAGAAACTACAAGAGATATCTAAGCCATACTTTCTGTGCAAGAGGGGCTTGTACATCTGTACAACATGTCTTTTAAAGTTTTAACCTATCTAATTTCAATTTTGAGTTATAGCAGTTTTTAAGTTTTTATTGCTCTAAAAGCCTTTTCAGCCCATGAACAGTTGTTTGTGAGTTTTCGAAAAAAGTGCAAGAGCTATTCGAACCCTTTTTGCTGGGCAAGTAGGACCTGTAAATCTACACAATATATAGTTTAAAGTTTGAGTCTATCATATTAGGTTTTGGATTTATAGCTGTTTTTGTATCTATTGCTTCAAAAGCATTTTCAGATAATTTGTGTGTTCTGAAGAAACTACAAGAGATATCTAACCCAAACTTTCTGTGCAAGAGGGGCTTGTATATCTGCACAACATGTCTTTTAAAGTTTGAACTTTTCTTATTGCATTTTTGAGTTATAGCAGTTTTTAAGTTTTTATTGCTCCAAAAGCCTTTTCAGCCCATGAACAGTTGTTTGTGAGTTTCGAAAAAAGTGCAAGAGCTATTCAAACCCTTTTTGCTGGGCAATTAGAACCTGTAAATCTACACAATATATAGTTCAAAGTTTGAGTCTATCACATTAGGTTTTGGATTTATAGCTGTTTTTGTGTCTATTGCTTCAAAAGCATTTTCAGATAATTTGTGTGTTCTGAAGAAACTACAAGAGATATCTAAGCCATACTTTCTGTGCAAGAGGGGCTTGTACATCTGTACAACATGTCTTTTAAAGTTTTAACCTATCTTATTTCAATTTTGAGTTATAGCAGTTTTTAAGTTTTTATTGCTCTAAAAGCCTTTTCAGCCCATGAACAGTTGTTTGTGAGTTTCGAAAAAAGTGCAAGAGCTATTCAAACCCTATTTTCTGGGCAAGTAGGACCTGTAAATCTACACAATATATAGTTTAAAGTTTGAGTCTATCATATTAGGTTTTGGATTTATAGCTGTTTTTGTGTCTATTGCTTCAAAAGCATTTTCAGATAATTTGTGTGTTCTGAAGAAACTACAAGAGATATCTAAGCCATACTTTCTGTGCACGAGGGGCTTGTACATCTGCACAACATGTCTTTTAAAGTTTGAACCTATCTTATTGCATTTTTGAGTTATAGCAGTTTTTACTGTTTTATTGCTCCAAAAGCCTTTTCAGCCCATGAACAGTTGTTTGTGAGTTTCGAAAAAAGTGCAAGAGCTATTCGAACCCTTTTTGCTGGGCAAGTAGGACCTGTAAATCTACACAATATATAGTTTAAAGTTTGAGTCTATCATATTAGGTTTTGGATTTATAGCTGTTTTTGTATCTATTGCTTCAAAAGCATTTTCAGATAATTTGTGTGTTCTGAAGAAACTACAAGAGATATCTAACCCAAACTTTCTGTGCAAGAGGGGCTTGTATATCTGCACAACATGTCTTTTAAAGTTTGAACTTATCTTATTGCATTTTTGAGTTATAGCAGTTTTTAAGTTTTTATTGCTCCAAAAGCCTTTTCAGCCCATGAACAGTTGTTTGTGAGTTTCGAAAAAAGTGCAAGAGCTATTCAAACCCTTTTTGCTGGGCAATTAGAACCTGTAAATCTACACAATATATAGTTTAAAGTTTGAGTCTATCACATTAGGTTTTGGATTTATAGCTGTTTTTGTGTCTATTGCTTCAAAAGCATTTTCAGATAATTTGTGTGTTCTGAAGAAACTACAAGAGATATCTAAGCCATACTTTCTGTGCAAGAGGGGCTTGTACATCTGTACAACATGTCTTTTAAAGTTTTAACCTATCTTATTTCAATTTTGAGTTATAGCAGTTTTTAAGTTTTTATTGCTCTAAAAGCCTTTTCAGCCCATGAACAGTTGTTTGTGAGTTTCGAAAAAAGTGCAAGAGCTATTCAAACCCTATTTTCTGGGCAAGTAGGACCTGTAAATCTACACAATATATAGTTTAAAGTTTGAGTCTATCATATTAGGTTTTGGATTTATAGCTGTTTTTGTGTCTATTGCTTCAAAAGCATTTTCAGATAATTTGTGTGTTCTGAAGAAACTACCAGAGATAACTAAGCCATACTTTCTGTGCAAGAGGGGCTTGTACATCTGCACAACATGTCTTTTAATGTTTGAACCTATCTTATTGCATTTTTGAGTTATAGCAGTTTTTACTGTTTTATTGCTCCAAAAGCCTTTTCAGCCCATGAACAGTTGTTTGTGAGTTTCGAAAAAAATGCAAGAGCTATTCGAACCCTTTTTGCTGGGCAAGTAGGACCTGTAAATCTACACAATATATAGTTTAAAGTTTGAGTCTATCATATTAGGTTTTGGATTTATAGCTGTTTTTGTATCTATTGCTTCAAAAGCATTTTCAGATAATTTGTGTGTTCTGAAGAAACTACAAGAGATATCTAACCCAAACTTTCTGTGCAAGAGGGGCTTGTATATCTGCACAACATGTCTTTTAAAGTTTGAACTTATCTTATTGCATTTTTGAGTTATAGCAGTTTTTAAGTTTTTATTGCTCCAAAAGCCTTTTCAGCCCATGAACAGTTGTTTGTGAGTTTCGAAAAAAGTGCAAGAGCTATTCAAACCCTTTTTGCTGGGCAATTAGAACCTGTAAATCTACACAATATATAGTTTAAAGTTTGAGTCTATCATATTAGGTTTTGGATTTATAGCTGTTTTTGTGTCTATTGCTTCAAAAGCATTTTCAGATAATTTGTGTGTTCTGAAGAAACTACAAGAGATATCTAAGCCATACTTTCTGTGCAAGAGGGGCTTGTACATCTGCACAACATGTCTTTTAAAGTTTGAACCTATCTTATTGCATTTTTGAGTTATAGCAGTTTTTAAGTTTTTATTGCTCTAAAAGCCTTTTCAGCCCATGAACAGTTGTTTGTGAGTTTCGAAAAAAGTGCAAGAGCTATTCAAACCCTTTTTGCTGGGCAAGTAGGACCTGTAAATCTACACAATATATAGTTTAAAGTTTGAGTCTATCATATTAGGTTTTGGATTTATAGCTGTTTTTGTATCTATTGCTTCAAAAGCATTTTCAGATAATTTGTGTGTTCTGAAGAAACTACAAGAGATATCTAACCCAAACTTTCTGTGCAAGAAGGGCTTGTATATCTGCACAACATGTCTTTTAAAGTTTGAACTTATCTTATTGCATTTTTGAGTTATAGCAGTTTTTAAGTTTTTATTGCTCCAAAAGCCTTTTCAGCCCATGAACAGTTGTTTGTGAGTTTGGAAAAAAGTGCAAGAGCTATTCAAACCCTATTTTCTGGGCAAGTAGGACCTGTAAATCTACACAATATATAGTTTAAAGTTTGAGTCTATCATATTAGGTTTTGGATTTATAGCTGTTTTTGTGTCTATTGCTTCAAAAGCATTTTCAGATAATTTGTGTGTTCTGAAGAAACTACAAGAGATAACTAAGCCATACTTTCTGTGCAAGAGGGGCTTGTACATCTGCACAACATGTCTTTTAAAGTTTGAACCTATCTTATTGCATTTTTGAGATATAGCAGTTTTTAAGTTTTTATTGCTCCAAAAGCCTTTTCAGCCCATGAACAGTTGTTTGTGAGTTTTCGAAAAAAGTGCAAGAGCTATTCGAACCCTTTTTGCTGGGCAAGTAGGACCTGTAAATCTACACAATATATAGTTTAAAGTTTGAGTCTATCATATTAGGTTTTGGATTTATAGCTGTTTTTGTATCTATTGCTTCAAAAGCATTTTCAGATAATTTGTGTGTTCTGAAGAAACTACAAGAGATATCTAACCCAAACTTTCTGTGCAAGAGGGGCTTGTATATCTGCACAACATGTCTTTTAAAGTTTGAACTTATCTTATTGCATTTTTGAGTTATAGCAGTTTTTAAGTTTTTATTGCTCCAAAAGCCTTTTCAGCCCATGAACAGTTGTTTGTGAGTTTCGAAAAAAGTGCAAGAGCTATTCGAACCCTTTTTGCTGGGCAAGTAGGACCTGTAAATCTACACAATATATAGTTTAAAGTTTGAGTCTATCATATTAGGTTTTGGATTTATAGCTGTTTTTGTATCTATTGCTTCAAAAGCATTTTCAGATAATTTGTGTGTTCTGAAGAAACTACAAGAGATATCTAACCCAAACTTTCTGTGCAAGAGGGGCTTGTATATCTGCACAACATGTCTTTTAAAGTTTGAACTTATCTTATTGCATTTTTGAGTTATAGCAGTTTTTAAGTTTTTATTGCTCCAAAAGCCTTTTCAGCCCATGAACAGTTGTTTGTGAGTTTCGAAAAAAGTGCAAGAGCTATTCAAACCCTTTTTGCTGGGCAATTAGAACCTGTAAATCTACACAATATATAGTTTAAAGTTTGAGTCTATCACATTAGGTTTTGGATTTATAGCTGTTTTTGTGTCTATTGCTTCAAAAGCATTTTCAGATAATTTGTGTGTTCTGAAGAAACTACAAGAGATATCTAAGCCATACTTTCTGTGCAAGAGGGGCTTGTACATCTGCACAACATGTCTTTTAATGTTTGAACCTATCTTATTGCATTTTTGAGTTATAGCAGTTTTTAAGTTTTTATTGCTCCAAAAGCCTTTTCAGCCCATGAACAGTTGTTTGTGAGTTTCGAAAAAAGTGCAAGAGCTATTCAAACCCTTTTTGCTGGGCAAGTAGGACCTGTAAATCTACACAATATATAGTTTAAAGTTTGAGTCTATCATATTAGGTTTTGGATTTATAGCTGTTTTTGTGTCTATTGCTTCAAAAGCATTTTCAGATAATTTGTGTGTTCTGAAGAAACTACAAGAGATATCTAACCCATACTTTCTGTGCACGAGGGGCTTGTACATCTGCACAACATGTCTTTTAAAGTTTGAACCTATCTTATTGCATTTTTGAGTTATAGCAGTTTTTACTGTTTTATTGCTCCAAAAGCCTTTTCAGCCCATGAACAGTTGTTTGTGAGTTTCGAAAAAAGTGCAAGAGCTATTCGAACCCTTTTTGCTGGGCAAGTAGGACCTGTAAATCTACACAATATATAGTTTAAAGTTTGAGTCTATCATATTAGGTTTTGGATTTATAGCTGTTTTTGTATCTATTGCTTCAAAAGCATTTTCAGATAATTTGTGTGTTCTGAAGAAACTACAAGAGATATCTAACCCAAACTTTCTGTGCAAGAGGGGCTTGTATATCTGCACAACATGTCTTTTAAAGTTTGAACTTATCTTATTGCATTTTTGAGTTATAGCAGTTTTTAAGTTTTTATTGCTCCAAAAGCCTTTTCAGCCCATGAACAGTTGTTTGTGAGTTTCGAAAAAAGTGCAAGAGCTATTCAAACCCTTTTTGCTGGGCAATTAGAACCTGTAAATCTACACAATATATAGTTTAAAGTTTGAGTCTATCATATTAGGTTTTGGATTTATAGCTGTTTTTGTGTCTATTGCTTCAAAAGCATTTTCAGATAATTTGTGTGTTCTGAAGAAACTACAAGAGATATCTAAGCCATACTTTCTGTGCAAGAGGGGCTTGTACATCTGTACAACATGTCTTTTAAAGTTTGAACATATCTTTTTTCAATTTTGAGTTATAGCAGTTTTTAAGTTTTTATTGCTCTAAAAGCCTTTTCAGCCCATGAACAGTTGTTTGTGAGTTTCGAAAAAAGTGCAAGAGCTATTCAAACCCTTTTTGCTGGGCAAGTAGGACCTGTAAATCTACACAATATATAGTTTAAAGTTTGAGTCTATCATATTAGGTTTTGGATTTATAGCTGTTTTTGTGTCTATTGCTTCAAAAGCATTTTCAGATAATTTGTGTGTTCTGAAGAAACTACAAGAGATATCTAACCCATACTTTCTGTGCACGAGGGGCTTGTACATCTGCACAACATGTCTTTTAAAGTTTGAACCTATCTTATTGCATTTTTGAGTTATAGCAGTTTTTACTGTTTTATTGCTCCAAAAGCCTTTTCAGCCCATGAACAGTTGTTTGTGAGTTTCGAAAAAAGTGCAAGAGCTATTCGAACCCTTTTTGCTGGGCAAGTAGGACCTGTAAATCTACACAATATATAGTTTAAAGTTTGAGTCTAACATATTAGGTTTTGGATTTATAGCTGTTTTTGTATCTATTGCTTCAAAAGCATTTTCAGATAATTTGTGTGTTCTGAAGAAACTACAAGAGATATCTAACCCAAACTTTCTGTGCAAGAGGGGCTTGTATATCTGCACAACATGTCTTTTAAAGTTTGAACTTATCTTATTGCATTTTTGAGTTATAGCAGTTTTTAAGTTTTTATTGCTCCAAAAGCCTTTTCAGCCCATGAACAGTTGTTTGTGAGTTTCGAAAAAAGTGCAAGAGCTATTCAAACCCTTTTTGCTGGGCAATTAGAACCTGTAAATCTACACAATATATAGTTTAAAGTTTGAGTCTATCATATTAGGTTTTGGATTTATAGCTGTTTTTGTGTCTATTGCTTCAAAAGCATTTTCAGATAATTTGTGTGTTCTGAAGAAACTACAAGAGATATCTAAGCCATACTTTCTGTGCAAGAGGGGCTTGTACATCTGTACAACATGTCTTTTAAAGTTTGAACCTATCTTATTTCAATTTTGAGTTATAGCAGTTTTTAAGTTTTTATTGCTCTAAAAGCCTTTTCAGCCCATGAACAGTTGTTTGTGAGTTTCGAAAAAAGTGCAAGAGCTATTCAAACCCTTTTTGCTGGGCAAGTAGGACCTGTAAATCTACACAATATATAGTTTAAAGTTTGAGTCTATCATATTAGGTTTTGGATTTATAGCTGTTTTTGTATCTATTGCTTCAAAAGCATTTTCAGATAATTTGTGTGTTCTGAAGAAACTACAAGAGATATCTAACCCAAACTTTCTGTGCAAGAAGGGCTTGTATATCTGCACAACATGTCTTTTAAAGTTTGAACTTATCTTATTGCATTTTTGAGTTATAGCAGTTTTTAAGTTTTTATTGCTCCAAAAGCCTTTTCAGCCCATGAACAGTTGTTTGTGAGTTTCGAAAAAAGTGCAAGAGCTATTCAAACCCTATTTTCTGGGCAAGTAGGACCTGTAAATCTACACAATATATAGTTTAAAGTTTGAGTCTATCATATTAGGTTTTGGATTTATAGCTGTTTTTGTGTCTATTGCTTCAAAAGCATTTTCAGATAATTTGTGTGTTCTGAAGAAACTACAAGAGATAACTAAGCCATACTTTCTGTGCACGAGGGGCTTGTACATCTGCACAACATGTCTTTTAAAGTTTGAACCTATCTTATTGCATTTTTGAGATATAGCAGTTTTTAAGTTTTTATTGCTCCAAAAGCCTTTTCAGCCCATGAACAGTTGTTTGTGAGTTTTCGAAAAAAGTGCAAGAGCTATTCGAACCCTTTTTGCTGGGCAAGTAGGACCTGTAAATCTACACAATATATAGTTTAAAGTTTGAGTCTATCATATTAGGTTTTGGATTTATAGCTGTTTTTGTATCTATTGCTTCAAAAGCATTTTCAGATAATTTGTGTGTTCTGAAGAAACTACAAGAGATATCTAACCCAAACTTTCTGTGCAAGAGGGGCTTGTATATCTGCACAACATGTCTTTTAAAGTTTGAACTTATCTTATTGCATTTTTGAGTTATAGCAGTTTTTAAGTTTTTATTGCTCCAAAAGCCTTTTCAGCCCATGAACAGTTGTTTGTGAGTTTCGAAAAAAGTGCAAGAGCTATTCGAACCCTTTTTGCTGGGCAAGTAGGACCTGTAAATCTACACAATATATAGTTTAAAGTTTGAGTCTATCATATTAGGTTTTGGATTTATAGCTGTTTTTGTATCTATTGCTTCAAAAGCATTTTCAGATAATTTGTGTGTTCTGAAGAAACTACAAGAGATATCTAACCCAAACTTTCTGTGCAAGAGGGGCTTGTATATCTGCACAACATGTCTTTTAAAGTTTGAACTTATCTTATTGCATTTTTGAGTTATAGCAGTTTTTAAGTTTTTATTGCTCCAAAAGCCTTTTCAGCCCATGAACAGTTGTTTGTGAGTTTCGAAAAAAGTGCAAGAGCTATTCAAACCCTTTTTGCTGGGCAATTAGAACCTGTAAATCTACACAATATATAGTTTAAAGTTTGAGTCTATCACATTAGGTTTTGGATTTATAGCTGTTTTTGTGTCTATTGCTTCAAAAGCATTTTCAGATAATTTGTGTGTTCTGAAGAAACTACAAGAGATATCTAAGCCATACTTTCTGTGCAAGAGGGGCTTGTACATCTGTACAACATGTCTTTTAAAGTTTTAACCTATCTTATTTCAATTTTGAGTTATAGCAGTTTTTAAGTTTTTATTGCTCTAAAAGCCTTTTCAGCCCATGAACAGTTGTTTGTGAGTTTCGAAAAAAGTGCAAGAGCTATTCAAACCCTATTTTCTGGGCAAGTAGGACCTGTAAATCTACACAATATATAGTTTAAAGTTTGAGTCTATCATATTAGGTTTTGGATTTATAGCTGTTTTTGTGTCTATTGCTTCAAAAGCATTTTCAGATAATTTGTGTGTTCTGAAGAAACTACAAGAGATAACTAAGCCATACTTTCTGTGCAAGAGGGGCTTGTACATCTGCACAACATGTCTTTTAATGTTTGAACCTATCTTATTGCATTTTTGAGTTATAGCAGTTTTTAAGTTTTTATTGCTCCAAAAGCCTTTTCAGCCCATGAACAGTTGTTTGTGAGTTTCGAAAAAAGTGCAAGAGCTATTCAAACCCTTTTTGCTGGGCAAGTAGGACCTGTAAATCTACACAATATATAGTTTAAAGTTTGAGTCTATCATATTAGGTTTTGGATTTATAGCTGTTTTTGTGTCTATTGCTTCAAAAGCATTTTCAGATAATTTGTGTGTTCTGAAGAAACTACAAGAGATATCTAACCCATACTTTCTGTGCACGAGGGGCTTGTACATCTGCACAACATGTCTTTTAAAGTTTGAACCTATCTTATTGCATTTTTGAGTTATAGCAGTTTTTACTGTTTTATTGCTCCAAAAGC
The DNA here is from genome assembly GCF_026437365.1 of Eucyclogobius newberryi. Lineage (NCBI taxonomy): Eukaryota > Metazoa > Chordata > Actinopteri > Gobiiformes > Gobiidae > Eucyclogobius > Eucyclogobius newberryi. The sequence goes on from NW_027315812.1 coordinate 28,914,046, forward strand.
CTTTTCAGCCCATGAACAGTTGTTTGTGAGTTTCGAAAAAAGTGCAAGAGCTATTCGAACCCTTTTTGCTGGGCAAGTAGGACCTGTAAATCTACACAATATATAGTTTAAAGTTTGAGTCTATCATATTAGGTTTTGGATTTATAGCTGTTTTTGTATCTATTGCTTCAAAAGCATTTTCAGATAATTTGTGTGTTCTGAAGAAACTACAAGAGATATCTAACCCAAACTTTCTGTGCAAGAGGGGCTTGTATATCTGCACAACATGTCTTTTAAAGTTTGAACTTATCTTATTGCATTTTTGAGTTATAGCAACTTTTAAGTTTTTATTGCTCCAAAAGCCTTTTCAGCCCATGAACAGTTGTTTGTGAGTTTCGAAAAAAGTGCAAGAGCTATTCAAACCCTTTTTGCTGGGCAATTAGAACCTGTAAATCTACACAATATATAGTTTAAAGTTTGAGTCTATCATATTAGGTTTTGGATTTATAGCTGTTTTTGTGTCTATTGCTTCAAAAGCATTTTCAGATAATTTGTGTGTTCTGAAGAAACTACAAGAGATATCTAAGCCATACTTTCTGTGCAAGAGGGGCTTGTACATCTGTACAACATGTCTTTTAAAGTTTGAACCTATCTTATTTCAATTTTGAGTTATAGCAGTTTTTAAGTTTTTATTGCTCTAAAAGCCTTTTCAGCCCATGAACAGTTGTTTGTGAGTTTCGAAAAAAGTGCAAGAGCTATTCAAACCCTTTTTGCTGGGCAAGTAGGACCTGTAAATCTACACAATATATAGTTTAAAGTTTGAGTCTATCATATTAGGTTTTGGATTTATAGCTGTTTTTGTGTCTATTGCTTCAAAAGCATTTTCAGATAATTTGTGTGTTCTGAAGAAACTACAAGAGATATCTAACCCATACTTTCTGTGCACGAGGGGCTTGTACATCTGCACAACATGTCTTTTAAAGTTTGAACCTATCTTATTGCATTTTTGAGTTATAGCAGTTTTTACTGTTTTATTGCTCCAAAAGCCTTTTCAGCCCATGAACAGTTGTTTGTGAGTTTCGAAAAAAGTGCAAGAGCTATTCGAACCCTTTTTGCTGGGCAAGTAGGACCTGTAAATCTACACAATATATAGTTTAAAGTTTGAGTCTATCATATTAGGTTTTGGATTTATAGCTGTTTTTGTATCTATTGCTTCAAAAGCATTTTCAGATAATTTGTGTGTTCTGAAGAAACTACAAGAGATATCTAACCCAAACTTTCTGTGCAAGAGGGGCTTGTATATCTGCACAACATGTCTTTTAAAGTTTGAACTTATCTTATTGCATTTTTGAGTTATAGCAGTTTTTAAGTTTTTATTGCTCCAAAAGCCTTTTCAGCCCATGAACAGTTGTTTGTGAGTTTCGAAAAAAGTGCAAGAGCTATTCAAACCCTTTTTGCTGGGCAATTAGAACCTGTAAATCTACACAATATATAGTTTAAAGTTTGAGTCTATCATATTAGGTTTTGGATTTATAGCTGTTTTTGTGTCTATTGCTTCAAAAGCATTTTCAGATAATTTGTGTGTTCTGAAGAAACTACAAGAGATATCTAAGCCATACTTTCTGTGCAAGAGGGGCTTGTACATCTGTACAACATGTCTTTTAAAGTTTGAACCTATCTTATTTTAATTTTGAGTTATAGCAGTTTTTAAGTTTTTATTGCTCTAAAAGCCTTTTCAGCCCATGAACAGTTGTTTGTGAGTTTCGAAAAAAGTGCAAGAGCTATTCAAACCCTTTTTGCTGGGCAAGTAGGACCTGTAAATCTACACAATATATAGTTTAAAGTTTGAGTCTATCATATTAGGTTTTGGATTTATAGCTGTTTTTGTGTCTATTGCTTCAAAAGCATTTTCAGATAATTTGTGTGTTCTGAAGAAACTACAAGAGATAACTAAGCCATACTTTCTGTGCAAGAGGGGCTTGTACATCTGCACAACATGTCTTTTAAAGTTTGAACCTATCTTATTGCATTTTTGAGTTATAGCAGTTTTTAAGTTTTTATTGCTCTAAAAGCCTTTTCAGCCCATGAACAGTTGTTTGTGAGTTTTCGAAAAAAGTGCAAGAGCTATTCGAACCCTTTTTGCTGGGCAAGTAGGACCTGTAAATCTACACAATATATAGTTTAAAGTTTGAGTCTATCATATTAGGTTTTGGATTTATAGCTGTTTTTGTATCTATTGCTTCAAAAGCATTTTCAGATAATTTGTGTGTTCTGAAGAAACTACAAGAGATATCTAACCCAAACTTTCTGTGCAAGAGGGGCTTGTACATCTGCACAACATGTCTTTTAATGTTTGAACCTATCTTATTGCATTTTTGAGTTATAGCAGTTTTTAAGTTTTTATTGCTCCAAAAGCCTTTTCAGCCCATGAACAGTTGTTTGTGAGTTTCGAAAAAAGTGCAAGAGCTATTCAAACCCTTTTTGCTGGGCAAGTAGGACCTGTAAATCTACACAATATATAGTTTAAAGTTTGAGTCTATCATATTAGGTTTTGGATTTATAGCTGTTTTTGTGTCTATTGCTTCAAAAGCATTTTCAGATAATTTGTGTGTTCTGAAGAAACTACAAGAGATAACTAAGCCATACTTTCTGTGCAAGAGGGGCTTGTACATCTGCACAACATGTATTTTAATGTTTGAACCTATCTTATTGCATTTTTGAGTTATAGCAGTTTTTAAGTTTTTATTGCTCCAAAAGCCTTTTCAGCCCATGAACAGTTGTTTGTGAGTTTCGAAAAAAGTGCAAGAGCTATTCAAACCCTTTTTGCTGGGCAAGTAGGACCTGTAAATCTACACAATATATAGTTTAAAGTTTGAGTCTATCATATTAGGTTTTGGATTTATAGCTGTTTTTGTGTCTATTGCTTCAAAAGCATTTTCAGATAATTTGTGTGTTCTGAAGAAACTACAAGAGATATCTAACCCATACTTTCTGTGCACGAGGGGCTTGTACATCTGCACAACATGTCTTTTAAAGTTTGAACCTATCTTATTGCATTTTTGAGTTATAGCAGTTTTTACTGTTTCATTGCTCCAAAAGCCTTTTCAGCCCATGAACAGTTGTTTGTGAGTTTCGAAAAAAGTGCAAGAGCTATTCGAACCCTTTTTGCTGGGCAAGTAGGACCTGTAAATCTACACAATATATAGTTTAAAGTTTGAGTCTATCATATTAGGTTTTGGATTTATAGCTGTTTTTGTGTCTATTGCTTCAAAAGCATTTTCAGATAATTTGTGTGTTCTGAAGAAACTACAAGAGATATCTAAGCCATACTTTCTGTGCAAGAGGGGCTTGTACATCTGTACAACATGTCTTTTAAAGTTTTAACCTATCTTATTTCAATTTTGAGTTATAGCAGTTTTTAAGTTTTTATTGCTCTAAAAGCCTTTTCAGCCCATGAACAGTTGTTTGTGAGTTTCGAAAAAAGTGCAAGAGCTATTCAAACCCTATTTTCTGGGCAAGTAGGACCTGTAAATCTACACAATATATAGTTTAAAGTTTGAGTCTATCATATTAGGTTTTGGATTTATAGCTGTTTTTGTGTCTATTGCTTCAAAAGCATTTTCAGATAATTTGTGTGTTCTGAAGAAACTACAAGAGATAACTAAGCCATACTTTCTGTGCAAGAGGGGCTTGTACATCTGCACAACATGTCTTTTAAAGTTTGAACTTATCTTATTGCATTTTTGAGTTATAGCAGTTTTTAAGTTTTTATTGCTCCAAAAGCCTTTTCAGCCCATGAACAGTTGTTTGTGAGTTTCGAAAAAAGTGCAAGAGCTATTCAAACCCTTTTTGCTGGGCAAGTAGGACCTGTAAATCTACACAATATATAGTTTAAAGTTTGAGTCTATCATATTAGGTTTTGGATTTATAGCTGTTTTTGTATCTATTGCTTCAAAAGCATTTTCAGATAATTTGTGTGTTCTGAAGAAACTACAAGAGATATCTAACCCAAACTTTCTGTGCAAGAGGGGCTTGTATATCTGCACAACATGTCTTTTAAAGTTTGAACTTTTCTTATTGCATTTTTGAGTTATAGCAGTTTTTAAGTTTTTATTGCTCCAAAAGCCTTTTCAGCCCATGAACAGTTGTTTGTGAGTTTCGAAAAAAGTGCAAGAGCTATTCAAACCCTTTTTGCTGGGCAATTAGAACCTGTAAATCTACACAATATATAGTTCAAAGTTTGAGTCTATCACATTAGGTTTTGGATTTATAGCTGTTTTTGTGTCTATTGCTTCAAAAGCATTTTCAGATAATTTGTGTGTTCTGAAGAAACTACAAGAGATATCTAAGCCATACTTTCTGTGCAAGAGGGGCTTGTACATCTGTACAACATGTCTTTTAAAGTTTTAACCTATCTTATTTCAATTTTGAGTTATAGCAGTTTTTAAGTTTTTATTGCTCTAAAAGCCTTTTCAGCCCATGAACAGTTGTTTGTGAGTTTCGAAAAAAGTGCAAGAGCTATTCAAACCCTATTTTCTGGGCAAGTAGGACCTGTAAATCTACACAATATATAGTTTAAAGTTTGAGTCTATCATATTAGGTTTTGGATTTATAGCTGTTTTTGTGTCTATTGCTTCAAAAGCATTTTCAGATAATTTGTGTGTTCTGAAGAAACTACAAGAGATAACTAAGCCATACTTTCTGTGCAAGAGGGGCTTGTACATCTGCACAACATGTCTTTTAAAGTTTGAACTTATCTTATTGCATTTTTGAGTTATAGCAGTTTTTAAGTTTTTATTGCTCCAAAAGCCTTTTCAGCCCATGAACAGTTGTTTGTGAGTTTCGAAAAAAGTGCAAGAGCTATTCAAACCCTTTTTGCTGGGCAAGTAGGACCTGTAAATCTACACAATATATAGTTTAAAGTTTGAGTCTATCATATTAGGTTTTGGATTTATAGCTGTTTTTGTATCTATTGCTTCAAAAGCATTTTCAGATAATTTGTGTGTTCTGAAGAAACTACAAGAGATATCTAACCCAAACTTTCTGTGCAAGAGGGGCTTGTATATCTGCACAACATGTCTTTTAAAGTTTGAACTTTTCTTATTGCATTTTTGAGTTATAGCAGTTTTTAAGTTTTTATTGCTCCAAAAGCCTTTTCAGCCCATGAACAGTTGTTTGTGAGTTTCGAAAAAAGTGCAAGAGCTATTCAAACCCTTTTTGCTGGGCAATTAGAACCTGTAAATCTACACAATATATAGTTCAAAGTTTGAGTCTATCACATTAGGTTTTGGATTTATAGCTGTTTTTGTGTCTATTGCTTCAAAAGCATTTTCAGATAATTTGTGTGTTCTGAAGAAACTACAAGAGATATCTAAGCCATACTTTCTGTGCAAGAGGGGCTTGTACATCTGTACAACATGTCTTTTAAAGTTTTAACCTATCTTATTTCAATTTTGAGTTATAGCAGTTTTTAAGTTTTTATTGCTCTAAAAGCCTTTTCAGCCCATGAACAGTTGTTTGTGAGTTTCGAAAAAAGTGCAAGAGCTATTCAAACCCTATTTTCTGGGCAAGTAGGACCTGTAAATCTACACAATATATAGTTTAAAGTTTGAGTCTATCATATTAGGTTTTGGATTTATAGCTGTTTTTGTGTCTATTGCTTCAAAAGCATTTTCAGATAATTTGTGTGTTCTGAAGAAACTACAAGAGATAACTAAGCCATACTTTCTGTGCAAGAGGGGCTTGTACATCTGCACAACATGTCTTTTAATGTTTGAACCTATCTTATTGCATTTTTGAGTTATAGCAGTTTTTAAGTTTTTATTGCTCCAAAAGCCTTTTCAGCCCATGAACAGTTGTTTGTGAGTTTCGAAAAAAGTGCAAGAGCTATTCAAACCCTTTTTGCTGGGCAAGTAGGACCTGTAAATCTACACAATATATAGTTTAAAGTTTGAGTCCATCATATTAGGTTTTGGATTTATAGCTGTTTTTGTGTCTATTGCTTCAAAAGCATTTTCAGATAATTTGTGTGTTCTGAAGAAACTACAAGAGATATCTAACCCATACTTTCTGTGCACGAGGGGCTTGTACATCTGCACAACATGTCTTTTAAAGTTTGAACCTATCTTATTGCATTTTTGAGTTATAGCAGTTTTTACTGTTTTATTGCTCCAAAAGCCTTTTCAGCCCATGAACAGTTGTTTGTGAGTTTCGAAAAAAGTGCAAGAGCTATTCGAACCCTTTTTGCTGGGCAAGTAGGACCTGTAAATCTACACAATATATAGTTTAAAGTTTGAGTCTATCATATTAGGTTTTGGATTTATAGCTGTTTTTGTATCTATTGCTTCAAAAGCATTTTCAGATAATTTGTGTGTTCTGAAGAAACTACAAGAGATATCTAACCCAAACTTTCTGTGCAAGAGGGGCTTGTATATCTGCACAACATGTCTTTTAAAGTTTGAACTTATCTTATTGCATTTTTGAGTTATAGCAGTTTTTAAGTTTTTATTGCTCCAAAAGCCTTTTCAGCCCATGAACAGTTGTTTGTGAGTTTCGAAAAAAGTGCAAGAGCTATTCAAACCCTTTTTGCTGGGCAATTAGAACCTGTAAATCTACACAATATATAGTTTAAAGTTTGAGTCTATCACATTAGGTTTTGGATTTATAGCTGTTTTTGTGTCTATTGCTTCAAAAGCATTTTCAGATAATTTGTGTGTTCTGAAGAAACTACAAGAGATATCTAAGCCATACTTTCTGTGCAAGAGGGGCTTGTACATCTGTACAACATGTCTTTTAAAGTTTTAACCTATCTTATTTCAATTTTGAGTTATAGCAGTTTTTAAGTTTTTATTGCTCTAAAAGCCTTTTCAGCCCATGAACAGTTGTTTGTGAGTTTCGAAAAAAGTGCAAGAGCTATTCAAACCCTATTTTCTGGGCAAGTAGGACCTGTAAATCTACACAATATATAGTTTAAAGTTTGAGTCTATCATATTAGGTTTTGGATTTATAGCTGTTTTTGTGTCTATTGCTTCAAAAGCATTTTCAGATAATTTGTGTGTTCTGAAGAAACTACAAGAGATAACTAAGCCATACTTTCTGTGCAAGAGGGGCTTGTACATCTGCACAACATGTCTTTTAATGTTTGAACCTATCTTATTGCATTTTTGAGTTATAGCAGTTTTTAAGTTTTTATTGCTCCAAAAGCCTTTTCAGCCCATGAACAGTTGTTTGTGAGTTTCGAAAAAAGTGCAAGAGCTATTCAAACCCTTTTTGCTGGGCAAGTAGGACCTGTAAATCTACACAATATATAGTTTAAAGTTTGAGTCTATCATATTAGGTTTTGGATTTATAGCTGTTTTTGTGTCTATTGCTTCAAAAGCATTTTCAGATAATTTGTGTGTTCTGAAGAAACTACAAGAGATATCTAACCCATACTTTCTGTGCACGAGGGGCTTGTACATCTGCACAACATGTCTTTTAAAGTTTGAACCTATCTTATTGCATTTTTGAGTTATAGCAGTTTTTACTGTTTTATTGCTCCAAAAGCCTTTTCAGCCCATGAACAGTTGTTTGTGAGTTTCGAAAAAAATGCAAGAGCTATTCGAACCCTTTTTGCTGGGCAAGTAGGACTTGTAAATCTACACAATATATAGTTTAAAGTTTGAGTCTATCATATTAGGTTTTGGATTTATAGCTGTTTTTGTATCTATTGCTTCAAAAGCATTTTCAGATAATTTGTGTGTTCTGAAGAAACTACAAGAGATATCTAACCCAAACTTTCTGTGCAAGAGGGGCTTGTATATCTGCACAACATGTCTTTTAAAGTTTGAACTTATCTTATTGCATTTTTGAGTTATAGCAGTTTTTAAGTTTTTATTGCTCCAAAAGCCTTTTCAGCCCATGAACAGTTGTTTGTGAGTTTCGAAAAAAGTGCAAGAGCTATTCAAACCCTTTTTGCTGGGCAATTAGAACCTGTAAATCTACACAATATATAGTTTAAAGTTTGAGTCTATCATATTAGGTTTTGGATTTATAGCTGTTTTTGTGTCTATTGCTTCAAAAGCATTTTCAGATAATTTGTGTGTTCTGAAGAAACTACAAGAGATATCTAAGCCATACTTTCTGTGCAAGAGGGGCTTGTACATCTGTACAACATGTCTTTTAAAGTTTGAACCTATCTTATTTCAATTTTGAGTTATAGCAGTTTTTAAGTTTTTATTGCTCTAAAAGCCTTTTCAGCCCATGAACAGTTGTTTGTGAGTTTCGAAAAAAGTGCAAGAGCTATTCAAACCCTTTTTGCTGGGCAAGTAGGACCTGTAAATCTACACAATATATAGTTTAAAGTTTGAGTCTATCATATTAGGTTTTGGATTTATAGCTGTTTTTGTGTCTATTGCTTCAAAAGCATTTTCAGATAATTTGTGTGTTCTGAAGAAACTACAAGAGATAACTAAGCCATACTTTCTGTGCAAGAGGGGCTTGTACATCTGCACAACATGTCTTTTAAAGTTTGAACCTATCTTATTGCATTTTTGAGTTATAGCAGTTTTTAAGTTTTTATTGCTCCAAAAGCCTTTTCAGCCCATGAACAGTTGTTTGTGAGTTTTCGAAAAAAGTGCAAGAGCTATTCGAACCCTTTTTGCTGGGCAAGTAGGACCTGTAAATCTACACAATATATAGTTTAAAGTTTGAGTCTATCATATTAGGTTTTGGATTTATAGCTGTTTTTGTATCTATTGCTTCAAAAGCATTTTCAGATAATTTGTGTGTTCTGAAGAAACTACAAGAGATATCTAACCCAAACTTTCTGTGCAAGAAGGGCTTGTATATCTGCACAACATGTCTTTTAAAGTTTGAACTTATCTTATTGCATTTTTGAGTTATAGCAGTTTTTAAGTTTTTATTGCTCCAAAAGCCTTTTCAGCCCATGAACAGTTGTTTGTGAGTTTCGAAAAAAGTGCAAGAGCTATTCAAACCCTATTTTCTGGGCAAGTAGGACCTGTAAATCTACACAATATATAGATTAAAGTTTGAGTCTATCATATTAGGTTTTGGATTTATAGCTGTTTTTGTGTCTATTGCTTCAAAAGCATTTTCAGATAATTTGTGTGTTCTGAAGAAACTACAAGAGATAACTAAGCCATACTTTCTGTGCAAGAGGGGCTTGTACATCTGCACAACATGTCTTTTAAAGTTTGAACCTATCTTATTGCATTTTTGAGATATAGCAGTTTTTAAGTTTTTATTGCTCCAAAAGCCTTTTCAGCCCATGAACAGTTGTTTGTGAGTTTTCGAAAAAAGTGCAAGAGCTATTCGAACCCTTTTTGCTGGGCAAGTAGGACCTGTAAATCTACACAATATATAGTTTAAAGTTTGAGTCTATCATATTAGGTTTTGGATTTATAGCTGTTTTTGTATCTATTGCTTCAAAAGCATTTTCAGATAATTTGTGTGTTCTGAAGAAACTACAAGAGATATCTAACCCAAACTTTTTGTGCAAGAGGGGCTTGTATATCTGCACAACATGTCTTTTAAAGTTTGAACTTATCTTATTGCATTTTTGAGTTATAGCAGTTTTTAAGTTTTTATTGCTCCAAAAGCCTTTTCAGCCCATGAACAGTTGTTTGTGAGTTTCGAAAAAAGTGCAAGAGCTATTCAAACCCTTTTTGCTGGGCAATTAGAACCTGTAAATCTACACAATATATAGTTTAAAGTTTGAGTCTATCATATTAGGTTTTGGATTTATAGCTGTTTTTGTGTCTATTGCTTCAAAAGCATTTTCAGATAATTTGTGTGTTCTGAAGAAACTACAAGAGATATCTAAGCCATACTTTCTGTGCAAGAGGGGCTTGTACATCTGTACAACATGTCTTTTAAAGTTTTAACCTATCTAATTTCAATTTTGAGTTATAGCAGTTTTTAAGTTTTTATTGCTCTAAAAGCCTTTTCAGCCCATGAACAGTTGTTTGTGAGTTTTCGAAAAAAGTGCAAGAGCTATTCGAACCCTTTTTGCTGGGCAAGTAGGACCTGTAAATCTACACAATATATAGTTTAAAGTTTGAGTCTATCATATTAGGTTTTGGATTTATAGCTGTTTTTGTATCTATTGCTTTAAAAGCATTTTCAGATAATTTGTGTGTTCTGAAGAAACTACAAGAGATATCTAACCCAAACTTTCTGTGCAAGAGGGGCTTGTATATCTGCACAACATGTCTTTTAAAGTTTGAACTTTTCTTATTGCATTTTTGAGTTATAGCAGTTTTAAGTTTTTATTGCTCCAAAAGCCTTTTCAGCCCATGAACAGTTGTTTGTGAGTTTCGAAAAAAGTGCAAGAGCTATTCAAACCCTTTTTGCTGGGCAATTAGAACCTGTAAATCTACACAATATATAGTTTAAAGTTTGAGTCTATCACATTAGGTTTTGGATTTATAGCTGTTTTTGTGTCTATTGCTTCAAAAGCATTTTCAGATAATTTGTGTGTTCTGAAGAAACTACAAGAGATATCTAAGCCATACTTTCTGTGCAAGAGGGGCTTGTACATCTGTACAACATGTCTTTTAAAGTTTTAACCTATCTTATTTCAATTTTGAGTTATAGCAGTTTTTAAGTTTTTATTGCTCTAAAAGCCTTTTCAGCCCATGAACAGTTGTTTGTGAGTTTCGAAAAAAGTGCAAGAGCTATTCAAACCCTATTTTCTGGGCAAGTAGGACCTGTAAATCTACACAATATATAGTTTAAAGTTTGAGTCTATCATATTAGGTTTTGGATTTATAGCTGTTTTTGTGTCTATTGCTTCAAAAGCATTTTCAGATAATTTGTGTGTTCTGAAGGAACTACAAGAGATAACTAAGCCATACTTTCTGTGCAAGAGGGGCTTGTACATCTGCACAACATGTCTTTTAATGTTTGAACCTATCTTATTGCATTTTTGAGTTATAGCAGTTTTTAAGTTTTTATTACTCCAAAAGCCTTTTCAGCCCATGAACAGTTGTTTGTGAGTTTCGAAAAAAGTGCAAGAGCTATTCAAACCCTTTTTGCTGGGCAAGTAGGACCTGTAAATCTACACAATATATAGTTTAAAGTTTGAGTCCATCATATTAGGTTTTGGATTTATAGCTGTTTTTGTGTCTATTGCTTCAAAAGCATTTTCAGATAATTTGTGTGTTCTGAAGAAACTACAAGAGATATCTAACCCATACTTTCTGTGCACGAGGGGCTTGTACATCTGCACAACATGTCTTTTAAAGTTTGAACCTATCTTATTGCATTTTTGAGTTATAGCAGTTTTTACTGTTTTATTGCTCCAAAAGCCTTTTCAGCCCATGAACAGTTGTTTGTGAGTTTCGAAAAAAGTGCAAGAGCTATTCAAACCCTTTTTGCTGGGCAAGTAGGACCTGTAAATCTACACAATATATAGTTTAAAGTTTGAGTCTATCATATTAGGTTTTGGATTTATAGCTGTTTTTGTATCTATTGCTTCAAAAGCATTTTCAGATAATTTGTGTGTTCTGAAGAAACTACAAGAGATATCTAACCCAAACTTTCTGTGCAAGAGGGGCTTGTATATCTGCACAACATGTCTTTTAAAGTTTGAACTTATCTTATTGCATTTTTGAGTTATAGCAGTTTTTAAGTTTTTATTGCTCCAAAAGCCTTTTCAGCCCATGAACAGTTGTTTGTGAGTTTCGAAAAAAGTGCAAGAGCTATTCAAACCCTTTTTGCTGGGCAATTAGAACCTGTAAATCTACACAATATATAGTTTAAAGTTTGAGTCTATCACATTAGGTTTTGGATTTATAGCTGTTTTTGTGTCTATTGCTTCAAAAGCATTTTCAGATAATTTGTGTGTTCTGAAGAAACTACAAGAGATATCTAAGCCATACTTTCTGTGCAAGAGGGGCTTGTACATCTGTACAACATGTCTTTTAAAGTTTTAACCTATCTTATTTCAATTTTGAGTTATAGCAGTTTTTAAGTTTTTATTGCTCTAAAAGCCTTTTCAGCCCATGAACAGTTGTTTGTGAGTTTCGAAAAAAGTGCAAGAGCTATTCAAACCCTATTTTCTGGGCAAGTAGGACCTGTAAATCTACACAATATATAGTTTAAAGTTTGAGTCTATCATATTAGGTTTTGGATTTATAGCTGTTTTTGTGTCTATTGCTTCAAAAGAATTTTCAGATAATTTGTGTGTTCTGAAGAAACTACAAGAGATAACTAAGCCATACTTTCTGTGCAAGAGGGGCTTGTACATCTGCACAACATGTCTTTTAATGTTTGAACCTATCTTATTGCATTTTTGAGTTATAGCAGTTTTTAAGTTTTTATTGCTCCAAAAGCCTTTTCAGCCCATGAACAGTTGTTTGTGAGTTTCGAAAAAAGTGCAAGAGCTATTCAAACCCTTTTTGCTGGGCAAGTAGGACCTGTAAATCTACACAATATATAGTTTAAAGTTTGAGTCTATCATATTAGGTTTTGGATTTATAGCTGTTTTTGTGTCTATTGCTTCAAAAGCATTTTCAGATAATTTGTGTGTTCTGAAGAAACTACAAGAGATATCTAACCCATACTTTCTGTGCACGAGGGGCTTGTACATCTGCACAACATGTCTTTTAAAGTTTGAACCTATCTTATTGCATTTTTGAGTTATAGCAGTTTTTACTGTTTTATTGCTCCAAAAGCCTATTCAGCCCATGAACAGTTGTTTGTGAGTTTCGAAAAAAGTGCAAGAGCTATTCGAACCCTTTTTGCTGGGCAAGTAGGACCTGTAAATCTACACAATATATAGTTTAAAGTTTGAGTCTATCATATTAGGTTTTGGATTTATAGCTGTTTTTGTATCTATTGCTTCAAAAGCATTTTCAGATAATTTGTGTGTTCTGAAGAAACTACAAGAGATATCTAACCCAAACTTTCTGTGCAAGAGGGGCTTGTATATCTGCACAACATGTCTTTTAAAGTTTGAACTTATCTTATTGCATTTTTGAGTTATAGCAGTTTTTAAGTTTTTATTGCTCCAAAAGCCTTTTCAGCCCATGAACAGTTGTTTGTGAGTTTCGAAAAAAGTGCAAGAGCTATTCAAACCCTTTTTGCTGGGCAATTAGAACCTGTAAATCTACACAATATATAGTTTAAAGTTTGAGTCTATCACATTAGGTTTTGGATTTATAGCTGTTTTTGTGTCTATTGCTTCAAAAGCATTTTCAGATAATTTGTGTGTTCTGAAGAAACTACAAGAGATATCTAAGCCATACTTTCTGTGCAAGAGGGGCTTGTACATCTGTACAACATGTCTTTTAAAGTTTTAACCTATCTTATTTCAATTTTGAGTTATAGCAGTTTTTAAGTTTTTATTGCTCTAAAAGCCTTTTCAGCCCATGAACAGTTGTTTGTGAGTTTCGAAAAAAGTGCAAGAGCTATTCAAACCCTATTTTCTGGGCAAGTAGGACCTGTAAATCTACACAATATATAGTTTAAAGTTTGAGTCTATCATATTAGGTTTTGGATTTATAGCTGTTTTTGTGTCTATTGCTTCAAAAGCATTTTCAGATAATTTGTGTGTTCTGAAGAAACTACAAGAGATAACTAAGCCATACTTTCTGTGCAAGAGGGGCTTGTACATCTGCACAACATGTCTTTTAAAGTTTGAACCTATCTTATTGCATTTTTGAGTTATAGCAGTTTTTAAGTTTTTATTGCTCCAAAAGCCTTTTCAGCCCATGAACAGTTGTTTGTGAGTTTTCGAAAAAAGTGCAAGAGCTATTCGAACCCTTTTTGCTGGGCAAGTAGGACCTGTAAATCTACACAATATATAGTTTAAAGTTTGAGTCTATCATATTAGGTTTTGGATTTATAGCTGTTTTTGTATCTATTGCTTCAAAAGCATTTTCAGATAATTTGTGTGTTCTGAAGAAACTACAAGAGATATCTAACCCAAACTTTCTGTGCAAGAAGGGCTTGTATATCTGCACAACATGTCTTTTAAAGTTTGAACTTATCTTATTGCATTTTTGAGTTATAGCAGTTTTTAAGTTTTTATTGCTCCAAAAGCCTTTTCAGCCCATGAACAGTTGTTTGTGAGTTTCGAAAAAAGTGCAAGAGCTATTCAAACCCTATTTTCTGGGCAAGTAGGACCTGTAAATCTACACAATATATAGTTTAAAGTTTGAGTCTATCATATTAGGTTTTGGATTTATAGCTGTTTTTGTGTCTATTGCTTCAAAAGCATTTTCAGATAATTTGTGTGTTCTGAAGAAACTACAAGAGATATCTAACCCAAACTTTCTGTGCAAGAGGGGCTTGTATATCTGCACAACATGTCTTTTAAAGTTTGAACTTATCTTATTGCATTTTTGAGTTATAGCAGTTTTTAAGTTTTTATTGCTCCAAAAGCCTTTTCAGCCCATGAACAGTTGTTTGTGAGTTTCGAAAAAAGTGCAAGAGCTATTCAAACCCTTTTTGCTGGGCAATTAGAACCTGTAAATCTACACAATATATAGTTTAAAGTTTGAGTCTATCATATTAGGTTTTGGATTTATAGCTGTTTTTGTGTCTATTGCTTCAAAAGCATTTTCAGATAATTTGTGTGTTCTGAAGAAACTACAAGAGATATCTAAGCCATACTTTCTGTGCAAGAGGGGCTTGTACATCTGTACAACATGTCCTTTAAAGTTTTAACCTATCTTATTTCAATTTTGAGTTATAGCAGTTTTTAAGTTTTTATTGCTCTAAAAGCCTTTTCAGCCCATGAACAGTTGTTTGTGAGTTTTCGAAAAAAGTGCAAGAGCTATTCGAACCCTTTTTGCTGGGCAAGTAGGACCTGTAAATCTACACAATATATAGTTTAAAGTTTGAGTCTATCATATTAGGTTTTGGATTTATAGCTGTTTTTGTATCTATTGCTTCAAAAGCATTTTCAGATAATTTGTGTGTTCTGAAGAAACTACAAGAGATATCTAACCCAAACTTTCTGTGCAAGAGGGGCTTGTATATCTGCACAACATGTCTTTTAAAGTTTGAACTTTTCTTATTGCATTTTTGAGTTATAGCAGTTTTTAAGTTTTTATTGCTCCAAAAGCCTTTTCAGCCCATGAACAGTTGTTTGTGAGTTTCGAAAAAAGTGCAAGAGCTATTCAAACCCTTTTTGCTGGGCAATTAGAACCTGTAAATCTACACAATATATAGTTTAAAGTTTGAGTCTATCACATTAGGTTTTGGATTTATAGCTGTTTTTGTGTCTATTGCTTCAAAAGCATTTTCAGATAATTTGTGTGTTCTGAAGAAACTACAAGAGATATCTAAGCCATACTTTCTGTGCAAGAGGGGCTTGTACATCTGTACAACATGTCTTTTAAAGTTTTAACCTATCTTATTTCAATTTTGAGTTATAGCAGTTTTTAAGTTTTTATTGCTCTAAAAGCCTTTTCAGCCCATGAACAGTTGTTTCTGAGTTTCGAAAAAAGTGCAAGAGCTATTCAAACCCTATTTTCTGGGCAAGTAGGACCTGTAAATCTACACAATATATAGTTTAAAGTTTGAGTCTATCATATTAGGTTTTGGATTTATAGCTGTTTTTGTGTCTATTGCTTCAAAAGCATTTTCAGATAATTTGTGTGTTCTGAAGAAACTACAAGAGATAACTAAGCCATACTTTCTGTGCAAGAGGGGCTTGTACATCTGCACAACATGTCTTTTAATGTTTGAACCTATCTTATTGCATTTTTGAGTTATAGCAGTTTTTAAGTTTTTATTGCTCCAAAAGCCTTTTCAGCCCATGAACAGTTGTTTGTGAGTTTCGAAAAAAGTGCAAGAGCTATTCAAATCCTTTTTAATGGGCAAGTAGGATATGTAAATCTACACAATATATAGTTTAAAGTTTGAGTCTATCATATTAGGTTTTGGATTTATAGCTGTTTTTGTGTCTATTGCTTCAAAAGCATTTTCAGATAATTTGTGTGTTCTGAAGAAACTACAAGAGATATCTAACCCATACTTTCTGTGCACGAGGGGCTTGTACATCTGCACAACATGTCTTTTAAAGTTTGAACCTATCTTATTGCATTTTTGAGTTATAGCAGTTTTTACTGTTTTATTGCTCCAAAAGCCTTTTCAGCCCATGAACAGTTGTTTGTGAGTTTCGAAAAAAGTGCAAGAGCTATTCGAACCCTTTTTGCTGGGCAAGTAGGACCTGTAAATCTACACAATATATAGTTTAAAGTTTGAGTCTATCATATTAGGTTTTGGATTTATAGCTGTTTTTGTATCTATTGCTTCAAAAGCATTTTCAGATAATTTGTGTGTTCTGAAGAAACTACAAGAGATATCTAACCAAAACTTTCTGTGCAAGAGGGGCTTGTATATCTGCACAACATGTCTTTTAAAGTTTGAACTTATCTTATTGCATTTTTGAGTTATAGCAGTTTTTAAGTTTTTATTGCTCCAAAAGCCTTTTCAGCCCATGAACAGTTGTTTGTGAGTTTCGAAAAAAGTGCAAGAGCTATTCAAACCCTTTTTGCTGGGCAATTAGAACCTGTAAATCTACACAATATATAGTTTAAAGTTTGAGTCTATCATATTAGGTTTTGGATTTATAGCTGTTTTTGTATCTATTGCTTCAAAAGCATTTTCAGATAATTTGTGTGTTCTGAAGAAACTACAAGAGATATCTAACCCAAACTTTCTGTGCAAGAGGGGCTTGTATATCTGCACAACATGTCTTTTAAAGTTTGAACTTTTCTTATTGCATTTTTGAGTTATAGCAGTTTTTAAGTTTTTATTGCTCCAAAAGCCTTTTCAGCCCATGAACAGTTGTTTGTGAGTTTCGAAAAAAGTGCAAGAGCTATTCAAACCCTTTTTGCTGGGCAATTAGAACCTGTAAATCTACACAATATATAGTTTAAAGTTTGAGTCTATCACATTAGGTTTTGGATTTATAGCTGTTTTTGTGTCTATTGCTTCAAAAGCATTTTCAGATAATTTGTGTGTTCTGAAGAAACTACAAGAGATATCTAAGCCATACTTTCTGTGCAAGAGGGGCTTGTACATCTGTACAACATGTCTTTTAAAGTTTTAACCTATCTTATTTCAATTTTGAGTTATAGCAGTTTTTAAGTTTTTATTGCTCTAAAAGCCTTTTCAGCCCATGAACAGTTGTTTGTGAGTTTCGAAAAAAGTGCAAGAGCTATTCAAACCCTATTTTCTGGGCAAGTAGGACCTGTAAATCTACACAATATATAGTTTAAAGTTTGAGTCTATCATATTAGGTTTTGGATTTATAGCTGTTTTTGTGTCTATTGCTTCAAAAGCATTTTCAGATAATTTGTGTGTTCTGAAGAAACTACAAGAGATAACTAAGCCATACTTTCTGTGCAAGAGGGGCTTGTACATCTGCACAACATGTCTTTTAATGTTTGAACCTATCTTATTGCATTTTTGAGTTATAGCAGTTTTTAAGTTTTTATTGCTCCAAAAGCCTTTTCAGCCCATGAACAGTTGTTTGTGAGTTTCGAAAAAAGTGCAAGAGCTATTCAAATCCTTTTTAATGGGCAAGTAGGATATGTAAATCTACACAATATATAGTTTAAAGTTTGAGTCTATCATATTAGGTTTTGGATTTATAGCTGTTTTTGTGTCTATTGCTTCAAAAGCATTTTCAGATAATTTGTGTGTTCTGAAGAAACTACAAGAGATATCTAACCCATACTTTCTGTGCACGAGGGGCTTGTACATCTGCACAACATGTCTTTTAAAGTTTGAACCTATCTTATTGCATTTTTGAGTTATAGCAGTTTTTACTGTTTTATTGCTCCAAAAGCCTTTTCAGCCCATGAACAGTTGTTTGTGAGTTTCGAAAAAAGTGCAAGAGCTATTCGAACCCTTTTTGCTGGGCAAGTAGGACCTGTAAATCTACACAATATATAGTTTAAAGTTTGAGTCTATCATATTAGGTTTTGGATTTATAGCTGTTTTTGTATCTATTGCTTCAAAAGCATTTTCAGATAATTTGTGTGTTCTGAAGAAACTACAAGAGATATCTAACCAAAACTTTCTGTGCAAGAGGGGCTTGTATATCTGCACAACATGTCTTTTAAAGTTTGAACTTATCTTATTGCATTTTTGAGTTATAGCAGTTTTTAAGTTTTTATTGCTCCAAAAGCCTTTTCAGCCCATGAACAGTTGTTTGTGAGTTTCGAAAAAAGTGCAAGAGCTATTCAAACCCTTTTTGCTGGGCAATTAGAACCTGTAAATCTACACAATATATAGTTTAAAGTTTGAGTCTATCATATTAGGTTTTGGATTTATAGCTGTTTTTGTGTCTATTGCTTCAAAAGCATTTTCAGATAATTTGTGTGTTCTGAAGAAACTACAAGAGATATCTAAGCCATACTTTCTGTGCAAGAGGGGCTTGTACATCTGTACAACATGTTCTTTAAAGTTTTAACCTATCTTATTTCAATTTTGAGTTATAGCAGTTTTTAAGTTTTTATTGCTCTAAAAGCCTTTTCAGCCCATGAACAGTTGTTTGTGAGTTTTCGAAAAAAGTGCAAGAGCTATTCGAACCCTTTTTGCTGGGCAAGTAGGACCTGTAAATCTACACAATATATAGTTTAAAGTTTGAGTCTATCATATTAGGTTTTGGATTTATAGCTGTTTTTGTATCTATTGCTTCAAAAGCATTTTCAGATAATTTGTGTGTTCTGAAGAAACTACAAGAGATATCTAACCCAAACTTTCTGTGCAAGAGGGGCTTGTATATCTGCACAACATGTCTTTTAAAGTTTGAACTTTTCTTATTGCATTTTTGAGTTATAGCAGTTTTTAAGTTTTTATTGCTCCAAAAGCCTTTTCAGCCCATGAACAGTTGTTTGTGAGTTTCGAAAAAAGTGCAAGAGCTATTCAAACCCTTTTTGCTGGGCAATTAGAACCTGTAAATCTACACAATATATAGTTTAAAGTTTGAGTCTATCACATTAGGTTTTGGATTTATAGCTTTTTTTGTGTCTATTGCTTCAAAAGCATTTTCAGATAATTTGTGTGTTCTGAAGAAACTACAAGAGATATCTAAGCCATACTTTCTGTGCAAGAGGGGCTTGTACATCTGTACAACATGTCTTTTAAAGTTTTAACCTATCTTATTTCAATTTTGAGTTATAGCAGTTTTTAAGTTTTTATTGCTCTAAAAGCCTTTTCAGCCCATGAACAGTTGTTTGTGAGTTTCGAAAAAAGTGCAAGAGCTATTCAAACCCTATTTTCTGGGCAAGTAGGACCTGTAAATCTACACAATATATAGTTTAAAGTTTGAGTCTATCATATTAGGTTTTGGATTTATAGCTGTTTTTGTGTCTATTGCTTCAAAAGCATTTTCAGATAATTTGTGTGTTCTGAAGAAACTACAAGAGATAACTAAGCCATACTTTCTGTGCAAGAGGGGCTTGTACATCTGCACAACATGTCTTTTAATGTTTGAACCTATCTTATTGCATTTTTGAGTTATAGCAGTTTTTACTGTTTTATTGCTCCAAAAGCCTTTTCAGCCCATGAACAGTTGTTTGTGAGTTTCGAAAAAAGTGCAAGAGCTATTCAAACCCTATTTTCTGGGCAAGTAGGACCTGTAAATTTACACAATATATAGTTTAAAGTTTGAGTCTATCATATTAGGTTTTGGATTTATAGCTGTTTTTGTATCTATTGCTTCAAAAGCATTTTCAGATAATTTGTGTGTTCTGAAGAAACTACAAGAGACATCTAACCCAAACTTTCTGTGCAAGAGGGGCTTGTATATCTGCACAACATGTCTTTTAAAGTTTGAACTTATCTTATTGCATTTTTGAGTTATAGCAGTTTTTAAGTTTTTATTGCTCCAAAAGCCTTTTCAGCCCATGAACAGTTGTTTGTGAGTTTCGAAAAAAGTGCAAGAGCTATTCAAACCCTTTTTGCTGGGCAATTAGAACCTGTAAATCTACACAATATATAGTTTAAAGTTTGAGTCTATCACATTAGGTTTTGGATTTATAGCTGTTTTTGTGTCTATTGCTTCAAAAGCATTTTCAGATAATTTGTGTGTTCTGAAGAAACTACAAGAGATATCTAAGCCATACTTTCTGTGCAAGAGGGGCTTGTACATCTGTACAACATGTTCTTTAAAGTTTTAACCTATCTTATTTCAATTTTGAGTTATAGCAGTTTTTAAGTTTTTATTGCTCTAAAAGCCTTTTCAGCCCATGAACAGTTGTTTGTGAGTTTTCGAAAAAAGTGCAAGAGCTATTCGAACCCTTTTTGCTGGGCAAGTAGGACCTGTAAATCTACACAATATATAGTTTAAAGTTTGAGTCTATCATATTAGGTTTTGGATTTATAGCTGTTTTTGTATCTATTGCTTCAAAAGCATTTTCAGATAATTTGTGTGTTCTGAAGAAACTACAAGAGATATCTAACCCAAACTTTCTGTGCAAGAGGGGCTTGTATATCTGCACAACATGTCTTTTAAAGTTTGAACTTTTCTTATTGCATTTTTGAGTTATAGCAGTTTTTAAGTTTTTATTGCTCCAAAAGCCTTTTCAGCCCATGAACAGTTGTTTGTGAGTTTCGAAAAAAGTGCAAGAGCTATTCAAACCCTTTTTGCTGGGCAATTAGAACCTGTAAATCTACACAATATATAGTTTAAAGTTTGAGTCTATCACATTAGGTTTTGGATTTATAGCTGTTTTTGTGTCTATTGCTTCAAAAGCATTTTCAGATAATTTGTGTGTTCTGAAGAAACTACAAGAGATATCTAAGCCATACTTTCTGTGCAAGAGGGGCTTGTACATCTGTACAACATGTCTTTTAAAGTTTTAACCTATCTTATTTCAATTTTGAGTTATAGCAGTTTTTAAGTTTTTATTGCTCTAAAAGCCTTTTCAGCCCATGAACAGTTGTTTGTGAGTTTCGAAAAAAGTGCAAGAGCTATTCAAACCCTATTTTCTGGGCAAGTAGGACCTGTAAATCTACACAATATATAGTTTAAAGTTTGAGTCTATCATATTAGGTTTTGGATTTATAGCTGTTTTTGTGTCTATTGCTTCAAAAGCATTTTCAGATAATTTGTGTGTTCTGAAGAAACTACAAGAGATAACTAAGCCATACTTTCTGTGCAAGAGGGGCTTGTACATCTGCACAACATGTCTTTTAATGTTTGAACCTATCTTATTGCATTTTTGAGTTATAGCAGTTTTTACTGTTTTATTGCTCCAAAAGCCTTTTCAGCCCATGAACAGTTGTTTGTGAGTTTCGAAAAAAGTGCAAGAGCTATTCAAACCCTATTTTCTGGGCAAGTAGGACCTGTAAATTTACACAATATATAGTTTAAAGTTTGAGTCTATCATATTAGGTTTTGGATTTATAGCTGTTTTTGTGTCTATTGCTTCAAAAGCATTTTCAGATAATTTGTGTGTTCTGAAGAAACTACAAGAGATAACTAAGCCATACTTTCTGTGCAAGAGGGGCTTGTACATCTGCACAACATGTCTTTTAAAGTTTGAACCTATCTTATTGCATTTTTGAGTTATAGCAGTTTTTAAGTTTTTATTGCTCCAAAAGCCTTTTCAGCCCATGAACAGTTGTTTGTGAGTTTTCGAAAAAAGTGCAAGAGCTATTCGAACCCTTTTTGCTGGGCAAGTAGGACCTGTAAATCTACACAATATATAGTTTAAAGTTTGAGTCTATCATATTAGGTTTTGGATTTATAGCTGTTTTTGTATCTATTGCTTCAAAAGCATTTTCAGATAATTTGTGTGTTCTGAAGAAACTACAAGAGATATCTAACCCAAACTTTCTGTGCAAGAGGGGCTTGTATATCTGCACAACATGTATTTTAAAGTTTGAACTTATCTTATTGCATTTTTGAGTTATAGCAGTTTTTAAGTTTTTATTGCTCCAAAAGCCTTTTCAGCCCATGAACAGTTGTTTGTGAGTTTCGAAAAAAGTGCAAGAGCTATTCAAACCCTTTTTGCTGGGCAATTAGAACCTGTAAATCTACACAATATATAGTTTAAAGTTTGAGTCTATCATATTAGGTTTTGGATTTATAGCTGTTTTTGTGTCTATTGCTTCAAAAGCATTTTCAGATAATTTGTGTGTTCTGAAGAAACTACAAGAGATATCTAAGCCATACTTTCTGTGCAAGAGGGGCTTGTACATCTGTACAACATGTCTTTTAAAGTTTGAACCTATCTTATTTCAATTTTGAGTTATAGCAGTTTTTAAGTTTTTATTGCTCTAAAAGCCTTTTCAGCCCATGAACAGTTGTTTGTGAGTTTTCGAAAAAAGTGCAAGAGCTATTCGAACCCTTTTTGCTGGGCAAGTAGGACCTGTAAATCTACACAATATATAGTTTAAAGTTTGAGTCTATCATATTAGGTTTTGGATTTATAGCTGTTTTTGTATCTATTGCTTCAAAAGCATTTTCAGATAATTTGTGTGTTCTGAAGAAACTACAAGAGATATCTAACCCAAACTTTCTGTGCAAGAGGGGCGTGTATATCTGCACAACATGTCTTTTAAAGTTTGAACTTTTCTTATTGCATTTTTGAGTTATAGCAGTTTTTAAGTTTTTATTGCTCTAAAAGCCTTTTCAGCCCATGAACAGTTGTTTGTGAGTTTTCGAAAAAAGTGCAAGAGCTATTCAAACCCTTTTTGCTGGGCAAGTAGGACCTGTAAATCTACACAATATATAGTTTAAAGTTTGAGTCTATCACATTAGGTTTTGGATTTATAGCTGTTTTTGTGTCTATTGCTTCAAAAGCATTTTCAGATAATTTGTGTGTTCTGAAGAAACTACAAGAGATATCTAAGCCATACTTTCTGTGCAAGAGGTGCTTGTACATCTGTACAACATGTCTTTTAAAGTTTTAACCTATCTTATTTCAATTTTGAGTTATAGCAGTTTTTAAGTTTTTATTGCTCTAAAAGCCTTTTCAGCCCATGAACAGTTGTTTGTGAGTTTCGAAAAAAGTGCAAGAGCTATTCAAACCCTATTTTCTGGGCAAGTAGGACCTGTAAATCTACACAATATATAGTTTAAAGTTTGAGTCTATCATATTAGGTTTTGGATTTATAGCTGTTTTTGTGTCTATTGCTTCAAAAGCATTTTCAGATAATTTGTGTGTTCTGAAGAAACTACAAGAGATAACTAAGCCATACTTTCTGTGCAAGAGGGGCTTGTACATCTGCACAACATGTCTTTTAAAGTTTGAACCTATCTTATTGCATTTTTGAGTTATAGCAGTTTTTAAGTTTTTATTGCTCCAAAAGCCTTTTCAGCCCATGAACAGTTGTTTGTGAGTTTTCGAAAAAAGTGCAAGAGCTATTCGAACCCTTTTTGCTGGGCAAGTAGGACCTGTAAATCTACACAATATATAGTTTAAAGTTTGAGTCTATCATATTAGGTTTTGGATTTATAGCTGTTTTTGTATCTATTGCTTCAAAAGCATTTTCAGATAATTTGTGTGTTCTGAAGAAACTACAAGAGATATCTAACCCAAACTTTCTGTGCAAGAAGGGCTTGTATATCTGCACAACATGTCTTTTAAAGTTTGAACTTATCTTATTGCATTTTTGAGTTATAGCAGTTTTTAAGTTTTTATTGCTCCAAAAGCCTTTTCAGCCCATGAACAGTTGTTTGTGAGTTTCGAAAAAAGTGCAAGAGCTATTCAAACCCTATTTTCTGGGCAAGTAGGACCTGTAAATCTACACAATATATAGTTTAAAGTTTGAGTCTATCATATTAGGTTTTGGATTTATAGCTGTTTTTGTGTCTATTGCTTCAAAAGCATTTTCAGATAATTTGTGTGTTCTGAAGAAACTACAAGAGATATCTAACCCAAACTTTCTGTGCAAGAGGGGCTTGTATATCTGCACAACATGTCTTTTAAAGTTTGAACTTATCTTATTGCATTTTTGAGTTATAGCAGTTTTTAAGTTTTTATTGCTCCAAAAGCCTTTTCAGCCCATGAACAGTTGTTTGTGAGTTTCGAAAAAAGTGCAAGAGCTATTCAAACCCTTTTTGCTGGGCAATTAGAACCTGTAAATCTACACAATATATAGTTTAAAGTTTGAGTCTATCATATTAGGTTTTGGATTTATAGCTGTTTTTGTGTCTATCTCTTCAAAAGCATTTTCAGATAATTTGTGTGTTCTGAAGAAACTACAAGAGATATCTAAGCCATACTTTCTGTGCAAGAGGGGCTTGTACATCTGTACAACATGTCCTTTAAAGTTTTAACCTATCTTATTTCAATTTTGAGTTATAGCAGTTTTTAAGTTTTTATTGCTCTAAAAGCCTTTTCAGCCCATGAACAGTTGTTTGTGAGTTTTCGAAAAAAGTGCAAGAGCTATTCGAACCCTTTTTGCTGGGCAAGTAGGACCTGTAAATCTACACAATATATAGTTTAAAGTTTGAGTCTATCATATTAGGTTTTGGATTTATAGCTGTTTTTGTATCTATTGCTTCAAAAGCATTTTCAGATAATTTGTGTGTTCTGAAGAAACTACAAGAGATATCTAACCCAAACTTTCTGTGCAAGAGGGGCTTGTATATCTGCACAACATGTCTTTTAAAGTTTGAACTTTTCTTATTGCATTTTTGAGTTATAGCAGTTTTTAAGTTTTTATTGCTCCAAAAGCCTTTTCAGCCCATGAACAGTTGTTTGTGAGTTTCGAAAAAAGTGCAAGAGCTATTCAAACCCTTTTTGCTGGGCAATTAGAACCTGTAAATCTACACAATATATAGTTTAAAGTTTGAGTCTATCACATTAGGTTTTGGATTTATAGCTGTTTTTGTGTCTATTGCTTCAAAAGCATTTTCAGATAATTTGTGTGTTCTGAAGAAACTACAAGAGATATCTAAGCCATACTTTCTGTGCAAGAGGGGCTTGTACATCTGTACAACATGTCTTTTAAAGTTTTAACCTATCTTATTTCAATTTTGAGTTATAGCAGTTTTTAAGTTTTTATTGCTCTAAAAGCCTTTTCAGCCCATGAACAGTTGTTTGTGAGTTTCGAAAAAAGTGCAAGAGCTATTCAAACCCTATTTTCTGGGCAAGTAGGACCTGTAAATCTACACAATATATAGTTTAAAGTTTGAGTCTATCATATTAGGTTTTGGATTTATAGCTGTTTTTGTGTCTATTGCTTCAAAAGCATTTTCAGATAATTTGTGTGTTCTGAAGAAACTACAAGAGATAACTAAGCCATACTTTCTGTGCAAGAGGGGCTTGTACATCTGCACAACATGTCTTTTAATGTTTGAACCTATCTTATTGCATTTTTGAGTTATAGCAGTTTTTAAGTTTTTATTGCTCCAAAAGCCTTTTCAGCCCATGAACAGTTGTTTGTGAGTTTCGAAAAAAGTGAAAGAGCTATTCAAATCCTTTTTAATGGGCAAGTAGGATATGTAAATCTACACAATATATAGTTTAAAGTTTGAGTCTATCATATTAGGTTTTGGATTTATAGCTGTTTTTGTGTCTATTGCTTCAAAAGCATTTTCAGATAATTTGTGTGTTCTGAAGAAACTACAAGAGATATCTAACCCATACTTTCTGTGCACGAGGGGCTTGTACATCTGCACAACATGTCTTTTAAAGTTTGAACCTATCTTATTGCATTTTTGAGTTATAGCAGTTTTTAAGTTTTTATTGCTCCAAAAGCCTTTTCAGCCCATGAACAGTTGTTTGTGAGTTTCGAAAAAAGTGCAAGAGCTATTCAAACCCTTTTTGCTGGGCAATTAGAACCTGTAAATCTACACAATATATAGTTTAAAGTTTGAGTCTATCATATTAGGTTTTGGATTTATAGCTGTTTTTGTGTCTATCTCTTCAAAAGCATTTTCAGATAATTTGTGTGTTCTGAAGAAACTACAAGAGATATCTAAGCCATACTTTCTGTGCAAGAGGGGCTTGTACATCTGTACAACATGTCCTTTAAAGTTTTAACCTATCTTATTTCAATTTTGAGTTATAGCAGTTTTTAAGTTTTTATTGCTCTAAAAGCCTTTTCAGCCCATGAACAGTTGTTTGTGAGTTTTCGAAAAAAGTGCAAGAGCTATTCGAACCCTTTTTGCTGGGCAAGTAGGACCTGTAAATCTACACAATATATAGTTTAAAGTTTGAGTCTATCATATTAGGTTTTGGATTTATAGCTGTTTTTGTATCTATTGCTTCAAAAGCATTTTCAGATAATTTGTGTGTTCTGAAGAAACTACAAGAGATATCTAACCCAAACTTTCTGTGCAAGAGGGGCTTGTATATCTGCACAACATGTCTTTTAAAGTTTGAACTTTTCTTATTGCATTTTTGAGTTATAGCAGTTTTTAAGTTTTTATTGCTCCAAAAGCCTTTTCAGCCCATGAACAGTTGTTTGTGAGTTTCGAAAAAAGTGCAAGAGCTATTCAAACCCTTTTTGCTGGGCAATTAGAACCTGTAAATCTACACAATATATAGTTTAAAGTTTGAGTCTATCACATTAGGTTTTGGATTTATAGCTGTTTTTGTGTCTATTGCTTCAAAAGCATTTTCAGATAATTTGTGTGTTCTGAAGAAACTACAAGAGATATCTAAGCCATACTTTCTGTGCAAGAGGGGCTTGTACATCTGTACAACATGTCTTTTAAAGTTTTAACCTATCTTATTTCAATTTTGAGTTATAGCAGTTTTTAAGTTTTTATTGCTCTAAAAGCCTTTTCAGCCCATGAACAGTTGTTTGTGAGTTTCGAAAAAAGTGCAAGAGCTATTCAAACCCTATTTTCTGGGCAAGTAGGACCTGTAAATCTACACAATATATAGTTTAAAGTTTGAGTCTATCATATTAGGTTTTGGATTTATAGCTGTTTTTGTGTCTATTGCTTCAAAAGCATTTTCAGATAATTTGTGTGTTCTGAAGAAACTACAAGAGATAACTAAGCCATACTTTCTGTGCAAGAGGGGCTTGTACATCTGCACAACATGTCTTTTAATGTTTGAACCTATCTTATTGCATTTTTGAGTTATAGCAGTTTTTAAGTTTTTATTGCTCCAAAAGCCTTTTCAGCCCATGAACAGTTGTTTGTGAGTTTCGAAAAAAGTGAAAGAGCTATTCAAATCCTTTTTAATGGGCAAGTAGGATATGTAAATCTACACAATATATAGTTTAAAGTTTGAGTCTATCATATTAGGTTTTGGATTTATAGCTGTTTTTGTGTCTATTGCTTCAAAAGCATTTTCAGATAATTTGTGTGTTCTGAAGAAACTACAAGAGATATCTAACCCATACTTTCTGTGCACGAGGGGCTTGTACATCTGCACAACATGTCTTTTAAAGTTTGAACCTATCTTATTGCATTTTTGAGTTATAGCAGTTTTTACTGTTTTATTGCTCCAAAAGCCTTTTCAGCCCATGAACAGTTGTTTGTGAGTTTCGAAAAAAGTGCAAGAGCTATTCGAACCTTTTTTGCTGGGCAAGTAGGACCTGTAAATCTACACAATATATAGTTTAAAGTTTGAGTCTATCATATTAGGTTTTGGATTTATAGCTGTTTTTGTGTCTATTGCTTCAAAAGCATTTTCAGATAATTTTTGTGTTCTGAAGAAACTACAAGAGATATCTAAGCCATACTTTCTGTGCAAGAGGGGCTTGTACATCTGTACAACATGTCTTTTAAAGTTTTAACCTATCTAATTTCAATTTTGAGTTATAGCAGTTTTTAAGTTTTTATTGCTCTAAAAGCCTTTTCAGCCCATTAACAGTTGTTTGTGAGTTTTCGAAAAAAGTGCAAGAGCTATTCGAACCCTTTTTGCTGGGCAAGTAGGACCTGTAAATCTACACAATATATAGTTTAAAGTTTGAGTCTATCATATTAGGTTTTGGATTTATAGCTGTTTTTGTATCTATTGCTTCAAAAGCATTTTCAGATAATTTGTGTGTTCTGAAGAAACTACAAGAGATATCTAACCCAAACTTTCTGTGCAAGAGGGGCTTGTATATCTGCACAACATGTCTTTTAAAGTTTGAACTTTTCTTATTGCATTTTTGAGTTATAGCAGTTTTTAAGTTTTTATTGCTCCAAAAGCCTTTTCAGCCCATGAACAGTTGTTTGTGAGTTTCGAAAAAAGTGCAAGAGCTATTCAAACCCTATTTTCTGGGCAAGTAGGACCTGTAAATCTACACAATATATAGTTTAAAGTTTGAGTCTATCATATTAGGTTTTGGATTTATAGCTGTTTTTGTGTCTATTGCTTCAAAAGCATTTTCAGATAATTTGTGTGTTCTGAAGAAACTACAAGAGATAACTAAGCCATACTTTCTGTGCAAGAGGGGCTTGTACATCTGCACAACATGTCTTTTAATGTTTGAACCTATCTTATTGCATTTTTGAGTTATAGCAGTTTTTAAGTTTTTATTGCTCCAAAAGCCTTTTCAGCCCATGAACAGTTGTTTGTGAGTTTCGAAAAAAGTGCAAAAGCTATTCAAACCCTTTTTGCTGGGCAAGTAGGACCTGTAAATCTACACAATATATAGTTTAAAGTTTGAGTCTATCATATTAGGTTTTGGATTTATAGCTGTTTTTGTGTCTATTGCTTCAAAAGCATTTTCAGATAATTTGTGTGTTCTGAAGAAACTACAAGAGATATCTAACCCATACTTTCTGTGCACGAGGGGCTTGTACATCTGCACAACATGTCTTTTAAAGTTTGAACCTATCTTATTGCATTTTTGAGTTATAGCAGTTTTTACTGTTTTATTGCTCCAAAAGCCTTTTCAGCCCATGAACAGTTGTTTGTGAGTTTCGAAAAAAGTGCAAGAGCTATTCGAACCCTTTTTGCTGGGCAAGTAGGACCTGTAAATCTACACAATATATAGTTTAAAGTTTGAGTCTATCATATTAGGTTTTGGATTTATAGCTGTTTTTGTGTCTATTGCTTCAAAAGCATTTTCAGATAATTTGTGTGTTCTGAAGAAACTACAAGAGATATCTAACCCAAACTTTCTGTGCAAGAGGGGCTTGTATATCTGCACAACATGTCTTTTAAAGTTTGAACTTATCTTATTGCATTTTTGAGTTATAGCAGTTTTTAAGTTTTTATTGCTCCAAAAGCCTTTTCAGCCCATGAACAGTTGTTTGTGAGTTTCGAAAAAAGTGCAAGAGCTATTCAAACCCTTTTTGCTGGGCAATTAGAACCTGTAAATCTACGCAATATATAGTTTAAAGTTTGAGTCTATCACATTAGGTTTTGGATTTATAGCTGTTTTTGTGTCTATTGCTTCAAAAGCATTTTCAGATAATTTGTGTGTTCTGAAGAAACTACAAGAGATATCTAAGCCATACTTTCTGTGCAAGAGGGGCTTGTACATCTGTACAACATGTCTTTTAAAGTTTTAACCTATCTTATTTCAATTTTGAGTTATAGCAGTTTTTAAGTTTTTATTGCTCTAAAAGCCTTTTCAGCCCATGAACAGTTGTTTGTGAGTTTTCGAAAAAAGTGCAAGAGCTATTCGAACCCTTTTTGCTGGGCAAGTAGGACCTGTAAATCTACACAATATATAGTTTAAAGTTTGAGTCTATCATATTAGGTTTTGGATTTATAGCTGTTTTTGTATCTATTGCTTCAAAAGCATTTTCAGATAATTTGTGTGTTCTGAAGAAACTACAAGAGATATCTAACCCAAACTTTCTGTGCAAGAGGGGCTTGTATATCTGCACAACATGTCTTTTAAAGTTTGAACTTATCTTATTGCATTTTTGAGTTATAGCAGTTTTTAAGTTTTTATTGCTCCAAAAGCCTTTTCAGCCCATGAACAGTTGTTTGTGAGTTTCGAAAACAGTGCAAGAGCTATTCGAACCCTTTTTGCTGGGCAATTAGGAGCTGTAAATCTACACAATATATAGTTTAAAGTTTGAGTCTATCATATTAGGTTTTGGATTTATAGCTGTTTTTGTGTCTATTGCTTCAAAAGCATTTTCAGATAATTTGTGTGTTCTGAAGAAACTACAAGAGATATCTAACCCAAACTTTCTGTGCAAGAGGGGCTTGTACATCTGCACAACATGTCTTTTAAAGTTTGAACTTATCTTATTGCATTTTTGAGTTATAGCAGTTTTTAAGTTTTTATTGCTCCAAAAGCCTTTTCAGCCCATGAACAGTTGTTTGTGAGTTTCGAAAAAAGTGCAAGAGCCATTCAAACCCTTTTTGCTGGGCAATTAGAACCTGTAAATCTACACAATATATAGTTTAAAGTTTGAGTCTATCACATTAGGTTTTGGATTTATAGCTGTTTTTGTGTCTATTGCTTCAAAAGCATTTTCAGATAATTTGTGTGTTCTGAAGAAACTACAAGAGATATCTAAGCCATACTTTCTGTGCAAGAGGGGCTTGTACATCTGCACAACATGTCTTTTAAAGTTTCAACCTATCTTATTTCAATTTTGAGTTATAGCAGTTTTTAAGTTTTTATTGCTCTAAAAGCCTTTTCAGCCCATGAACAGTTGTTTGTGAGTTTCGAAAAAAGTGCAAGAGCTATTCAAACCCTATTTTCTGGGCAAGTAGGACCTGTAAATCTACACAATATATAGTTTAAAGTTTGAGTCTATCATATTAGGTTTTGGATTTATAGCTGTTTTTGTGTCTATTGCTTCAAAAGCATTTTCAGATAATTTGTGTGTTCTGAAGAAACTACAAGAGATAACTAAGCCATACTTTCTGTGCAAGAGGGGCTTGTACATCTGCACAACATGTCTTTTAATGTTTGAACCTATCTTATTGCATTTTTGAGTTATAGCAGTTTTTAAGTTTTTATTGCTCCAAAAGCCTTTTCAGCCCATGAACAGTTGTTTGTGAGTTTTCGAAAAAAGTGCAAGAGCTATTCGAACCCTTTTTGCTGGGCAAGTAGGACCTGTAAATCTACACAATATATAGTTTAAAGTTTGAGTCTATCATATTAGGTTTTGGATTTATAGCTGTTTTTGTATCTATTGCTTCAAAAGCATTTTCAGATAATTTGTGTGTTCTGAAGAAACTACAAGAGATATCTAACCCAAACTTTCTGTGCAAGAAGGGCTTGTATATCTGCACAACATGTCTTTTAAAGTTTGAACTTATCTTATTGCATTTTTGAGTTATAGCAGTTTTTAAGTTTTTATTGCTCCAAAAGCCTTTTCAGCCCATGAACAGTTGTTTGTGAGTTTCGAAAAAAGTGCAAGAGCTATTCAAACCCTATTTTCTGGGCAAGTAGGACCTGTAAATCTACACAATATATAGTTTAAAGTTTGAGTCTATCATATTAGGTTTTGGATTTATAGCTGTTTTTGTGTCTATTGCTTCAAAAGCATTTTCAGATAATTTGTGTGTTCTGAAGAAACTACAAGAGATAACTAAGCCATACTTTCTGTGCAAGAGGGGCTTGTACATCTGCACAACATGTCTTTTAAAGTTTGAACCTATCTTATTGCATTTTTGAGTTATAGCAGTTTTTAAGTTTTTATTGCTCCAAAAGCCTTTTCAGCCCATGAACAGTTGTTTGTGAGTTTTCGAAAAAAGTGCAAGAGCTATTCGAACCCTTTTTGCTGGGCAAGTAGGACCTGTAAATCTACACAATATATAGTTTAAAGTTTGAGTCTATCATATTAGGTTTTGGATTTATAGCTGTTTTTGTATCTATTGCTTCAAAAGCATTTTCAGATAATTTGTGTGTTCTGAAGAAACTACAAGAGATATCTAACCCAAACTTTCTGTGCAAGAGGGGCTTGTATATCTGCACAACATGTCTTTTAAAGTTTGAACTTATCTTATTGCATTTTTGAGTTATAGCAGTTTTTAAGTTTTTATTGCTCCAAAAGCCTTTTCAGCCCATGAACAGTTGTTTGTGAGTTTCGAAAAAAGTGCAAGAGCTATTCAAACCCTTTTTGCTGGGCAATTAGAACCTGTAAATCTACACAATATATAGTTTAAAGTTTGAGTCTATCATATTAGGTTTTGGATTTATAGCTGTTTTTGTGTCTATTGCTTCAAAAGCATTTTCAGATAATTTGTGTGTTCTGAAGAAACTACAAGAGATATCTAAGCCATACTTTCTGTGCAAGAGGGGCTTGTACATCTGTACAACATGTCTTTAAAAGTTTTAACCTATCTTATTTCAATTTTGAGTTATAGCAGTTTTTAAGTTTTTATTGCTCTAAAAGCCTTTTCAGCCCATGAACAGTTGTTTGTGAGTTTTCGAAAAAAGTGCAAGAGCTATTCGAACCCTTTTTGCTGGGCAAGTAGGACCTGTAAATCTACACAATATATAGTTTAAAGTTTGAGTCTATCATATTAGGTTTTGGATTTATAGCTGTTTTTGTATCTATTGCTTCAAAAGCATTTTCAGATAATTTGTGTGTTCTGAAGAAACTACAAGAGATATCTAACCCAAACTTTCTGTGCAAGAGGGGCTTGTATATCTGCACAACATGTCTTTTAAAGTTTGAACTTTTCTTATTGCATTTTTGAGTTATAGCAGTTTTTAAGTTTTTATTGCTCCAAAAGCCTTTTCAGCCCATGAACAGTTGTTTGTGAGTTTCGAAAAAAGTGCAAGAGCTATTCAAACCCTTTTTGCTGGGCAATTAGAACCTGTAAATCTACACAATATATAGTTTAAAGTTTGAGTCTATCACATTAGGTTTTGGATTTATAGCTGTTTTTGTGTCTATTGCTTCAAAAGCATTTTCAGATAATTTGTGTGTTCTGAAGAAACTACAAGAGATATCTAAGCCATACTTTCTGTGCAAGAGGGGCTTGTACATCTGTACAACATGTCTTTTAAAGTTTTAACCTATCTTATTTCAATTTTGAGTTATAGCAGTTTTTAAGTTTTTATTGCTCTAAAAGCCTTTTCAGCCCATGAACAGTTGTTTGTGAGTTTCGAAAAAAGTGCAAGAGCTATTCAAACCCTATTTTCTGGGCAAGTAGGACCTGTAAATCTACACAATATATAGTTTAAAGTTTGAGTCTATCATATTAGGTTTTGGATTTATAGCTGTTTTTGTGTCTATTGCTTCAAAAGCATTTTCAGATAATTTGTGTGTTCTGAAGAAACTACAAGAGATAACTAAGCCATACTTTCTGTGCAAGAGGGGCTTGTACATCTGCACAACATGTCTTTTAATGTTTGAACCTATCTTATTGCATTTTTGAGTTATAGCAGTTTTTAAGTTTTTATTGCTCCAAAAGCCTTTTCAGCCCATGAACAGTTGTTTGTGAGTTTCGAAAAAAGTGCAAGAGCTATTCAAACCCTTTTTGCTGGGCAAGTAGGACCTGTAAATCTACACAATATATAGTTTAAAGTTTGAGTCCATCATATTAGGTTTTGGATTTATAGCTGTTTTTGTGTCTATTGCTTCAAAAGCATTTTCAGATAATTTGTGTGTTCTGAAGAAACTACAAGAGATATCTAACCCATACTTTCTGTGCACGAGGGGCTTGTACATCTGCACAACATGTCTTTTAAAGTTTGAACCTATCTTATTGCATTTTTGAGTTATAGCAGTTTTTACTGTTTTATTGCTCCAAAAGCCTTTTCAGCCCATGAACAGTTGTTTGTGAGTTTCGAAAAAAGTGCAAGAGCTATTCGAACCCTTTTTGCTGGGCAAGTAGGACCTGTAAATCTACACAATATATAGTTTAAAGTTTGAGTCTATCATATTAGGTTTTGGATTTATAGCTGTTTTTGTATCTATTGCTTCAAAAGCATTTTCAGATAATTTGTGTGTTCTGAAGAAACTACAAGAGATATCTAACCCAAACTTTCTGTGCAAGAGGGGCTTGTATATCTGCACAACATGTCTTTTAAAGTTTGAACTTATCTTATTGCATTTTTGAGTTATAGCAGTTTTTAAGTTTTTATTGCTCCAAAAGCCTTTTCAGCCCATGAACAGTTGTTTGTGAGTTTCGAAAAAAGTGCAAGAGCTATTCAAACCCTTTTTGCTGGGCAATTAGAACCTGTAAATCTACACAATATATAGTTTAAAGTTTGAGTCTATCACATTAGGTTTTGGATTTATAGCTGTTTTTGTGTCTATTGCTTCAAAAGCATTTTCAGATAATTTGTGTGTTCTGAAGAAACTACAAGAGATATCTAAGCCATACTTTCTGTGCAAGAGGGGCTTGTACATCTGTACAACATGTCTTTTAAAGTTTTAACCTATCTTATTTCAATTTTGAGTTATAGCAGTTTTTAAGTTTTTATTGCTCTAAAAGCCTTTTCAGCCCATGAACAGTTGTTTGTGAGTTTCGAAAAAAGTGCAAGAGCTATTCAAACCCTATTTTCTGGGCAAGTAGGACCTGTAAATCTACACAATATATAGTTTAAAGTTTGAGTCTATCATATTAGGTTTTGGATTTATAGCTGTTTTTGTGTCTATTGCTTCAAAAGCATTTTCAGATAATTTGTGTGTTCTGAAGAAACTACAAGAGATAACTAAGCCATACTTTCTGTGCAAGAGGGGCTTGTACATCTGCACAACATGTCTTTTAATGTTTGAACCTATCTTATTGCATTTTTGAGTTATAGCAGTTTTTAAGTTTTTATTGCTCCAAAAGCCTTTTCAGCCCATGAACAGTTGTTTGTGAGTTTCGAAAAAAGTGCAAGAGCTATTCAAACCCTTTTTGCTGGGCAAGTAGGACCTGTAAATCTACACAATATATAGTTTAAAGTTTGAGTCTATCATATTAGGTTTTGGATTTATAGCTGTTTTTGTGTCTATTGCTTCAAAAGCATTTTCAGATAATTTGTGTGTTCTGAAGAAACTACAAGAGATATCTAACCCATACTTTCTGTGCACGAGGGGCTTGTACATCTGCACAACATGTCTTTTAAAGTTTGAACCTATCTTATTGCATTTTTGAGTTATAGCAGTTTTTACTGTTTTATTGCTCCAAAAGCCTTTTCAGCCCATGAACAGTTGTTTGTGAGTTTCGAAAAAAGTGCAAGAGCTATTCGAACCCTTTTTGCTGGGCAAGTAGGACCTGTAAATCTACACACTATATAGTTTAAAGTTTGAGTCTATCATATTAGGTTTTGGATTTATAGCTGTTTTTGTATCTATTGCTTCAAAAGCATTTTCAGATAATTTGTGTGTTCTGAAGAAACTACAAGAGATATCTAACCCAAACTTTCTGTGCAAGAGGGGCTTGTATATCTGCACAACATGTCTTTTAAAGTTTGAACTTATCTTATTGCATTTTTGAGTTATAGCAGTTTTTAAGTTTTTATTGCTCCAAAAGCCTTTTCAGCCCATGAACAGTTGTTTGTGAGTTTCGAAAAAAGTGCAAGAGCTATTCAAACCCTTTTTGCTGGGCAATTAGAACCTGTAAATCTACACAATATATAGTTTAAAGTTTGAGTCTATCATATTAGGTTTTGGATTTATAGCTGTTTTTGTGTCTATTGCTTCAAAAGCATTTTCAGATAATTTGTGTGTTCTGAAGAAACTACAAGAGATATCTAAGCCATACTTTCTGTGCAAGAGGGGCTTGTACATCTGTACAACATGTCTTTTAAAGTTTGAACCTATCTTATTTCAATTTTGAGTTATAGCAGTTTTTAAGTTTTTATTGCTCTAAAAGCCTTTTCAGCCCATGAACAGTTGTTTGTGAGTTTCGAAAAAAGTGCAAGAGCTATTCAAACCCTTTTTGCTGGGCAAGTAGGACCTGTAAATCTACACAATATATAGTTTAAAGTTTGAGTCTATCATATTAGGTTTTGGATTTATAGCTGTTTTTGTGTCTATTGCTTCAAAAGCATTTTCAGATAATTTGTGTGTTCTGAAGAAACTACAAGAGATAACTAAGCCATACTTTCTGTGCAAGAGGGGCTTGTACATCTGCACAACATGTCTTTTAAAGTTTGAACCTATCTTATTGCATTTTTGAGTTATAGCAGTTTTTAAGTTTTTATTGCTCTAAAAGCCTTTTCAGCCCATGAACAGTTGTTTGTGAGTTTTCGAAAAAAGTGCAAGAGCTATTCGAACCCTTTTTGCTGGGCAAGTAGGACCTGTAAATCTACACAATATATAGTTTAAAGTTTGAGTCTATCATATTAGGTTTTGGATTTATAGCTGTTTTTGTATCTATTGCTTCAAAAGCATTTTCAGATAATTTGTGTGTTCTGAAGAAACTACAAGAGATATCTAACCCAAACTTTCTGTGCAAGAGGGGCTTGTATATCTGCACAACATGTCTTTTAAAGTTTGAACTTTTCTTATTGCATTTTTGAGTTATAGCAGTTTTTAAGTTTTTATTGCTCCAAAAGCCTTTTCAGCCCATGAACAGTTGTTTGTGAGTTTCGAAAAAAGTGCAAGAGCTATTCAAACCCTTTTTGCTGGGCAATTAGAACCTGTAAATCTACACAATATATAGTTTAAAGTTTGAGTCTATCACATTAGGTTTTGGATTTATAGCTGTTTTTGTGTCTATTGCTTCAAAAGCATTTTCAGATAATTTGTGTGTTCTGAAGAAACTACAAGAGATATCTAAGCCATACTTTCTGTGCAAGAGGGGCTTGTACATCTGTACAACATGTCTTTTAAAGTTTTAACCTATCTTATTTCAATTTTGAGTTATAGCAGTTTTTAAGTTTTTATTGCTCTAAAAGCCTTTTCAGCCCATGAACAGTTGTTTGTGAGTTTCGAAAAAAGTGCAAGAGCTATTCAAACCCTATTTTCTGGGCAAGTAGGACCTGTAAATCTACACAATATATAGTTTAAAGTTTGAGTCTATCATATTAGGTTTTGGATTTATAGCTGTTTTTGTGTCTATTGCTTCAAAAGCATTTTCAGATAATTTGTGTGTTCTGAAGAAACTACAAGAGATATCTAAGCCATACTTTCTGTGCAAGAGGGGCTTGTACATCTGTACAACATGTCTTTTAAAGTTTTAACCTATCTTATTTCAATTTTGAGTTATAGCAGTTTTTAAGTTTTTATTGCTCTAAAAGCCTTTTCAGCCCATGAACAGTTGTTTGTGAGTTTCGAAAAAAGTGCAAGAGCTATTCAAACCCTATTTTCTGGGCAAGTAGGACCTGTAAATCTACACAATATATAGTTTAAAGTTTGAGTCTATCATATTAGGTTTTGGATTTATAGCTGTTTTTGTGTCTATTGCTTCAAAAGCATTTTCAGATAATTTGTGTGTTCTGAAGAAACTACAAGAGATAACTAAGCCATACTTTCTGTGCAAGAGGGGCTTGTACATCTGCACAACATGTCTTTTAATGTTTGAACCTATCTTATTGCATTTTTGAGTTATAGCAGTTTTTAAGTTTTTATTGCTCCAAAAGCCTTTTCAGCCCATGAACA
This sequence comes from Eucyclogobius newberryi, assembly GCF_026437365.1. Classification (NCBI taxonomy): domain Eukaryota; kingdom Metazoa; phylum Chordata; class Actinopteri; order Gobiiformes; family Gobiidae; genus Eucyclogobius; species Eucyclogobius newberryi. The sequence continues at coordinate 28,951,361 of NW_027315812.1, forward strand.
GTTGTTTGTGAGTTTCGAAAAAAGTGCAAGAGCTATTCAAACCCTTTTTGCTGGGAAAGTAGGACCTGTAAATCTACACAATATATAGTTTAAAGTTTGAGTCTATCATATTAGGTTTTGGATTTATAGCTGTTTTTGTGTCTATTGCTTCAAAAGCATTTTCAGATAATTTGTGTGTTCTGAAGAAACTACAAGAGATATCTAACCCATACTTTCTGTGCACGAGGGGCTTGTATATCTGCACAACATGTCTTTTAAAGTTTGAACTTATCTTATTGCATTTTTGAGTTATAGCAGTTTTTAAGTTTTTATTGCTCCAAAAGCCTTTTCAGCCCATGAACAGTTGTTTGTGAGTTTCGAAAAAAGTGCAAGAGCTATTCAAACCCTTTTTGCTGGGCAATTAGAACCTGTAAATCTACACAATATATAGTTTAAAGTTTGAGTCTATCATATTAGGTTTTGGATTTATAGCTGTTTTTGTGTCTATTGCTTCAAAAGCATTTTCAGATAATTTGTGTGTTCTGAAGAAACTACAAGAGATATCTAAGCCATACTTTCTGTGCAAGAGGGGCTTGTACATCTGTACAACATGTCTTTTAAAGTTTGAACCTATCTTATTTCAATTTTGAGTTATAGCAGTTTTTAAGTTTTTATTGCTCCAAAAGCCTTTTCAGCCCATGAACAGTTGTTTGTGAGTTTCGAAAAAAGTGCAAGAGCTATTCAAACCCTTTTTGCTGGGCAATTAGAACCTGTAAATCTACACAATATATAGTTTAAAGTTTGAGTCTATCATATTAGGTTTTGGATTTATAGCTGTTTTTGTGTCTATTGCTTCAAAAGCATTTTCAGATAATTTGTGTGTTCTGAAGAAACTACAAGAGATATCTAAGCCATACTTTCTGTGCAAGAGGGGCTTGTACATCTGTACAACATGTCTTTTAAAGTTTGAACCTATCTTATTTCAATTTTGAGTTATAGCAGTTTTTAAGTTTTTATTGCTCTAAAAGCCTTTTCAGCCCATGAACAGTTGTTTGTGAGTTTCGAAAAAAGTGCAAGAGCTATTCAAACCCTTTTTGCTGGGCAAGTAGGACCTGTAAATCTACACAATATATAGTTTAAAGTTTGAGTCTATCATATTAGGTTTTGGATTTATAGCTGTTTTTGTGTCTATTGCTTCAAAAGCATTTTCAGATAATTTGTGTGTTCTGAAGAAACTACAAGAGATAACTAAGCCATACTTTCTGTGCAAGAGGGGCTTGTACATCTGCACAACATGTCTTTTAAAGTTTGAACCTATCTTATTGCATTTTTGAGTTATAGCAGTTTTTAAGTTTTTATTGCTCCAAAAGCCTTTTCAGCCCATGAACAGTTGTTTGTGAGTTTTCGAAAAAAGTGCAAGAGCTATTCGAACCCTTTTTGCTGGGCAAGTAGGACCTGTAAATCTACACAATATATAGTTTAAAGTTTGAGTCTATCATATTAGGTTTTGGATTTATAGCTGTTTTTGTATCTATTGCTTCAAAAGCATTTTCAGATAATTTGTGTGTTCTGAAGAAACTACAAGAGATATCTAACCCAAACTTTCTGTGCAAGAAGGGCTTGTATATCTGCACAACATGTCTTTTAAAGTTTGAACTTATCTTATTGCATTTTTGAGTTATAGCAGTTTTTAAGTTTTTATTGCTCTAAAAGCCTTTTCAGCCCATGAACAGTTGTTTGTGAGTTTCGAAAAAAGTGCAAGAGCTATTCAAACCCTATTTTCTGGGCAAGTAGGACCTGTAAATCTACACAATATATAGTTTAAAGTTTGAGTCTATCATATTAGGTTTTGGATTTATAGCTGTTTTTGTGTCTATTGCTTCAAAAGCATTTTCAGATAATTTGTGTGTTCTGAAGAAACTACAAGAGATAACTAAGCCATACTTTCTGTGCAAGAGGGGCTTGTACATCTGCACAACATGTCTTTTAAAGTTTGAACCTATCTTATTGCATTTTTGAGTTATAGCAGTTTTTAAGTTTTTATTGCTCCAAAAGCCTTTTCAGCCCATGAACAGTTGTTTGTGAGTTTTCGAAAAAAGTGCAAGAGCTATTCGAACCCTTTTTGCTGGGCAAGTAGGACCTGTAAATCTACACAATATATAGTTTAAAGTTTGAGTCTATCATATTAGGTTTTGGATTTATAGCTGTTTTTGTATCTATTGCTTCAAAAGCATTTTCAGATAATTTGTGTGTTCTGAAGAAACTACAAGAGATATCTAACCCAAACTTTCTGTGCAAGAGGGGCTTGTATATCTGCACAACATGTCTTTTAAAGTTTGAACTTATCTTATTGCATTTTTGAGTTATAGCAGTTTTTAAGTTTTTATTGCTCCAAAAGCCTTTTCAGCCCATGAACAGTTGTTTGTGAGTTTCGAAAAAAGTGCAAGAGCTATTCAAACCCTTTTTGCTGGGCAATTAGAACCTGTAAATCTACACAATATATAGTTTAAAGTTTGAGTCTATCATATTAGGTTTTGGATTTATAGCTGTTTTTGTGTCTATTGCTTCAAAAGCATTTTCAGATAATTTTTGTGTTCTGAAGAAACTACAAGAGATATCTAAGCCATACTTTCTGTGCAAGAGGGGCTTGTACATCTGTACAACATGTCTTTTAAAGTTTTAACCTATCTAATTTCAATTTTGAGTTATAGCAGTTTTTAAGTTTTTATTGCTCTAAAAGCCTTTTCAGCCCATGAACAGTTGTTTGTGAGTTTTCGAAAAAAGTGCAAGAGCTATTCGAACCCTTTTTGCTGGGCAAGTAGGACCTGTAAATCTACACAATATATAGTTTAAAGTTTGAGTCTATCATATTAGGTTTTGGATTTATAGCTGTTTTTGTATCTATTGCTTCAAAAGCATTTTCAGATAATTTGTGTGTTCTGAAGAAACTACAAGAGATATCTAACCCAAACTTTCTGTGCAAGAGGGGCTTGTATATCTGCACAACATGTCTTTTAAAGTTTGAACTTTTCTTATTGCATTTTTGAGTTATAGCAGTTTTTAAGTTTTTATTGCTCCAAAAGCCTTTTCAGCCCATGAACAGTTGTTTGTGAGTTTCGAAAAAAGTGCAAGAGCTATTCAAACCCTTTTTGCTGGGCAATTAGAACCTGTAAATCTACACAATATATAGTTCAAAGTTTGAGTCTATCACATTAGGTTTTGGATTTATAGCTGTTTTTGTGTCTATTGCTTCAAAAGCATTTTCAGATAATTTGTGTGTTCTGAAGAAACTACAAGAGATATCTAAGCCATACTTTCTGTGCAAGAGGGGCTTGTACATCTGTACAACATGTCTTTTAAAGTTTTAACCTATCTTATTTCAATTTTGAGTTATAGCAGTTTTTAAGTTTTTATTGCTCTAAAAGCCTTTTCAGCCCATGAACAGTTGTTTGTGAGTTTCGAAAAAAGTGCAAGAGCTATTCAAACCCTATTTTCTGGGCAAGTAGGACCTGTAAATCTACACAATATATAGTTTAAAGTTTGAGTCTATCATATTAGGTTTTGGATTTATAGCTGTTTTTGTGTCTATTGCTTCAAAAGCATTTTCAGATAATTTGTGTGTTCTGAAGAAACTACAAGAGATATCTAAGCCATACTTTCTGTGCACGAGGGGCTTGTACATCTGCACAACATGTCTTTTAAAGTTTGAACCTATCTTATTGCATTTTTGAGTTATAGCAGTTTTTACTGTTTTATTGCTCCAAAAGCCTTTTCAGCCCATGAACAGTTGTTTGTGAGTTTCGAAAAAAGTGCAAGAGCTATTCGAACCCTTTTTGCTGGGCAAGTAGGACCTGTAAATCTACACAATATATAGTTTAAAGTTTGAGTCTATCATATTAGGTTTTGGATTTATAGCTGTTTTTGTATCTATTGCTTCAAAAGCATTTTCAGATAATTTGTGTGTTCTGAAGAAACTACAAGAGATATCTAACCCAAACTTTCTGTGCAAGAGGGGCTTGTATATCTGCACAACATGTCTTTTAAAGTTTGAACTTATCTTATTGCATTTTTGAGTTATAGCAGTTTTTAAGTTTTTATTGCTCCAAAAGCCTTTTCAGCCCATGAACAGTTGTTTGTGAGTTTCGAAAAAAGTGCAAGAGCTATTCAAACCCTTTTTGCTGGGCAATTAGAACCTGTAAATCTACACAATATATAGTTTAAAGTTTGAGTCTATCACATTAGGTTTTGGATTTATAGCTGTTTTTGTGTCTATTGCTTCAAAAGCATTTTCAGATAATTTGTGTGTTCTGAAGAAACTACAAGAGATATCTAAGCCATACTTTCTGTGCAAGAGGGGCTTGTACATCTGTACAACATGTCTTTTAAAGTTTTAACCTATCTTATTTCAATTTTGAGTTATAGCAGTTTTTAAGTTTTTATTGCTCTAAAAGCCTTTTCAGCCCATGAACAGTTGTTTGTGAGTTTCGAAAAAAGTGCAAGAGCTATTCAAACCCTATTTTCTGGGCAAGTAGGACCTGTAAATCTACACAATATATAGTTTAAAGTTTGAGTCTATCATATTAGGTTTTGGATTTATAGCTGTTTTTGTGTCTATTGCTTCAAAAGCATTTTCAGATAATTTGTGTGTTCTGAAGAAACTACCAGAGATAACTAAGCCATACTTTCTGTGCAAGAGGGGCTTGTACATCTGCACAACATGTCTTTTAATGTTTGAACCTATCTTATTGCATTTTTGAGTTATAGCAGTTTTTACTGTTTTATTGCTCCAAAAGCCTTTTCAGCCCATGAACAGTTGTTTGTGAGTTTCGAAAAAAATGCAAGAGCTATTTGAACCCTTTTTGCTGGGCAAGTAGGACCTGTAAATCTACACAATATATAGTTTAAAGTTTGAGTCTATCATATTAGGTTTTGGATTTATAGCTGTTTTTGTATCTATTGCTTCAAAAGCATTTTCAGATAATTTGTGTGTTCTGAAGAAACTACAAGAGATATCTAACCCAAACTTTCTGTGCAAGAGGGGCTTGTATATCTGCACAACATGTCTTTTAAAGTTTGAACTTATCTTATTGCATTTTTGAGTTATAGCAGTTTTTAAGTTTTTATTGCTCCAAAAGCCTTTTCAGCCCATGAACAGTTGTTTGTGAGTTTCGAAAAAAGTGCAAGAGCTATTCAAACCCTTTTTGCTGGGCAATTAGAACCTGTAAATCTACACAATATATAGTTTAAAGTTTGAGTCTATCATATTAGGTTTTGGATTTATAGCTGTTTTTGTGTCTATTGCTTCAAAAGCATTTTCAGATAATTTGTGTGTTCTGAAGAAACTACAAGAGATATCTAAGCCATACTTTCTGTGCAAGAGGGGCTTGTACATCTGTACAACATGTCTTTTAAAGTTTGAACCTATCTTATTTCAATTTTGAGTTATAGCAGTTTTTAAGTTTTTATTGCTCTAAAAGCCTTTTCAGCCCATGAACAGTTGTTTGTGAGTTTCGAAAAAAGTGCAAGAGCTATTCAAACCCTTTTTGCTGGGCAAGTAGGACCTGTAAATCTACACAATATATAGTTTAAAGTTTGAGTCTATCATATTAGGTTTTGGATTTATAGCTGTTTTTGTGTCTATTGCTTCAAAAGCATTTTCAGATAATTTGTGTGTTCTGAAGAAACTACAAGAGATAACTAAGCCATACTTTCTGTGCAAGAGGGGCTTGTATATCTGCACAACATGTCTTTTAAAGTTTGAACTTATCTTATTGCATTTTTGAGTTATAGCAGTTTTTAAGTTTTTATTGCTCCAAAAGCCTTTTCAGCCCATGAACAGTTGTTTGTGAGTTTCGAAAAAAGTGCAAGAGCTATTCAAACCCTTTTTGCTGGGCAATTAGAACCTGTAAATCTACACAATATATAGTTTAAAGTTTGAGTCTATCACATTAGGTTTTGGATTTATAGCTGTTTTTGTGTCTATTGCTTCAAAAGCATTTTCAGATAATTTGTGTGTTCTGAAGAAACTACAAGAGATATCTAAGCCATACTTTCTGTGCAAGAGGGGCTTGTACATCTGTACAACATGTCTTTTAAAGTTTGAACCTATCTTATTGCATTTTTGAGTTATAGCAGTTTTTACTGTTTTATTGCTCCAAAAGCCTTTTCAGCCCATGAACAGTTGTTTGTGAGTTTCGAAAAAAGTGCAAGAGCTATTCGAACCCTTTTTGCTGGGCAAGTAGGACCTGTAAATCTACACAATATATAGTTTAAAGTTTGAGTCTATCATATTAGGTTTTGGATTTATAGCTGTTTTTGTATCTATTGCTTCAAAAGCATTTTCAGATAATTTGTGTGTTCTGAAGAAACTACAAGAGATATCTAACCCAAACTTTCTGTGCAAGAGGGGCTTGTATATCTGCACAACATGTCTTTTAAAGTTTGAACTTTTCTTATTGCATTTTTGAGTTATAGCAGTTTTTAAGTTTTTATTGCTCCAAAAGCCTTTTCAGCCCATGAACAGTTGTTTGTGAGTTTCGAAAAAAGTGCAAGAGCTATTCAAACCCTTTTTGCTGGGCAATTAGAACCTGTAAATCTACACAATATATAGTTTAAAGTTTGAGTCTATCACATTAGGTTTTGGATTTATAGCTGGTTTTGTGTCTATTGCTTCAAAAGCATTTTCAGATAATTTGTGTGTTCTGAAGAAACTACAAGAGATAACTAAGCCATACTTTCTGTGCAAGAGGGGCTTGTACATCTGCACAACATGTCTTTTAATGTTTGAACCTATCTTATTGCATTTTTGAGTTATAGCAGTTTTTAAGTTTTTATTGCTCCAAAAGCCTTTTCAGCCCATGAACAGTTGTTTGTGAGTTTCGAAAAAAGTGCAAGAGCTATTCAAACCCTTTTTGCTGGGCAAGTAGGACCTGTAAATCTACACAATATATAGTTTAAAGTTTGAGTCTATCATATTAGGTTTTGGATTTATAGCTGTTTTTGTGTCTATTGCTTCAAAAGCATTTTCAGATAATTTGTGTGTTCTGAAGAAACTACAAGAGATAACTAAGCCATACTTTCTGTGCAAGAGGGGCTTGTACATCTGCACAACATGTCTTTTAATGTTTGAACCTATCTTATTGCATTTTTGAGTTATAGCAGTTTTTAAGTTTTTATTGCTCCAAAAGCCTTTTCAGCCCATGAACAGTTGTTTGTGAGTTTCGAAAAAAGTGCAAGAGCTATTCAAACCCTTTTTGCTGGGCAATTAGAACCTGTAAATCTACACAATATATAGTTTAAAGTTTGAGTCTATCACATTAGGTTTTGGATTTATAGCTGTTTTTGTGTCTATTGCTTCAAAAGCATTTTCAGATAATTTGTGTGTTCTGAAGAAACTACAAGAGATATCTAAGCCATACTTTCTGTGCAAGAGGGGCTTGTACATCTGTACAACATGTCTTTTAAAGTTTGAACCTATCTTATTGCATTTTTGAGTTATAGCAGTTTTTACTGTTTTATTGCTCCAAAAGCCTTTTCAGCCCATGAACAGTTGTTTGTGAGTTTCGAAAAAAGTGCAAGAGCTATTCGAACCCTTTTTGCTGGGCAAGTAGGACCTGTAAATCTACACAATATATAGTTTAAAGTTTGAGTCTATCATATTAGGTTTTGGATTTATAGCTGTTTTTGTATCTATTGCTTCAAAAGCATTTTCAGATAATTTGTGTGTTCTGAAGAAACTACAAGAGATATCTAACCCAAACTTTCTGTGCAAGAGGGGCTTGTATATCTGCACAACATGTCTTTTAAAGTTTGAACTTTTCTTATTGCATTTTTGAGTTATAGCAGTTTTTAAGTTTTTATTGCTCCAAAAGCCTTTTCAGCCCATGAACAGTTGTTTGTGAGTTTCGAAAAAAGTGCAAGAGCTATTCAAACCCTTTTTGCTGGGCAATTAGAACCTGTAAATCTACACAATATATAGTTTAAAGTTTGAGTCTATCACATTAGGTTTTGGATTTATAGCTGGTTTTGTGTCTATTGCTTCAAAAGCATTTTCAGATAATTTGTGTGTTCTGAAGAAACTACAAGAGATAACTAAGCCATACTTTCTGTGCAAGAGGGGCTTGTACATCTGCACAACATGTCTTTTAATGTTTGAACCTATCTTATTGCATTTTTGAGTTATAGCAGTTTTTAAGTTTTTATTGCTCCAAAAGCCTTTTCAGCCCATGAACAGTTGTTTGTGAGTTTCGAAAAAAGTGCAAGAGCTATTCAAACCCTTTTTGCTGGGCAAGTAGGACCTGTAAATCTACACAATATATAGTTTAAAGTTTGAGTCTATCATATTAGGTTTTGGATTTATAGCTGTTTTTGTGTCTATTGCTTCAAAAGCATTTTCAGATAATTTGTGTGTTCTGAAGAAACTACAAGAGATAACTAAGCCATACTTTCTGTGCAAGAGGGGCTTGTACATCTGCACAACATGTCTTTTAATGTTTGAACCTATCTTATTGCATTTTTGAGTTATAGCAGTTTTTAAGTTTTTATTGCTCCAAAAGCCTTTTCAGCCCATGAACAGTTGTTTGTGAGTTTCGAAAAAAGTGCAAGAGCTATTCAAACCCTTTTTGCTGGGCAAGTAGGACCTGTAAATCTACACAATATATAGTTTAAAGTTTGAGTCTATCATATTAGGTTTTGGATTTATAGCTGTTTTTGTGTCTATTGCTTCAAAAGCATTTTCAGATAATTTGTGTGTTCTGAAGAAACTACAAGAGATATCTAACCCATACTTTCTGTGCACGAGGGGCTTGTACATCTGCACAACATGTCTTTTAAAGTTTGAACCTATCTTATTGCATTTTTGAGTTATAGCAGTTTTTAAGTTTTTATTGCTCCAAAAGCCTTTTCAGCCCATGAACAGTTGTTTGTGAGTTTCGAAAAAAGTGCAAGAGCTATTCAAACCCTTTTTGCTGGGCAATTAGAACCTGTAAATCTACACAATATATAGTTTAAAGTTTGAGTCTATCACATTAGGTTTTGGATTTATAGCTGGTTTTGTGTCTATTGCTTCAAAAGCATTTTCAGATAATTTGTGTGTTCTGAAGAAACTACAAGAGATAACTAAGCCATACTTTCTGTGCAAGAGGGGCTTGTACATCTGCACAACATGTCTTTTGATGTTTGAACCTATCTTATTGCATTTTTGAGTTATAGCAGTTTTTAAGTTTTTATTGCTCCAAAAGCCTTTTCAGCCCATGAACAGTTGTTTGTGAGTTTCGAAAAAAGTGCAAGAGCTATTCAAACCCTTTTTGCTGGGCAAGTAGGACCTGTAAATCTACACAATATATAGTTTAAAGTTTGAGTCTATCATATTAGGTTTTGGATTTATAGCTGTTTTTGTGTCTATTGCTTCAAAAGCATTTTCAGATAATTTGTGTGTTCTGAAGAAACTACAAGAGATAACTAAGCCATACGTTCTGTGCAAGAGGGGCTTGTACATCTGCACAACATGTCTTTTAATGTTTGAACCTATCTTATTGCATTTTTGAGTTATAGCAGTTTTTAAGTTTTTATTGCTCCAAAAGCCTTTTCAGCCCATGAACAGTTGTTTGTGAGTTTCGAAAAAAGTGCAAGAGCTATTCAAACCCTTTTTGCTGGGCAAGTAGGACCTGTAAATCTACACAATATATAGTTTAAAGTTTGAGTCTATCATATTAGGTTTTGGATTTATAGCTGTTTTTGTGTCTATTGCTTCAAAAGCATTTTCAGATAATTTGTGTGTTCTGAAGAAACTACAAGAGATATCTAACCCATACTTTCTGTGCACGAGGGGCTTGTACATCTGCACAACATGTCTTTTAAAGTTTGAACCTATCTTATTGCATTTTTGAGTTATAGCAGTTTTTACTGTTTTATTGCTCCAAAAGCCTTTTCAGCCCATGAACAGTTGTTTGTGAGTTTCGAAAAAAGTGCAAGAGCTATTCGAACCCTTTTTGCTGGGCAAGTAGGACCTGTAAATCTACACAATATATAGTTTAAAGTTTGAGTCTATCATATTAGGTTTTGGATTTATAGCTGTTTTTGTGTCTATTGCTTCAAAAGCATTTTCAGATAATTTGTGTGTTCTGAAGAAACTACAAGAGATAACTAAGCCATACTTTCTGTGCAAGAGGGGCTTGTACATCTGTACAACATGTCTTTTAAAGTTTTAACCTATCTTATTTCAATTTTGAGTTATAGCAGTTTTTAAGTTTTTATTGCTCTAAAAGCCTTTTCAGCCCATGAACAGTTGTTTGTGAGTTTCGAAAAAAGTGCAAGAGCTATTCAAACCCTATTTTCTGGGCAAGTAGGACCTGTAAATCTACACAATATATAGTTTAAAGTTTGAGTCTATCATATTAGGTTTTGGATTTATAGCTGTTTTTGTGTCTATTGCTTCAAAAGCATTTTCAGGTAATTTGTGTGTTCTGAAGAAACTACAAGAGATAACTAAGCCATACTTTCTGTGCAAGAGGGGCTTGTACATCTGCACAACATGTCTTTTAATGTTTGAACCTATCTTATTGCATTTTTGAGTTATAGCAGTTTTTAAGTTTTTATTGCTCCAAAAGCCTTTTCAGCCCATGAACAGTTGTTTGTGAGTTTCGAAAAAAGTGCAAGAGCTATTCAAACCCTTTTTGCTGGGCAAGTAGGACCTGTAAATCTACACAATATATAGTTTAAAGTTTGAGTCTATCATATTAGGTTTTGGATTTATAGCTGTTTTTGTGTCTATTGCTTCAAAAGCATTTTCAGATAATTTGTGTGTTCTGAAGAAACTACAAGAGATATCTAACCCATACTTTCTGTGCACGAGGGGCTTGTATATCTGCACAACATGTCTTTTAAAGTTTGAACTTATCTTATTGCATTTTTGAGTTATAGCAGTTTTTAAGTTTTTATTGCTCCAAAAGCCTTTTCAGCCCATGAACAGTTGTTTGTGAGTTTCGAAAAAAGTGCAAGAGCTATTCAAACCCTTTTTGCTGGGCAATTAGAACCTGTAAATCTACACAATATATAGTTTAAAGTTTGAGTCTATCATATTAGGTTTTGGATTTATAGCTGTTTTTGTGTCTATTGCTTCAAAAGCATTTTCAGATAATTTGTGTGTTCTGAAGAAACTACAAGAGATATCTAAGCCATACTTTCTGTGCAAGAGGGGCTTGTACATCTGTACAACATGTCTTTTAAAGTTTGAACCTATCTTATTGCATTTTTGAGTTATAGCAGTTTTTAAGTTTTTATTGCTCCAAAAGCCTTTTCAGCCCATGAACAGTTGTTTGTGAGTTTCGAAAAAAGTGCAAGAGCTATTCAAACCCTTTTTGCTGGGCAAGTAGGACCTGTAAATCTACACAATATATAGTTTAAAGTTTGAGTCTATCATATTAGGTTTTGGATTTATAGCTGTTTTTGTGTCTATTGCTTCAAAAGCATTTTCAGATAATTTGTGTGTTCTGAAGAAACTACAAGAGATATCTAACCCATACTTTCTGTGCACGAGGGGCTTGTACATCTGCACAACATGTCTTTTAAAGTTTGAACCTATCTTATTGCATTTTTGAGTTATAGCAGTTTTTACTGTTTTATTGCTCCAAAAGCCTTTTCAGCCCATGAACAGTTGTTTGTGAGTTTCGAAAAAAGTGCAAGAGCTATTCGAACCCTTTTTGCTGGGCAAGTAGGACCTGTAAATCTACACAATATATAGTTTAAAGTTTGAGTCTATCATATTAGGTTTTGGATTTATAGCTGTTTTTGTGTCTATTGCTTCAAAAGCATTTTCAGATAATTTGTGTGTTCTGAAGAAACTACAAGAGATATCTAAGCCATACTTTCTGTGCAAGAGGGGCTTGTACATCTGTACAACATGTCTTTTAAAGTTTTAACCTATCTTATTTCAATTTTGAGTTATAGCAGTTTTTAAGTTTTTATTGCTCTAAAAGCCTTTTCAGCCCATGAACAGTTGTTTGTGAGTTTCGAAAAAAGTGCAAGAGCTATTCAAACCCTATTTTCTGGGCAAGTAGGACCTGTAAATCTACACAATATATAGTTTAAAGTTTGAGTCTATCATATTAGGTTTTGGATTTATAGCTGTTTTTGTGTCTATTGCTTCAAAAGCATTTTCAGATAATTTGTGTGTTCTGAAGAAACTACAAGAGATAACTAAGCCATACTTTCTGTGCAAGAGGGGCTTGTACATCTGCACAACATGTCTTTTAATGTTTGAACCTATCTTATTGCATTTTTGAGTTATAGCAGTTTTTAAGTTTTTATTGCTCCAAAAGCCTTTTCAGCCCATGAACAGTTGTTTGTGAGTTTCGAAAAAAGTGCAAGAGCTATTCAAACCCTTTTTGCTGGGCAAGTAGGACCTGTAAATCTACACAATATATAATTTAAAGTTTGAGTCTATCATATTAGGTTTTGGATTTATAGCTGTTTTTGTGTCTATTGCTTCAAAAGCATTTTCAGATAATTTGTGTGTTCTGAAGAAACTACAAGAGATATCTAACCCATACTTTCTGTGCACGAGGGGCTTGTATATCTGCACAACATGTCTTTTAAAGTTTGAACTTATCTTATTGCATTTTTGAGTTATAGCAGTTTTTAAGTTTTTATTGCTCCAAAAGCCTTTTCAGCCCATGAACAGTTGTTTGTGAGTTTCGAAAAAAGTGCAAGAGCTATTCAAACCCTTTTTGCTGGGCAATTAGAACCTGTAAATCTACACAATATATAGTTTAAAGTTTGAGTCTATCATATTAGGTTTTGGATTTATAGCTGTTTTTGTGTCTATTGCTTCAAAAGCATTTTCAGATAATTTGTGTGTTCTGAAGAAACTACAAGAGATATCTAAGCCATACTTTCTGTGCAAGAGGGGCTTGTACATCTGTACAACATGTCTTTTAAAGTTTGAACCTATCTTATTTCAATTTTGAGTTATAGCAGTTTTTAAGTTTTTATTGCTCTAAAAGCCTTTTCAGCCCATGAACAGTTGTTTGTGAGTTTCGAAAAAAGTGCAAGAGCTATTCAAACCCTTTTTGCTGGGCAAGTAGGACCTGTAAATCTACACAATATATAGTTTAAAGTTTGAGTCTATCATATTAGGTTTTGGATTTATAGCTGTTTTTGTGTCTATTGCTTCAAAAGCATTTTCAGATAATTTGTGTGTTCTGAAGAAACTACAAGAGATAACTAAGCCATACTTTCTGTGCAAGAGGGGCTTGTACATCTGCACAACATGTCTTTTAAAGTTTGAACCTATCTCATTGCATTTTTGAGTTATAGCAGTTTTTAAGTTTTTATTGCTCCAAAAGCCTTTTCAGCCCATGAACAGTTGTTTGTGAGTTTTCGAAAAAAGTGCAAGAGCTATTCGAACCCTTTTTGCTGGGCAAGTAGGACCTGTAAATCTACACAATATATAGTTTAAAGTTTGAGTCTATCATATTAGGTTTTGGATTTATAGCTGTTTTTGTATCTATTGCTTCAAAAGCATTTTCAGATAATTTGTGTGTTCTGAAGAAACTACAAGAGATATCTAACCCAAACTTTCTGTGCAAGAAGGGCTTGTATATCTGCACAACATGTCTTTTAAAGTTTGAACTTATCTTATTGCATTTTTGAGTTATAGCAGTTTTTAAGTTTTTATTGCTCCAAAAGCCTTTTCAGCCCATGAACAGTTGTTTGTGAGTTTCGAAAAAAGTGCAAGAGCTATTCAAACCCTATTTTCTGGGCAAGTAGGACCTGTAAATCTACACAATATATAGTTTAAAGTTTGAGTCTATCATATTAGGTTTTGGATTTATAGCTGTTTTTGTGTCTATTGCTTCAAAAGCATTTTCAGATAATTTGTGTGTTCTGAAGAAACTACAAGAGATAACTAAGCCATACTTTCTGTGCAAGAGGGGCTTGTATATCTGCACAACATGTCTTTTAAAGTTTGAACCTATCTTATTGCATTTTTGAGTTATAGCAGTTTTTAAGTTTTTATTGCTCCAAAAGCCTTTTCAGCCCATGAACAGTTGTTTGTGAGTTTTCGAAAAAAGTGCAAGAGCTATTCGAACCCTTTTTGCTGGGCAAGTAGGACCTGTAAATCTACACAATATATAGTTTAAAGTTTGAGTCTATCATATTAGGTTTTGGATTTATAGCTGTTTTTGTATCTATTGCTTCAAAAGCATTTTCAGATAATTTGTGTGTTCTGAAGAAACTACAAGAGATATCTAACCCAAACTTTCTGTGCAAGAGGGGCTTGTATATCTGCACAACATGTCTTTTAAAGTTTGAACTTATCTTATTGCATTTTTGAGTTATAGCAGTTTTTAAGTTTTTATTGCTCCAAAAGCCTTTTCAGCCCATGAACAGTTGTTTGTGAGTTTCGAAAAAAGTGCAAGAGCTATTCAAACCCTTTTTGCTGGGCAATTAGAACCTGTAAATCTACACAATATATAGTTTAAAGTTTGAGTCTATCATATTAGGTTTTGGATTTATAGCTGTTTTTGTGTCTATTGCTTCAAAAGCATTTTCAGATAATTTGTGTGTTTTGAAGAAACTACAAGAGATATCTAAGCCATACTTTCTGTGCAAGAGGGGCTTGTACATCTGTACAACATGTCTTTTAAAGTTTTAACCTATCTAATTTCAATTTTGAGTTATAGCAGTTTTTAAGTTTTTATTGCTCTAAAAGCCTTTTCAGCCCATGAACAGTTGTTTGTGAGTTTTCGAAAAAAGTGCAAGAGCTATTCGAACCCTTTTTGCTGGGCAAGTAGGACCTGTAAATCTACACAATATATAGTTTAAAGTTTGAGTCTATCATATTAGGTTTTGGATTTATAGCTGTTTTTGTGTCTATTGCTTCAAAAGCATTTTCAGATAATTTGTGTGTTCTGAAGAAACTACAAGAGATATCTAACCCAAACTTTCTGTGCAAGAGGGGCTTGTATATCTGCACAACATGTCTTTTAAAGTTTGAACTTTTCTTATTGCATTTTTGAGTTATAGCAGTTTTTAAGTTTTTATTGCTCCAAAAGCCTTTTCAGCCCATGAACAGTTGTTTGTGAGTTTCGAAAAAAGTGCAAGAGCTATTCAAACCCTTTTTGCTGGGCAATTAGAACCTGTAAATCTACACAATATATAGTTCAAAGTTTGAGTCTATCACATTAGGTTTTGGATTTATAGCTGTTTTTGTGTCTATTGCTTCAAAAGCATTTTCAGATAATTTGTGTGTTCTGAAGAAACTACAAGAGATATCTAACCCATACTTTCTGTGCACGAGGGGCTTGTATATCTGCACAACATGTCTTTTAAAGTTTGAACTTATCTTATTGCATTTTTGAGTTATAGCAGTTTTTAAGTTTTTATTGCTCCAAAAGCCTTTTCAGCCCATGAACAGTTGTTTGTGAGTTTCGAAAAAAGTGCAAGAGCTATTCAAACCCTTTTTGCTGGGCAATTAGAACCTGTAAATCTACACAATATATAGTTTAAAGTTTGAGTCTATCATATTAGGTTTTGGATTTATAGCTGTTTTTGTGTCTATTGCTTCAAAAGCATTTTCAGATAATTTGTGTGTTCTGAAGAAACTACAAGAGATATCTAAGCCATACTTTCTGTGCAAGAGGGGCTTGTACATCTGTACAACATGTCTTTTAAAGTTTGAACCTATCTTATTGCATTTTTGAGTTATAGCAGTTTTTAAGTTTTTATTGCTCCAAAAGCCTTTTCAGCCCATGAACAGTTGTTTGTGAGTTTCGAAAAAAGTGCAAGAGCTATTCAAACCCTTTTTGCTGGGCAAGTAGGACCTGTAAATCTACACAATATATAGTTTAAAGTTTGAGTCTATCATATTAGGTTTTGGATTTATAGCTGTTTTTGTGTCTATTGCTTCAAAAGCATTTTCAGATAATTTGTGTGTTCTGAAGAAACTACAAGAGATATCTAACCCATACTTTCTGTGCACGAGGGGCTTGTACATCTGCACAACATGTCTTTTAAAGTTTGAACCTATCTTATTGCATTTTTGAGTTATAGCAGTTTTTACTGTTTTATTGCTCCAAAAGCCTTTTCAGCCCATGAACAGTTGTTTGTGAGTTTCGAAAAAAGTGCAAGAGCTATTCGAACCCTTTTTGCTGGGCAAGTAGGACCTGTAAATCTACACAATATATAGTTTAAAGTTTGAGTCTATCATATTAGGTTTTGGATTTATAGCTGTTTTTGTGTCTATTGCTTCAAAAGCATTTTCAGATAATTTGTGTGTTCTGAAGAAACTACAAGAGATATCTAAGCCATACTTTCTGTGCAAGAGGGGCTTGTACATCTGTACAACATGTCTTTTAAAGTTTTAACCTATCTTATTTCAATTTTGAGTTATAGCAGTTTTTAAGTTTTTATTGCTCTAAAAGCCTTTTCAGCCCATGAACAGTTGTTTGTGAGTTTCGAAAAAAGTGCAAGAGCTATTCAAACCCTATTTTCTGGGCAAGTAGGACCTGTAAATCTACACAATATATAGTTTAAAGTTTGAGTCTATCATATTAGGTTTTGGATTTATAGCTGTTTTTGTGTCTATTGCTTCAAAAGCATTTTCAGATAATTTGTGTGTTCTGAAGAAACTACAAGAGATAACTAAGCCATACTTTCTGTGCAAGAGGGGCTTGTACATCTGCACAACATGTCTTTTAATGTTTGAACCTATCTTATTGCATTTTTGAGTTATAGCAGTTTTTAAGTTTTTATTGCTCCAAAAGCCTTTTCAGCCCATGAACAGTTGTTTGTGAGTTTCGAAAAAAGTGCAAGAGCTAT
This sequence comes from Eucyclogobius newberryi, assembly GCF_026437365.1. Classification (NCBI taxonomy): domain Eukaryota; kingdom Metazoa; phylum Chordata; class Actinopteri; order Gobiiformes; family Gobiidae; genus Eucyclogobius; species Eucyclogobius newberryi. Next base: position 28,968,161 of record NW_027315812.1, read on the forward strand.
TCAAACCCTTTTTGCTGGGCAAGTAGGACCTGTAAATCTACACAATATATAGTTTAAAGTTTGAGTCTATCATATTAGGTTTTGGATTTATAGCTGTTTTTGTGTCTATTGCTTCAAAAGCATTTTCAGATAATTTGTGTGTTCTGAAGAAACTACAAGAGATATCTAACCCATACTTTCTGTGCACGAGGGGCTTGTATATCTGCACAACATGTCTTTTAAAGTTTGAACTTATCTTATTGCATTTTTGAGTTATAGCAGTTTTTAAGTTTTTATTGCTCCAAAAGCCTTTTCAGCCCATGAACAGTTGTTTGTGAGTTTCGAAAAAAGTGCAAGAGCTATTCAAACCCTTTTTGCTGGGCAATTAGAACCTGTAAATCTACACAATATATAGTTTAAAGTTTGAGTCTATCATATTAGGTTTTGGATTTATAGCTGTTTTTGTGTCTATTGCTTCAAAAGCATTTTCAGATAATTTGTGTGTTCTGAAGAAACTACAAGAGATATCTAAGCCATACTTTCTGTGCAAGAGGGGCTTGTACATCTGTACAACATGTCTTTTAAAGTTTGAACCTATCTTATTTCAATTTTGAGTTATAGCAGTTTTTAAGTTTTTATTGCTCTAAAAGCCTTTTCAGCCCATGAACAGTTGTTTGTGAGTTTCGAAAAAAGTGCAAGAGCTATTCAAACCCTTTTTGCTGGGCAAGTAGGACCTGTAAATCTACACAATATATAGTTTAAAGTTTGAGTCTATCATATTAGGTTTTGGATTTATAGCTGTTTTTGTGTCTATTGCTTCAAAAGCATTTTCAGATAATTTGTGTGTTCTGAAGAAACTACAAGAGATAACTAAGCCATACTTTCTGTGCAAGAGGGGCTTGTACATCTGCACAACATGTCTTTTAAAGTTTGAACCTATCTCATTGCATTTTTGAGTTATAGCAGTTTTTAAGTTTTTATTGCTCCAAAAGCCTTTTCAGCCCATGAACAGTTGTTTGTGAGTTTTCGAAAAAAGTGCAAGAGCTATTCGAACCCTTTTTGCTGGGCAAGTAGGACCTGTAAATCTACACAATATATAGTTTAAAGTTTGAGTCTATCATATTAGGTTTTGGATTTATAGCTGTTTTTGTATCTATTGCTTCAAAAGCATTTTCAGATAATTTGTGTGTTCTGAAGAAACTACAAGAGATATCTAACCCAAACTTTCTGTGCAAGAAGGGCTTGTATATCTGCACAACATGTCTTTTAAAGTTTGAACTTATCTTATTGCATTTTTGAGTTATAGCAGTTTTTAAGTTTTTATTGCTCCAAAAGCCTTTTCAGCCCATGAACAGTTGTTTGTGAGTTTCGAAAAAAGTGCAAGAGCTATTCAAACCCTATTTTCTGGGCAAGTAGGACCTGTAAATCTACACAATATATAGTTTAAAGTTTGAGTCTATCATATTAGGTTTTGGATTTATAGCTGTTTTTGTGTCTATTGCTTCAAAAGCATTTTCAGATAATTTGTGTGTTCTGAAGAAACTACAAGAGATAACTAAGCCATACTTTCTGTGCAAGAGGGGCTTGTATATCTGCACAACATGTCTTTTAAAGTTTGAACCTATCTTATTGCATTTTTGAGTTATAGCAGTTTTTAAGTTTTTATTGCTCCAAAAGCCTTTTCAGCCCATGAACAGTTGTTTGTGAGTTTTCGAAAAAAGTGCAAGAGCTATTCGAACCCTTTTTGCTGGGCAAGTAGGACCTGTAAATCTACACAATATATAGTTTAAAGTTTGAGTCTATCATATTAGGTTTTGGATTTATAGCTGTTTTTGTATCTATTGCTTCAAAAGCATTTTCAGATAATTTGTGTGTTCTGAAGAAACTACAAGAGATATCTAACCCAAACTTTCTGTGCAAGAGGGGCTTGTATATCTGCACAACATGTCTTTTAAAGTTTGAACTTATCTTATTGCATTTTTGAGTTATAGCAGTTTTTAAGTTTTTATTGCTCCAAAAGCCTTTTCAGCCCATGAACAGTTGTTTGTGAGTTTCGAAAAAAGTGCAAGAGCTATTCAAACCCTTTTTGCTGGGCAATTAGAACCTGTAAATCTACACAATATATAGTTTAAAGTTTGAGTCTATCATATTAGGTTTTGGATTTATAGCTGTTTTTGTGTCTATTGCTTCAAAAGCATTTTCAGATAATTTGTGTGTTTTGAAGAAACTACAAGAGATATCTAAGCCATACTTTCTGTGCAAGAGGGGCTTGTACATCTGTACAACATGTCTTTTAAAGTTTTAACCTATCTAATTTCAATTTTGAGTTATAGCAGTTTTTAAGTTTTTATTGCTCTAAAAGCCTTTTCAGCCCATGAACAGTTGTTTGTGAGTTTTCGAAAAAAGTGCAAGAGCTATTCGAACCCTTTTTGCTGGGCAAGTAGGACCTGTAAATCTACACAATATATAGTTTAAAGTTTGAGTCTATCATATTAGGTTTTGGATTTATAGCTGTTTTTGTGTCTATTGCTTCAAAAGCATTTTCAGATAATTTGTGTGTTCTGAAGAAACTACAAAAGATATCTAACCCAAACTTTCTGTGCAAGAGGGGCTTGTATATCTGCACAACATGTCTTTTAAAGTTTGAACTTTTCTTATTGCATTTTTGAGTTATAGCAGTTTTTAAGTTTTTATTGCTCCAAAAGCCTTTTCAGCCCATGAACAGTTGTTTGTGAGTTTCGAAAAAAGTGCAAGAGCTATTCAAACCCTTTTTGCTGGGCAATTAGAACCTGTAAATCTACACAATATATAGTTCAAAGTTTGAGTCTATCACATTAGGTTTTGGATTTATAGCTGTTTTTGTGTCTATTGCTTCAAAAGCATTTTCAGATAATTTGTGTGTTCTGAAGAAACTACAAGAGATATCTAAGCCATACTTTCTGTGCAAGAGGGGCTTGTACATCTGTACAACATGTCTTTTAAAGTTTTAACCTATATTATTTCAATTTTGAGTTATAGCAGTTTTTAAGTTTTTATTGCTCTAAAAGCCTTTTCAGCCCATGAACAGTTGTTTGTGAGTTTCGAAAAAAGTGCAAGAGCTATTCAAACCCTATTTTCTGGGCAAGTAGGACCTGTAAATCTACACAATATATAGTTTAAAGTTTGAGTCTATCATATTAGGTTTTGGATTTATAGCTGTTTTTGTGTCTATTGCTTCAAAAGCATTTTCAGATAATTTGTGTGTTCTGAAGAAACTACAAGAGATAACTAAGCCATACTTTCTGTGCAAGAGGGGCTTGTACATCTGCACAACATGTCTTTTAATGTTTGAACCTATCTTATTGCATTTTTGAGTTATAGCAGTTTTTAAGTTTTTATTGCTCCAAAAGCCTTTTCAGCCCATGAACAGTTGTTTGTGAGTTTCGAAAAAAGTGCAAGAGCTATTCAAACCCTTTTTGCTGGGCAATTAGAACCTGTAAATCTACACAATATATAGTTCAAAGTTTGAGTCTATCACATTAGGTTTTGGATTTATAGCTGTTTTTGTGTCTATTGCTTCAAAAGCATTTTCAGATAATTTGTGTGTTCTGAAGAAACTACAAGAGATATCTAAGCCATACTTTCTGTGCAAGAGGGGCTTGTACATCTGTACAACATGTCTTTTAAAGTTTTAACCTATATTATTTCAATTTTGAGTTATAGCAGTTTTTAAGTTTTTATTGCTCTAAAAGCCTTTTCAGCCCATGAACAGTTGTTTGTGAGTTTCGAAAAAAGTGCAAGAGCTATTCAAACCCTATTTTCTGGGCAAGTAGGACCTGTAAATCTACACAATATATAGTTTAAAGTTTGAGTCTATCATATTAGGTTTTGGATTTATAGCTGTTTTTGTGTCTATTGCTTCAAAAGCATTTTCAGATAATTTGTGTGTTCTGAAGAAACTACAAGAGATAACTAAGCCATACTTTCTGTGCAAGAGGGGCTTGTACATCTGCACAACATGTCTTTTAATGTTTGAACCTATCTTATTGCATTTTTGAGTTATAGCAGTTTTTAAGTTTTTATTGCTCCAAAAGCCTTTTCAGCCCATGAACAGTTGTTTGTGAGTTTCGAAAAAAGTGCAAGAGCTATTCGAACCCTTTTTGCTGGGCAATTAGAACCTGTAAATCTACACAATATATAGTTTAAAGTTTGAGTCCATCATATTAGGTTTTGGATTTATAGCTGTTTTTGTGTCTATTGCTTCAAAAGCATTTTCAGATAATTTGTGTGTTCTGAAGAAACTACAAGAGATATCTAACCCATACTTTCTGTGCACGAGGGGCTTGTACATCTGCACAACATGTCTTTTAAAGTTTGAACCTATCTTATTGCATTTTTGAGTTATAGCAGTTTTTACTGTTTTATTGCTCCAAAAGCCTTTTCAGCCCATGAACAGTTGTTTGTGAGTTTCGAAAAAAGTGCAAGAGCTATTCGAACCCTTTTTGCTGGGCAAGTAGGACCTGTAAATCTACACAATATATAGTTTAAAGTTTGAGTCTATCATATTAGGTTTTGGATTTATAGCTGTTTTTGTATCTATTGCTTCAAAAGCATTTTCAGATAATTTGTGTGTTCTGAAGAAACTACAAGAGATATCTAACCCAAACTTTCTGTGCAAGAGGGGCTTGTATATCTGCACAACATGTCTTTTAAAGTTTGAACTTATCTTATTGCATTTTTGAGTTATAGCAGTTTTTAAGTTTTTATTGCTCCAAAAGCCTTTTCAGCCCATGAACAGTTGTTTGTGAGTTTCGAAAAAAGTGCAAGAGCTATTCAAACCCTTTTTGCTGGGCAATTAGAACCTGTAAATCTACACAATATATAGTTTAAAGTTTGAGTCTATCACATTAGGTTTTGGATTTATAGCTGTTTTTGTGTCTATTGCTTCAAAAGCATTTTCAGATAATTTGTGTGTTCTGAAGAAACTACAAGAGATATCTAAGCCATACTTTCTGTGCAAGAGGGGCTTGTACATCTGTACAACATGTCTTTTAAAGTTTTAACCTATCTTATTTCAATTTTGAGTTATAGCAGTTTTTAAGTTTTTATTGCTCTAAAAGCCTTTTCAGCCCATGAACAGTTGTTTGTGAGTTTCGAAAAAAGTGCAAGAGCTATTCAAACCCTATTTTCTGGGCAAGTAGGACCTGTAAATCTACACAATATATAGTTTAAAGTTTGAGTCTATCATATTAGGTTTTGGATTTATAGCTGTTTTTGTGTCTATTGCTTCAAAAGCATTTTCAGATAATTTGTGTGTTCTGAAGAAACTACAAGAGATAACTAAGCCATACTTTCTGTGCAAGAGGGGCTTGTACATCTGCACAACATGTCTTTTAATGTTTGAACCTATCTTATTGCATTTTTGAGTTATAGCAGTTTTTAAGTTTTTATTGCTCCAAAAGCCTTTTCAGCCCATGAACAGTTGTTTGTGAGTTTCGAAAAAAGTGCAAGAGCTATTCAAACCCTTTTTGCTGGGCAAGTAGGACCTGTAAATCTACACAATATATAGTTTAAAGTTTGAGTCTATCATATTAGGTTTTGGATTTATAGCTGTTTTTGTGTCTATTGCTTCAAAAGCATTTTCAGATAATTTGTGTGTTCTGAAGAAACTACAAGAGATATCTAACCCATACTTTCTGTGCACGAGGGGCTTGTACATCTGCACAACATGTCTTTTAAAGTTTGAACCTATCTTATTGCATTTTTGAGTTATAGCAGTTTTTACTGTTTTATTGCTCCAAAAGCCTTTTCAGCCCATGAACAGTTGTTTGTGAGTTTCGAAAAAAATGCAAGAGCTATTCGAACCCTTTTTGCTGGGCAAGTAGGACTTGTAAATCTACACAATATATAGTTTAAAGTTTGAGTCTATCATATTAGGTTTTGGATTTATAGCTGTTTTTGTATCTATTGCTTCAAAAGCATTTTCAGATAATTTGTGTGTTCTGAAGAAACTACAAGAGATATCTAACCCAAACTTTCTGTGCAAGAGGGGCTTGTATATCTGCACAACATGTCTTTTAAAGTTTGAACTTATCTTATTGCATTTTTGAGTTATAGCAGTTTTTAAGTTTTTATTGCTCCAAAAGCCTTTTCAGCCCATGAACAGTTGTTTGTGAGTTTCGAAAAAAGTGCAAGAGCTATTCAAACCCTTTTTGCTGGGCAAATAGAACCTGTAAATCTACACAATATATAGTTTAAAGTTTGAGTCTATCATATTAGGTTTTGGATTTATAGCTGTTTTTGTGTCTATTGCTTCAAAAGCATTTTCAGATAATTTGTGTGTTCTGAAGAAACTACAAGAGATATCTAAGCCATACTTTCTGTGCAAGAGGGGCTTGTACATCTGTACAACATGTCTTTTAAAGTTTGAACCTATCTTATTTCAATTTTGAGTTATAGCAGTTTTTAAGTTTTTATTGCTCTAAAAGCCTTTTCAGCCCATGAACAGTTGTTTGTGAGTTTCGAAAAAAGTGCAAGAGCTATTCAAACCCTTTTTGCTGGGCAAGTAGGACCTGTAAATCTACACAATATATAGTTTAAAGTTTGAGTCTATCATATTAGGTTTTGGATTTATAGCTGTTTTTGTGTCTATTGCTTCAAAAGCATTTTCAGATAATTTGTGTGTTCTGAAGAAACTACAAGAGATAACTAAGCCATACTTTCTGTGCAAGAGGGGCTTGTACATCTGCACAACATGTCTTTTAAAGTTTGAACCTATCTTATTGCATTTTTGAGTTATAGCAGTTTTTAAGTTTTTATTGCTCCAAAAGCCTTTTCAGCCCATGAACAGTTGTTTGTGAGTTTTCGAAAAAAGTGCAAGAGCTATTCGAACCCTTTTTGCTGGGCAAGTAGGACCTGTAAATCTACACAATATATAGTTTAAAGTTTGAGTCTATCATATTAGGTTTTGGATTTATAGCTGTTTTTGTATCTATTGCTTCAAAAGCATTTTCAGATAATTTGTGTGTTCTGAAGAAACTACAAGAGATATCTAACCCAAACTTTCTGTGCAAGAAGGGCTTGTATATCTGCACAACATGTCTTTTAAAGTTTGAACTTATCTTATTGCATTTTTGAGTTATAGCAGTTTTTAAGTTTTTATTGCTCCAAAAGCCTTTTCAGCCCATGAACAGTTGTTTGTGAGTTTCGAAAAAAGTGCAAGAGCTATTCAAACCCTTTTTGCTGGGCAATTAGAACCTGTAAATCTACACAATATATAGTTTAAAGTTTGAGTCTATCATATTAGGTTTTGGATTTATAGCTGTTTTTGTGTCTATTGCTTCAAAAGCATTTTCAGATAATTTGTGTGTTTTGAAGAAACTACAAGAGATATCTAAGCCATACTTTCTGTGCAAGAGGGGCTTGTACATCTGTACAACATGTCTTTTAAAGTTTTAACCTATCTAATTTCAATTTTGAGTTATAGCAGTTTTTAAGTTTTTATTGCTCTAAAAGCCTTTTCAGCCCATGAACAGTTGTTTGTGAGTTTTCGAAAAAAGTGCAAGAGCTATTCGAACCCTTTTTGCTGGGCAAGTAGGACCTGTAAATCTACACAATATATAGTTTAAAGTTTGAGTCTATCATATTAGGTTTTGGATTTATAGCTGTTTTTGTGTCTATTGCTTCAAAAGCATTTTCAGATAATTTGTGTGTTCTGAAGAAACTACAAGAGATATCTAACCCAAACTTTCTGTGCAAGAGGGGCTTGTATATCTGCACAACATGTCTTTTAAAGTTTGAACTTTTCTTATTGCATTTTTGAGTTATAGCAGTTTTTAAGTTTTTATTGCTCCAAAAGCCTTTTCAGCCCATGAACAGTTGTTTGTGAGTTTCGAAAAAAGTGCAAGAGCTATTCAAACCCTTTTTGCTGGGCAATTAGAACCTGTAAATCTACACAATATATAGTTCAAAGTTTGAGTCTATCACATTAGGTTTTGGATTTATAGCTGTTTTTGTGTCTATTGCTTCAAAAGCATTTTCAGATAATTTGTGTGTTCTGAAGAAACTACAAGAGATATCTAAGCCATACTTTCTGTGCAAGAGGGGCTTGTACATCTGTACAACATGTCTTTTAAAGTTTTAACCTATATTATTTCAATTTTGAGTTATAGCAGTTTTTAAGTTTTTATTGCTCTAAAAGCCTTTTCAGCCCATGAACAGTTGTTTGTGAGTTTCGAAAAAAGTGCAAGAGCTATTCAAACCCTATTTTCTGGGCAAGTAGGACCTGTAAATCTACACAATATATAGTTTAAAGTTTGAGTCTATCATATTAGGTTTTGGATTTATAGCTGTTTTTGTGTCTATTGCTTCAAAAGCATTTTCAGATAATTTGTGTGTTCTGAAGAAACTACAAGAGATAACTAAGCCATACTTTCTGTGCAAGAGGGGCTTGTACATCTGCACAACATGTCTTTTAATGTTTGAACCTATCTTATTGCATTTTTGAGTTATAGCAGTTTTTAAGTTTTTATTGCTCCAAAAGCCTTTTCAGCCCATGAACAGTTGTTTGTGAGTTTCGAAAAAAGTGCAAGAGCTATTCGAACCCTTTTTGCTGGGCAATTAGAACCTGTAAATCTACACAATATATAGTTTAAAGTTTGAGTCCATCATATTAGGTTTTGGATTTATAGCTGTTTTTGTGTCTATTGCTTCAAAAGCATTTTCAGATAATTTGTGTGTTCTGAAGAAACTACAAGAGATATCTAACCCATACTTTCTGTGCACGAGGGGCTTGTACATCTGCACAACATGTCTTTTAAAGTTTGAACCTATCTTATTGCATTTTTGAGTTATAGCAGTTTTTACTGTTTTATTGCTCCAAAAGCCTTTTCAGCCCATGAACAGTTGTTTGTGAGTTTCGAAAAAAGTGCAAGAGCTATTCGAACCCTTTTTGCTGGGCAAGTAGGACCTGTAAATCTACACAATATATAGTTTAAAGTTTGAGTCTATCATATTAGGTTTTGGATTTATAGCTGTTTTTGTATCTATTGCTTCAAAAGCATTTTCAGATAATTTGTGTGTTCTGAAGAAACTACAAGAGATATCTAACCCAAACTTTCTGTGCAAGAGGGGCTTGTATATCTGCACAACATGTCTTTTAAAGTTTGAACTTATCTTATTGCATTTTTGAGTTATAGCAGTTTTTAAGTTTTTATTGCTCCAAAAGCCTTTTCAGCCCATGAACAGTTGTTTGTGAGTTTCGAAAAAAGTGCAAGAGCTATTCAAACCCTTTTTGCTGGGCAATTAGAACCTGTAAATCTACACAATATATAGTTTAAAGTTTGAGTCTATCACATTAGGTTTTGGATTTATAGCTGTTTTTGTGTCTATTGCTTCAAAAGCATTTTCAGATAATTTGTGTGTTCTGAAGAAACTACAAGAGATATCTAAGCCATACTTTCTGTGCAAGAGGGGCTTGTACATCTGTACAACATGTCTTTTAAAGTTTTAACCTATCTTATTTCAATTTTGAGTTATAGCAGTTTTTAAGTTTTTATTGCTCTAAAAGCCTTTTCAGCCCATGAACAGTTGTTTGTGAGTTTCGAAAAAAGTGCAAGAGCTATTCAAACCCTATTTTCTGGGCAAGTAGGACCTGTAAATCTACACAATATATAGTTTAAAGTTTGAGTCTATCATATTAGGTTTTGGATTTATAGCTGTTTTTGTGTCTATTGCTTCAAAAGCATTTTCAGATAATTTGTGTGTTCTGAAGAAACTACAAGAGATAACTAAGCCATACTTTCTGTGCAAGAGGGGCTTGTACATCTGCACAACATGTCTTTTAATGTTTGAACCTATCTTATTGCATTTTTGAGTTATAGCAGTTTTTAAGTTTTTATTGCTCCAAAAGCCTTTTCAGCCCATGAACAGTTGTTTGTGAGTTTCGAAAAAAGTGCAAGAGCTATTCAAACCCTTTTTGCTGGGCAAGTAGGACCTGTAAATCTACACAATATATAGTTTAAAGTTTGAGTCTATCATATTAGGTTTTGGATTTATAGCTGTTTTTGTGTCTATTGCTTCAAAAGCATTTTCAGATAATTTGTGTGTTCTGAAGAAACTACAAGAGATATCTAACCCATACTTTCTGTGCACGAGGGGCTTGTACATCTGCACAACATGTCTTTTAAAGTTTGAACCTATCTTATTGCATTTTTGAGTTATAGCAGTTTTTACTGTTTTATTGCTCCAAAAGCCTTTTCAGCCCATGAACAGTTGTTTGTGAGTTTCGAAAAAAATGCAAGAGCTATTCGAACCCTTTTTGCTGGGCAAGTAGGACTTGTAAATCTACACAATATATAGTTTAAAGTTTGAGTCTATCATATTAGGTTTTGGATTTATAGCTGTTTTTGTATCTATTGCTTCAAAAGCATTTTCAGATAATTTGTGTGTTCTGAAGAAACTACAAGAGATATCTAACCCAAACTTTCTGTGCAAGAGGGGCTTGTATATCTGCACAACATGTCTTTTAAAGTTTGAACTTATCTTATTGCATTTTTGAGTTATAGCAGTTTTTAAGTTTTTATTGCTCCAAAAGCCTTTTCAGCCCATGAACAGTTGTTTGTGAGTTTCGAAAAAAGTGCAAGAGCTATTCAAACCCTTTTTGCTGGGCAATTAGAACCTGTAAATCTACACAATATATAGTTTAAAGTTTGAGTCTATCATATTAGGTTTTGGATTTATAGCTGTTTTTGTGTCTATTGCTTCAAAAGCATTTTCAGATAATTTGTGTGTTCTGAAGAAACTACAAGAGATATCTAAGCCATACTTTCTGTGCAAGAGGGGCTTGTACATCTGTACAACATGTCTTTTAAAGTTTGAACCTATCTTATTTCAATTTTGAGTTATAGCAGTTTTTAAGTTTTTATTGCTCTAAAAGCCTTTTCAGCCCATGAACAGTTGTTTGTGAGTTTCGAAAAAAGTGCAAGAGCTATTCAAACCCTTTTTGCTGGGCAAGTAGGACCTGTAAATCTACACAATATATAGTTTAAAGTTTGAGTCTATCATATTAGGTTTTGGATTTATAGCTGTTTTTGTGTCTATTGCTTCAAAAGCATTTTCAGATAATTTGTGTGTTCTGAAGAAACTACAAGAGATAACTAAGCCATACTTTCTGTGCAAGAGGGGCTTGTACATCTGCACAACATGTCTTTTAAAGTTTGAACCTATCTTATTGCATTTTTGAGTTATAGCAGTTTTTAAGTTTTTATTGCTCCAAAAGCCTTTTCAGCCCATGAACAGTTGTTTGTGAGTTTTCGAAAAAAGTGCAAGAGCTATTCGAACCCTTTTTGCTGGGCAAGTAGGACCTGTAAATCTACACAATATATAGTTTAAAGTTTGAGTCTATCATATTAGGTTTTGGATTTATAGCTGTTTTTGTATCTATTGCTTCAAAAGCATTTTCAGATAATTTGTGTGTTCTGAAGAAACTACAAGAGATATCTAACCCAAACTTTCTGTGCAAGAAGGGCTTGTATATCTGCACAACATGTCTTTTAAAGTTTGAACTTATCTTATTGCATTTTTGAGTTATAGCAGTTTTTAAGTTTTTATTGCTCCAAAAGCCTTTTCAGCCCATGAACAGTTGTTTGTGAGTTTCGAAAAAAGTGCAAGAGCTATTCAAACCCTATTTTCTGGGCAAGTAGGACCTGTAAATCTACACAATATATAGTTTAAAGTTTGAGTCTATCATATTAGGTTTTGGATTTATAGCTGTTTTTGTGTCTATTGCTTCAAAAGCATTTTCAGATAATTTGTGTGTTCTGAAGAAACTACAAGAGATAACTAAGCCATACTTTCTGTGCAAGAGGGGCTTGTACATCTGCACAACATGTCTTTTAAAGTTTGAACCTATCTTATTGCATTTTTGAGATATAGCAGTTTTTAAGTTTTTATTGCTCCAAAAGCCTTTTCAGCCCATGAACAGTTGTTTGTGAGTTTTCGAAAAAAGTGCAAGAGCTATTCGAACCCTTTTTGCTGGGCAAGTAGGACCTGTAAATCTACACAATATATAGTTTAAAGTTTGAGTCTATCATATTAGGTTTTGGATTTATAGCTGTTTTTGTATCTATTGCTTCAAAAGCATTTTCAGATAATTTGTGTGTTCTGAAGAAACTACAAGAGATATCTAACCCAAACTTTTTGTGCAAGAGGGGCTTGTATATCTGCACAACATGTCTTTTAAAGTTTGAACTTATCTTATTGCATTTTTGAGTTATAGCAGTTTTTAAGTTTTTATTGCTCCAAAATCCTTTTCAGCCCATGAACAGTTGTTTGTGAGTTTCGAAAAAAGTGCAAGAGCTATTCAAACCCTTTTTGCTGGGCAATTAGAACCTGTAAATCTACACAATATATAGTTTAAAGTTTGAGTCTATCATATTAGGTTTTGGATTTATAGCTGTTTTTGTGTCTATTGCTTCAAAAGCATTTTCAGATAATTTGTGTGTTCTGAAGAAACTACAAGAGATATCTAAGCCATACTTTCTGTGCAAGAGGGGCTTGTACATCTGTACAACATGTCTTTTAAAGTTTTAACCTATCTAATTTCAATTTTGAGTTATAGCAGTTTTTAAGTTTTTATTGCTCTAAAAGCCTTTTCAGCCCATGAACAGTTGTTTGTGAGTTTTCGAAAAAAGTGCAAGAGCTATTCGAACCCTTTTTGCTGGGCAAGTAGGACCTGTAAATCTACACAATATATAGTTTAAAGTTTGAGTCTATCATATTAGGTTTTGGATTTATAGCTGTTTTTGTATCTATTGCTTCAAAAGCATTTTCAGATAATTTGTGTGTTCTGAAGAAACTACAAGAGATATCTAACCCAAACTTTCTGTGCAAGAGGGGCTTGTATATCTGCACAACATGTCTTTTAAAGTTTGAACTTTTCTTATTGCATTTTTGAGTTATAGCAGTTTTTAAGTTTTTATTGCTCCAAAAGCCTTTTCAGCCCATGAACAGTTGTTTGTGAGTTTCGAAAAAAGTGCAAGAGCTATTCAAACCCTTTTTGCTGGGCAATTAGAACCTGTAAATCTACACAATATATAGTTTAAAGTTTGAGTCTATCACATTAGGTTTTGGATTTATAGCTGTTTTTGTGTCTATTGCTTCAAAAGCATTTTCAGATAATTTGTGTGTTCTGAAGAAACTACAAGAGATATCTAACCCAAACTTTCTGTGCAAGAGGGGCTTGTATATCTGCACAACATGTCTTTTAAAGTTTGAACTTATCTTATTGCATTTTTGAGTTATAGCAGTTTTTAAGTTTTTATTGCTCCAAAAGCCTTTTCAGCCCATGAACAGTTGTTTGTGAGTTTCGAAAAAAGTGCAAGAGCTATTCAAACCCTTTTTGCTGGGCAATTAGAACCTGTAAATCTACACAATATATAGTTTAAAGTTTGAGTCTATCACATTAGGTTTTGGATTTATAGCTGTTTTTGTGTCTATTGCTTCAAAAGCATTTTCAGATAATTTGTGTGTTCTGAAGAAACTACAAGAGATATCTAAGCCATACTTTCTGTGCAAGAGGGGCTTGTACATCTGTACAACATGTCTTTTAAAGTTTTAACCTATCTTATTTCAATTTTGAGTTATAGCAGTTTTTAAGTTTTTATTGCTCTAAAAGCCTTTTCAGCCCATGAACAGTTGTTTGTGAGTTTCGAAAAAAGTGCAAGAGCTATTCAAACCCTATTTTCTGGGCAAGTAGGACCTGTAAATCTACACAATATATAGTTTAAAGTTTGAGTCTATCATATTAGGTTTTGGATTTATAGCTGTTTTTGTGTCTATTGCTTCAAAAGCATTTTCAGATAATTTGTGTGTTCTGAAGAAACTACAAGAGATAACTAAGCCATACTTTCTGTGCAAGAGGGGCTTGTACATCTGCACAACATGTCTTTTAATGTTTGAACCTATCTTATTGCATTTTTGAGTTATAGCAGTTTTTAAGTTTTTATTGCTCCAAAAGCCTTTTCAGCCCATGAACAGTTGTTTGTGAGTTTCGAAAAAAGTGCAAGAGCTATTCAAACCCTTTTTGCTGGGCAAGTAGGACCTGTAAATCTACACAATATATAGTTTAAAGTTTGAGTCTATCATATTAGGTTTTGGATTTATAGCTGTTTTTGTGTCTATTGCTTCAAAAGCATTTTCAGATAATTTGTGTGTTCTGAAGAAACTACAAGAGATATCTAACCCATACTTTCTGTGCACGAGGGGCTTGTACATCTGCACAACATGTCTTTTAAAGTTTGAACCTATCTTATTGCATTTTTGAGTTATAGCAGTTTTTACTGTTTTATTGCTCCAAAAGCCTTTTCAGCCCATGAACAGTTGTTTGTGAGTTTCGAAAAAAGTGCAAGAGCTATTCGAACCCTTTTTGCTGGGCAAGTAGGACCTGTAAATCTACACAATATATAGTTTAAAGTTTGAGTCTATCATATTAGGTTTTGGATTTATAGCTGTTTTTGTATCTATTGCTTCAAAAGCATTTTCAGATAATTTGTGTGTTCTGAAGAAACTACAAGAGATATCTAACCCAAACTTTCTGTGCAAGAGGGGCTTGTATATCTGCACAACATGTCTTTTAAAGTTTGAACTTATCTTATTGCATTTTTGAGTTATAGCAGTTTTTAAGTTTTTATTGCTCCAAAAGCCTTTTCAGCCCATGAACAGTTGTTTGTGAGTTTCGAAAAAAGTGCAAGAGCTATTCAAACCCTTTTTGCTGGGCAATTAGAACCTGTAAATCTACACAATATATAGTTTAAAGTTTGAGTCTATCATATTAGGTTTTGGATTTATAGCTGTTTTTGTGTCTATTGCTTCAAAAGCATTTTCAGATAATTTGTGTGTTCTGAAGAAACTACAAGAGATATCTAAGCCGTACTTTCTGTGCAAGAGGGGCTTGTACATCTGTACAACATGTCTTTTAAAGTTTGAACCTATCTTATTTCAATTTTGAGTTATAGCAGTTTTTAAGTTTTTATTGCTCTAAAAGCCTTTTCAGCCCATGAACAGTTGTTTGTGAGTTTCGAAAAAAGTGCAAGAGCTATTCAAACCCTTTTTGCTGGGCAAGTAGGACCTGTAAATCTACACAATATATAGTTTAAAGTTTGAGTCTATCATATTAGGTTTTGGATTTATAGCTGTTTTTGTGTCTATTGCTTCAAAAGCATTTTCAGATAATTTGTGTGTTCTGAAGAAACTACAAGAGATATCTAACCCATACTTTCTGTGCACGAGGGGCTTGTACATCTGCACAACATGTCTTTTAAAGTTTGAACCTATCTTATTGCATTTTTGAGTTATAGCAGTTTTTAAGTTTTTATTGCTCCAAAAGCCTTTTCAGCCCATGAACAGTTGTTTGTGAGTTTCGAAAAAAGTGCAAGAGCTATTCAAACCCTTTTTGCTGGGCAATTAGAACCTGTAAATCTACACAATATATAGTTTAAAGTTTGAGTCTATCACATTAGGTTTTGGATTTATAGCTGTTTTTGTGTCTATTGCTTCAAAAGCATTTTCAGATAATTTGTGTGTTCTGAAGAAACTACAAGAGATATCTAAGCCATACTTTCTGTGCAAGAGGGGCTTGTACATCTGTACAACATGTCTTTTAAAGTTTTAACCTATCTTATTTCAATTTTGAGTTATAGCAGTTTTTAAGTTTTTATTGCTCTAAAAGCCTTTTCAGCCCATGAACAGTTGTTTGTGAGTTTCGAAAAAAGTGCAAGAGCTATTCAAACCCTATTTTCTGGGCAAGTAGGACCTGTAAATCTACACAATATATAGTTTAAAGTTTGAGTCTATCATATTAGGTTTTGGATTTATATCTGTTTTTGTGTCTATTGCTTCAAAAGCATTTTCAGATCATTTGTGTGTTCTGAAGAAACTACAAGAGATAACTAAGCCATACTTTCTGTGCAAGAGGGGCTTGTACATCTGCACAACATGTCTTTTAAAGTTTGAACCTATCTTATTGCATTTTTGAGTTATAGCAGTTTTTAAGTTTTTATTGCTCCAAAAGCCTTTTCAGCCCATGAACAGTTGTTTGTGAGTTTTCGAAAAAAGTGCAAGAGCTTTTCGAACCCTTTTTGCTGGGCAAGTAGGACCTGTAAATCTACACAATATATAGTTTAAAGTTTGAGTCTATCATATTAGGTTTTGGATTTATAGCTGTTTTTGTGTCTATTGCTTCAAAAGCATTTTCAGATAATTTGTGTGTTCTGAAGAAACTACAAGAGATATCTAACCCATACTTTCTGTGCACGAGGGGCTTGTACATCTGCACAACATGTCTTTTAAAGTTTGAACCTATCTTATTGCATTTTTGAGTTATAGCAGTTTTTAAGTTTTTATTGCTCCAAAAGCCTTTTCAGCCCATGAACAGTTGTTTGTGAGTTTCGAAAAAAGTGCAAGAGCTATTCAAACCCTTTTTGCTGGGCAATTAGAACCTGTAAATCTACACAATATATAGTTTAAAGTTTGAGTCTATCACATTAGGTTTTGGATTTATAGCTGTTTTTGTGTCTATTGCTTCAAAAGCATTTTCAGATAATTTGTGTGTTCTGAAGAAACTACAAGAGATATCTAAGCCATACTTTCTGTGCAAGAGGGGCTTGTACATCTGTACAACATGTCTTTTAAAGTTTTAACCTATCTTATTTCAATTTTGAGTTATAGCAGTTTTTAAGTTTTTATTGCTCTAAAAGCCTTTTCAGCCCATGAACAGTTGTTTGTGAGTTTCGAAAAAAAGTGCAAGAGCTATTCAAACCCTATTTTCTGGGCAAGTAGGACCTGTAAATCTACACAATATATAGTTTAAAGTTTGAGTCTATCATATTAGGTTTTGGATTTATAGCTGTTTTTGTGTCTATTGCTTCAAAAGCATTTTCAGATAATTTGTGTGTTCTGAAGAAACTACAAGAGATAACTAAGCCATACTTTCTGTGCAAGAGGGGCTTGTACATCTGCACAACATGTCTTTTAATGTTTGAACCTATCTTATTGCATTTTTGAGTTATAGCAGTTTTTAAGTTTTTAAAGCTCCAAAAGCCTTTTCAGCCCATGAACAGTTGTTTGTGAGTTTCGAAAAAAGCGCAAGAGCTATTCAAACCCTTTTTGCTGGGCAAGTAGGACCTGTAAATCTACACAATATATAGTTTAAAGTTTGAGTCTATCATATTAGGTTTTGGATTTATAGCTGTTTTTGTGTCTATTGCTTCAAAAGCATTTTCAGATAATTTGTGTGTTCTGAAGAAACTACAAGAGATATCTAACCCATACTTTCTGTGCACGAGGGGCTTGTACATCTGCACAACATGTCTTTTAAAGTTTGAACCTATCTTATTGCATTTTTGAGTTATAGCAGTTTTTACTGTTTTATTGCTCCAAAAGCCTTTTCAGCCCATGAACATTTGTTTGTGAGTTTCGAAAAAAGTGCAAGAGCTATTCGAACCCTTTTTGCTGGGCAAGTAGGACCTGTAAATCTACACAATATATAGTTTAAAGTTTGAGTCTATCATATTAGGTTTTGGATTTATAGCTGTTTTTGTATCTATTGCTTCAAAAGCATTTTCAGATAATTTGTGTGTTCTGAAGAAACTACAAGAGATATCTAACCCAAACTTTCTGTGCAAGAGGGGCTTGTATATCTGCACAACATGTCTTTTAAAGTTTGAACTTATCTTATTGCATTTTTGAGTTATAGCAGTTTTTAAGTTTTTATTGCTCCAAAAGCCTTTTCAGCCCATGAACAGTTGTTTGTGAGTTTCGAAAAAAGTGCAAGAGCTATTCAAACCCTTTTTGCTGGGCAATTAGAACCTGTAAATCTACACAATATATAGTTTAAAGTTTGAGTCTATCACATTAGGTTTTGGATTTATAGCTGTTTTTGTGTCTATTGCTTCAAAAGCATTTTCAGATAATTTGTGTGTTCTGAAGAAACTACAAGAGATATCTAAGCCATACTTTCTGTGCAAGAGGGGCTTGTACATCTGTACAACATGTCTTTTAAAGTTTTAACCTATCTTATTTCAATTTTGAGTTATAGCAGTTTTTAAGTTTTTATTGCTCTAAAAGCCTTTTCAGCCCATGAACAGTTGTTTGTGAGTTTCGAAAAAAGTGCAAGAGCTATTCAAACCCTATTTTCTGGGCAAGTAGGACCTGTAAATCTACACAATATATAGTTTAAAGTTTGAGTCTATCATATTAGGTTTTGGATTTATAGCTGTTTTTGTGTCTATTGCTTCAAAAGCATTTTCAGATAATTTGTGTGTTCTGAAGAAACTACAAGAGATAACTAAGCCATACTTTCTGTGCAAGAGGGGCTTGTACATCTGCACAACATGTCTTTTAATGTTTGAACCTATCTTATTGCATTTTTGAGTTATAGCAGTTTTTAAGTTTTTATTGCTCCAAAAGCCTTTTCAGCCCATGAACAGTTGTTTGTGAGTTTCGAAAAAAGTGCAAGAGCTATTCAAACCCTTTTTGCTGGGCAAGTAGGACCTGTAAATCTACACAATATATAGTTTAAAGTTTGAGTCTATCATATTAGGTTTTGGATTTATAGCTGTTTTTGTGTCTATTGCTTCAAAAGCATTTTCAGATAATTTGTGTGTTCTGAAGAAACTACAAGAGATATCTAACCCATACTTTCTGTGCACGAGGGGCTTGTACATCTGCACAACATGTCTTCTGCACAACATGTCTTTTAAAGTTTGAACCTATCTTATTGCATTTTTGAGTTATAGCAGTTTTTACTGTTTTATTGCTCCAAAAGCCTTTTCAGCCCATGAACAGTTGTTTGTGAGTTTCGAAAAAAGTGCAAGAGCTATTCGAACCCTTTTTGCTGGGCAAGTAGGACCTGTAAATCTACACAATATATAGTTTAAAGTTTGAGTCTATCATATTAGGTTTTGGATTTATAGCTGTTTTTGTGTCTATTGCTTCAAAAGCATTTTCAGATAATTTGTGTGTTCTGAAGAAACTACAAGAGATATCTAAGCCATACTTTCTGTGCAAGAGGGGCTTGTACATCTGTACAACATGTCTTTTAAAGTTTGAACCTATCTTATTTCAATTTTGAGTTATAGCAGTTTTTAAGTTTTTATTGCTCTAAAAGCCTTTTCAGCCCATGAACAGTTGTTTGTGAGTTTCGAAAAAAGTGCAAGAGCTATTCAAACCCTTTTTGCTGGGCAAGTAGGACCTGTAAATCTACACAATATATAGTTTAAAGTTTGAGTCTATCATATTAGGTTTTGGATTTATAGCTGTTTTTGTGTCTATTGCTTCAAAAGCATTTTCAGATAATTTGTGTGTTCTGAAGAAACTACAAGAGATAACTAAGCCATACTTTCTGTGCAAGAGGGGCTTGTACATCTGCACAACATGTCTTTTAAAGTTTGAACCTATCTTATTGCATTTTTGAGTTATAGCAGTTTTTAAGTTTTTATTGCTCCAAAAGCCTTTTCAGCCCATGAACAGTTGTTTGTGAGTTTTCGAAAAAAGTGCAAGAGCTATTCGAACCCTTTTTGCTGGGCAAGTAGGACCTGTAAATCTACACAATATATAGTTTAAAGTTTGAGTCTATCATATTAGGTTTTGGATTTATAGCTGTTTTTGTATCTATTGCTTCAAAAGCATTTTCAGATAATTTGTGTGTTCTGAAGAAACTACAAGAGATATCTAACCCAAACTTTCTGTGCAAGAAGGGCTTGTATATCTGCACAACATGTCTTTTAAAGTTTGAACTTATCTTATTGCATTTTTGAGTTATAGCAGTTTTTAAGTTTTTATTGCTCCAAAAGCCTTTTCAGCCCATGAACAGTTGTTTGTGAGTTTCGAAAAAAGTGCAAGAGCTATTCAAACCCTATTTTCTGGGCAAGTAGGACCTGTAAATCTACACAATATATAGTTTAAAGTTTGAGTCTATCATATTAGGTTTTGGATTTATAGCTGGTTTTGTGTCTATTGCTTCAAAAGCATTTTCAGATAATTTGTGTGTTCTGAAAAAACTACAAGAGATAACTAAGCCATACTTTCTGTGCAAGAGGGGCTTGTACATCTGCACAACATGTCTTTTAAAGTTTGAACCTATCTTATTGCATTTTTGAGATATAGCAGTTTTTAAGTTTTTATTGCTCCAAAAGCCTTTTCAGCCCATGAACAGTTGTTTGTGAGTTTTCGAAAAAAGTGCAAGAGCTATTCGAACCCTTTTTGCTGGGCAAGTAGGACCTGTAAATCTACACAATATATAGTTTAAAGTTTGAGTCTATCATATTAGGTTTTGGATTTATAGCTGTTTTTGTATCTATTGCTTCAAAAGCATTTTCAGATAATTTGTGTGTTCTGAAGAAACTACAAGAGATATCTAACCCAAACTTTCTGTGCAAGAGGGGCTTGTATATCTGCACAACATGTCTTTTAAAGTTTGAACTTATCTTATTGCATTTTTGAGTTATAGCAGTTTTTAAGTTTTTATTGCTCCAAAAGCCTTTTCAGCCCATGAACAGTTGTTTGTGAGTTTCGAAAAAAGTGCAAGAGCTATTCAAACCCTTTTTGCTGGGCAATTAGAACCTGTAAATCTACACAATATATAGTTTAAAGTTTGAGTCTATCATATTAGGTTTTGGATTTATAGCTGTTTTTGTGTCTATTGCTTCAAAAGCATTTTCAGATAATTTGTGTGTTCTGAAGAAACTACAATAGATATCTAAGCCATACTTTCTGTGCAAGAGGGGCTTGTACATCTGTACAACATGTCTTTTAAAGTTTTAACCTATCTAATTTCAATTTTGAGTTATAGCAGTTTTTAAGTTTTTATTGCTCTAAAAGCCTTTTCAGCCCATGAACAGTTGTTTGTGAGTTTTCGAAAAAAGTGCAAGAGCTATTCGAACCCTTTTTGCTGGGCAAGTAGGACCTGTAAATCTACACAATATATAGTTTAAAGTTTGAGTCTATCATATTAGGTTTTGGATTTATAGCTGTTTTTGTATCTATTGCTTCAAAAGCATTTTCAGATAATTTGTGTGTTCTGAAGAAACTACAAGAGATATCTAACCCAAACTTTCTGTGCAAGAGGGGCTTGTATATCTGCACAACATGTCTTTTAAAGTTTGAACTTTTCTTATTGCATTTTTGAGTTATAGCAGTTTTTAAGTTTTTATTGCTCCAAAAGCCTTTTCAGCCCATGAACAGTTGTTTGTGAGTTTCGAAAAAAGTGCAAGAGCTATTCAAACCCTTTTTGCTGGGCAATTAGAACCTGTAAATCTACACAATATATAGTTTAAAGTTTGAGTCTATCACATTAGGTTTTGGATTTATAGCTGTTTTTGTGTCTATTGCTTCAAAAGCATTTTCAGATAATTTGTGTGTTCTGAAGAAACTACAAGAGATATCTAAGCCATACTTTCTGTGCAAGAGGGGCTTGTACATCTGTACAACATGTCTTTTAAAGTTTTAACCTATCTTATTTCAATTTTGAGTTATAGCAGTTTTTAAGTTTTTATTGCTCTAAAAGCCTTTTCAGCCCATGAACAGTTGTTTGTGAGTTTCGAAAAAAGTGCAAGAGCTATTCAAACCCTTTTTGCTGGGCAAGTAGGACCTGTAAATCTACACAATATATAGTTTAAAGTTTGAGTCCATCATATTAGGTTTTGGATTTATAGCTGTTTTTGTGTCTATTGCTTCAAAAGCATTTTCAGATAATTTGTGTGTTCTGAAGAAACTACAAGAGATATCTAACCCATACTTTCTGTGCACGAGGGGCTTGTACATCTGCACAACATGTCTTTTAAAGTTTGAACCTATCTTATTGCATTTTTGAGTTATAGCAGTTTTTACTGTTTTATTGCTCCAAAAGCCTTTTCAGCCCATGAACAGTTGTTTGTGAGTTTCGAAAAAAGTGCAAGAGCTATTCGAACCCTTTTTGCTGGGCAAGTAGGACCTGTAAATCTACACAATATATAGTTTAAAGTTTGAGTCTATCATATTAGGTTTTGGATTTATAGCTGTTTTTGTATCTATTGCTTCAAAAGCATTTTCAGATAATTTGTGTGTTCTGAAGAAACTACAAGAGATATCTAACCCAAACTTTCTGTGCAAGAGGGGCTTGTATATCTGCACAACATGTCTTTTAAAGTTTGAACTTATCTTATTGCATTTTTGAGTTATAGCAGTTTTTAAGTTTTTGTTGCTCCAAAAGCCTTTTCAGCCCATGAACAGTTGTTTGTGAGTTTCGAAAAAAGTGCAAGAGCTATTCAAACCCTTTTTGCTGGGCAATTAGAACCTGTAAATCTACACAATATATAGTTTAAAGTTTGAGTCTATCATATTAGGTTTTGGATTTATAGCTGTTTTTGTGTCTATTGCTTCAAAAGCATTTTCAGATAATTTGTGTGTTCTGAAGAAACTACAAGAGATAACTAAGCCATACTTTCTGTGCAAGAGGGGCTTGTACATCTGCACAACATGTCTTTTAATGTTTGAACCTATCTTATTGCATTTTTGAGTTATAGCAGTTTTTAAGTTTTTATTGCTCCAAAAGCCTTTTCAGCCCATGAACAGTTGTTTGTGAGTTTCGAAAAAAGTGCAAGAGCTATTCAAACCCTTTTTGCTGGGCAAGTAGGACCTGTAAATCTACACAATATATAGTTTAAAGTTTGAGTCTATCATATTAGGTTTTGGATTTATAGCTGTTTTTGTGTCTATTGCTTCAAAAGCATTTTCAGATAATTTGTGTGTTCTGAAGAAACTACAAGAGATATCTAACCCATACTTTCTGTGCACGAGGGGCTTGTACATCTGCACAACATGTCTTTTAAAGTTTGAACCTATCTTATTGCATTTTTGAGTTATAGCAGTTTTTACTGTTTTATTGCTCCAAAAGCCTTTTCAGCCCATGAACAGTTGTTTGTGAGTTTCGAAAAAAGTGCAAGAGCTATTCGAACCCTTTTTGCTGGGCAAGTAGGACCTGTAAATCTACACAATATATAGTTTAAAGTTTGAGTCTATCATATTAGGTTTTGGATTTATAGCTGTTTTTGTATCTATTGCTTCAAAAGCATTTTCAGATAATTTGTGTGTTCTGAAGAAACTACAAGAGATATCTAACCCAAACTTTCTGTGCAAGAGGGGCTTGTATATCTGCACAACATGTCTTTTAAAGTTTGAACTTATCTTATTGCATTTTTGAGTTATAGCAGTTTTTAAGTTTTTATTGCTCCAAAAGCCTTTTCAGCCCATGAACAGTTGTTTGTGAGTTTCGAAAAAAGTGCAAGAGCTATTCAAACCCTTTTTGCTGGGCAATTAGAACCTGTAAATCTACACAATATATAGTTTAAATTTTGAGTCTATCATATTAGGTTTTGGATTTATAGCTGTTTTTGTGTCTATTGCTTCAAAAGCATTTTCAGATAATTTGTGTGTTCTGAAGAAACTACAAGAGATATCTAAGCCATACTTTCTGTGCAAGAGGGGCTTGTACATCTGTACAACATGTCTTTTAAAGTTTGAACCTATCTTATTTCAATTTTGAGTTATAGCAGTTTTTAAGTTTTTATTGCTCTAAAAGCCTTTTCAGCCCATGAACAGTTGTTTGTGAGTTTCGAAAAAAGTGCAAGAGCTATTCAAACCCTTTTTGCTGGGCAAGTAGGACCTGTAAATCTACACAATATATAGTTTAAAGTCTGAGTCTATCATATTAGGTTTTGGATTTATAGCTGTTTTTGTGTCTATTGCTTCAAAAGCATTTTCAGATAATTTGTGTGTTCTGTAGAAACTACAAGAGATATCTAACCCAAACTTTCTGTGCAAGAGGGGCTTGTACATCTGCACAACATGTCTTTTAAAGTTTTAACCTATCTTATTGCATTTTTGAGTTATAGCAGTGTTTAAGTTTTTATTGCTCCAAAAGCCTTTTCAGCCCGTGAACAGTTGTTTGTGAGTTTCGAAAAAAGTGCAAGAGCTATTCAAACCCTTTTTGCTGGGCAAGTAGGACCTGTAAATCTACACAATATATAGTTTAAAGTTTGAGTCTATCATATTAGGTTTTGGATTTATAGCTGTTTTTGTGTCTATTGCTTCAAAAGCATTTTCAGATAATTTGTGTGTTCTGAAGAAACTACAAGAGATATCTAACCCAAACTTTCTGTGCAAGAAGAGCTTGTATATCTGCACAACATGTCTTTTAAAGTTTGAACTTATCTTATTGCATTTTTGAGTTATAGCAGTTTTTAAGTTTTTATTGCTCCAAAAGCCTTTTCAGCCCATGAACAGTTGTTTGTGAGTTTCGAAAAAAGTGCAAGAGCTATTCAAACCCTATTTTCTGGGCAAGTAGGACCTGTAAATCTACACAATATATAGTTTAAAGTTTGAGTCTATCATATTAGGTTTTGGATTTATAGCTGTTTTTGTGTCTATTGCTTCAAAAGCATTTTCAGATAATTTGTGTGTTCTGAAGAAACTACAAGAGATAACTAAGCCATACTTTCTGTGCAAGAGGGGCTTGTACATCTGCACAACATGTCTTTTAAAGTTTGAACCTATCTTATTGCATTTTTGAGTTATAGCAGTTTTTAAGTTTTTATTGCTCCAAAAGCCTTTTCAGCCCATGAACAGTTGTTTGTGAGTTTTCGAAAAAAGTGCAAGAGCTTTTCGAACCCTTTTTGCTGGGCAAGTAGGACCTGTAAATCTACACAATATATAGTTTAAAGTTTGAGTCTATCATATTAGGTTTTGGATTTATAGCTGTTTTTGTGTCTATTGCTTCAAAAGCATTTTCAGATAATTTGTGTGTTCTGAAGAAACTACAAGAGATATCTAACCCATACTTTCTGTGCACGAGGGGCTTGTACATCTGCACAACATGTCTTTTAAAGTTTGAACCTATCTTATTGCATTTTTGAGTTATAGCAGTTTTTAAGTTTTTATTGCTCCAAAAGCCTTTTCAGCCCATGAACAGTTGTTTGTGAGTTTCGAAAAAAGTGCAAGAGCTATTCAAACCCTTTTTGCTGGGCAATTAGAACCTGTAAATCTACACAATATATAGTTTAAAGTTTGAGTCTATCACATTAGGTTTTGGATTTATAGCTGTTTTTGTGTCTATTGCTTCAAAAGCATTTTCAGATAATTTGTGTGTTCTGAAGAAACTACAAGAGATATCTAAGCCATACTTTCTGTGCAAGAGGGGCTTGTACATCTGTACAACATGTCTTTTAAAGTTTTAACCTATCTTATTTCAATTTTGAGTTATAGCAGTTTTTAAGTTTTTATTGCTCTAAAAGCCTTTTCAGCCCATGAACAGTTGTTTGTGAGTTTCGAAAAAAGTGCAAGAGCTATTCAAACCCTATTTTCTGGGCAAGTAGGACCTGTAAATCTACACAATATATAGTTTAAAGTTTGAGTCTATCATATTAGGTTTTGGATTTATATCTGTTTTTGTTTCTATTGCTTCAAAAGCATTTTCAGATAATTTGTGTGTTCTGAAGAAACTACAAGAGATAACTAAGCCATACTTTCTGTGCAAGAGGGGCTTGTACATCTGCACAACATGTCTTTTAAAGTTTGAACCTATCTTATTGCATTTTTGAGTTATAGCAGTTTTTAAGTTTTTATTGCTCCAAAAGCCTTTTCAGCCCATGAACAGTTGTTTGTGAGTTTTCGAAAAAAGTGCAAGAGCTTTTCGAACCCTTTTTGCTGGGCAAGTAGGACCTGTAAATCTACACAATATATAGTTTAAAGTTTGAGTCTATCATATTAGGTTTTGGATTTATAGCTGTTTTTGTGTCTATTGCTTCAAAAGCATTTTCAGATAATTTGTGTGTTCTGAAGAAACTACAAGAGATATCTAACCCAAACTTTCTGTGCAAGAGGGGCTTGTACATCTGCACAACATGTCTTTTAATGTTTGAACCTATCTTATTTCAATTTTGAGTTATAGCAGTTTTTAAGTTTTTATTGCTCTAAAAGCCTTTTCAGCCCATGAACAGTTGTTTGTGAGTTTTCGAAAAAAGTGCAAGAGCTATTCGAACCCTTTTTGCTGGGCAAGTAGGACCTGTAAATCTACACAATATATAGTTTAAAGTTTGAGTCTATCATATTAGGTTTTGGATTTATAGCTGTTTTTGTATCTATTGCTTCAAAAGCATTTTCAGATAATTTGTGTGTTCTGAAGAAACTACAAGAGATATCTAACCCAAACTTTCTGTGCAAGAGGGGCTTGTATATCTGCACAACATGTCTTTTAAAGTTTGAACTTTTCTTATTGCATTTTTGAGTTATAGCAGTTTTTAAGTTTTTATTGCTCCAAAAGCCTTTTCAGCCCATGAACAGTTGTTTGTGAGTTTCGAAAAAAGTGCAAGAGCTATTCAAACCCTATTTTCTGGGCAAGTAGGACCTGTAAATCTACACAATATATAGTTTAAAGTTTGAGTCTATCATATTAGGTTTTGGATTTATAGCTGTTTTTGTGTCTATTGCTTCAAAAGCATTTTCAGATAATTTGTGTGTTCTGAAGAAACTACAAGAGATAACTAAGCCATACTTTCTGTGCAAGAGGGGCTTGTACATCTGCACAACATGTCTTTTAATGTTTGAACCTATCTTATTGCATTTTTGAGTTATAGCAGTTTTTAAGTTTTTATTGCTCCAAAAGCCTTTTCAGCCCATGAACAGTTGTTTGTGAGTTTCGAAAAAAGTGCAAGAGCTATTCAAACCCTTTTTGCTGGGCAAGTAGGACCTGTAAATCTACACAATATATAGTTTAAAGTTTGAGTCTATCATATTAGGTTTTGGATTTATAGCTGTTTTTGTGTCTATTGCTTCAAAAGTTTCAGATAATTTGTGTGTTCTGAAGAAACTACAAGAGATATCTAACCCATACTTTCTGTGCACGAGGGGCTTGTACATCTGCACAACATGTCTTTTAAAGTTTGAACCTATCTTATTGCATTTTTGAGTTATAGCAGTTTTTAAGTTTTTATTGCTCTAAAAGCCTTTTCAGCCCATGAATAGTTGTTTGTGAGTTTTCGAAAAAAGTGCAAGAGCTATTCGAACCCTTTTTGCTGGGCAAGTAGGACCTGTAAATCTACACAATATATAGTTTAAAGTTTGAGTCTATCATATTAGGTTTTGGATTTATAGCTGTTTTTGTATCTATTGCTTCAAAAGCATTTTCAGATAATTTGTGTGTTCTGAAGAAACTACAAGAGATATCTAACCCAAACTTTCTGTGCAAGAGGGGCTTGTATATCTGCACAACATGTCTTTTAAAGTTTGAACTTTTCTTATTGCATTTTTGAGTTATAGCAGTTTTTAAGTTTTTATTGCTCCAAAAGCCTTTTCAGCCCATGAACAGTTGTTTGTGAGTTTCGAAAAAAGTGCAAGAGCTATTCAAACCCTTTTTGCTGGGCAATTAGAACCTGTAAATCTACACAATATATAGTTTAAAGTTTGAGTCTATCACATTAGGTTTTGGATTTATAGCTGTTTTTGTGTCTATTGCTTCAAAAGCATTTTCAGATAATTTGTGTGTTCTGAAGAAACTACAAGAGATATCTAAGCCATACTTTCTGTGCAAGAGGGGCTTGTACATCTGTACAACATGTCTTTTAAAGTTTTAACCTATCTTATTTCAATTTTGAGTTATAGCAGTTTTTAAGTTTTTATTGCTCTAAAAGCCTTTTCAGCCCATGAACAGTTGTTTGTGAGTTTCGAAAAAAAGTGCAAGAGCTATTCAAACCCTATTTTCTGGGCAAGTAGGACCTGTAAATCTACACAATATATAGTTTAAAGTTTGAGTCTATCATATTAGGTTTTGGATTTATAGCTGTTTTTGTGTCTATTGCTTCAAAAGCATTTTCAGATAATTTGTGTGTTCTGAAGAAACTACAAGAGATAACTAAGCCATACTTTCTGTGCAAGAGGGGCTTGTACATCTGCACAACATGTCTTTTAATGTTTGAACCTATCTTATTGCATTTTTGAGTTATAGCAGTTTTTAAGTTTTTATTGCTCCAAAAGCCTTTTCAGCCCATGAACAGTTGTTTGTGAGTTTCGAAAAAAGTGCAAGAGCTATTCAAACCCTTTTTGCTGGGCAAGTAGGACCTGTAAATCTACACAATATATAGTTTAAAGTTTGAGTCTATCATATTAGGTTTTGGATTTATAGCTGTTTTTGTGTCTATTGCTTCAAAAGCATTTTCAGATAATTTGTGTGTTCTGAAGAAACTACAAGAGATATCTAAGCCATACTTTCTGTGCACGAGGGGCTTGTACATCTGCACAACATGTCTTTTAAAGTTTGAACCTATCTTATTGCATTTTTGAGTTATAGCAGTTTTTACTGTTTTATTGCTCCAAAAGCCTTTTCAGCCCATGAACAGTTGTTTGTGAGTTTCGAAAAAAGTGCAAGAGCTATTCGAACCCTTTTTGCTGGGCAAGTAGGACCTGTAAATCTACACAATATATAGTTTAAAGTTTGAGTCTATCATATTAGGTTTTGGATTTATAGCTGTTTTTGTGTCTATTGCTTCAAAAGCATTTTCAGATAATTTGTGTGTTCTGAAGAAACTACAAGAGATATCTAACCCAAACTTTCTGTGCAAGAGGGGCTTGTATATCTGCACAACATGTCTTTTAAAGTTTGAACTTATCTTATTGCATTTTTGAGTTATAGCAGTTTTTAAGTTTTTATTGCTCCAAAAGCCTTTTCAGCCCATGAACAGTTGTTTGTGAGTTTCGAAAAAAGTGCAAGAGCTATTCAAACCCTTTTTGCTGGGCAATTAGAACCTGTAAATCTACACAATATATAGTTTAAAGTTTGAGTCTATCACATTAGGTTTTGGATTTATAGCTGTTTTTGTGTCTATTGCTTCAAAAGCATTTTCAGATAATTTGTGTGTTCTGAAGAAACTACAAGAGATATCTAAGCCATACTTTCTGTGCAAGAGGGGCTTGTACATCTGTACAACATGTCTTTTAAAGTTTTAACCTATCTTATTTCAATTTTGAGTTATAGCAGTTTTTAAGTTTTTATTGCTCTAAAAGCCTTTTCAGCCCATGAACAGTTGTTTGTGAGTTTCGAAAAAAGTGCAAGAGCTATTCAAACCCTATTTTCTGGGCAAGTAGGACCTGTAAATCTACACAATATATAGTTTAAAGTTTGAGTCTATCATATTAGGTTTTGGATTTATAGCTGTTTTTGTGTCTATTGCTTCAAAAGCATTTTCAGATAATTTGTGTGTTCTGAAGAAACTACAAGAGATAACTAAGCCATACTTTCTGTGCAAGAGGGGCTTGTACATCTGCACAACATGTCTTTTAATGTTTGAACCTATCTTATTGCATTTTTGAGTTATAGCAGTTTTTAAGTTTTTATTGCTCCAAAAGCCTTTTCAGCCCATGAACAGTTGTTTGTGAGTTTCGAAAAAAGTGCAAGAGCTATTCAAACCCTTTTTGCTGGGCAAGTAGGACCTGTAAATCTACACAATATATAGTTTAAAGTTTGAGTCTATCATATTAGGTTTTGGATTTATAGTTGTTTTTGTGTCTATTGCTTCAAAAGCATTTTCAGATAATTTGTGTGTTCTGAAGAAACTACAAGAGATATCTAACCCATACTTTCTGTGCACGAGGGGCTTGTACATCTGCACAACATGTCTTTTAAAGTTTGAACCTATCTTATTGCATTTTTGAGTTATAGCAGTTTTTACTGTTTTATTGCTCCAAAAGCCTTTTCAGCCCATGAACAGTTGTTTGTGAGTTTCGAAAAAAGTGCAAGAGCTATTCGAACCCTATTTTCTGGGCAAGTAGGACCTGTAAATCTACACAATATATAGTTTAAAGTTTGAGTCTATCATATTAGGTTTTGGATTTATAGCTGTTTTTGTATCTATTGCTTCAAAAGCATTTTCAGATAATTTGTGTGTTCTGAAGAAACTACAAGAGATATCTAACCCAAACTTTCTGTGCAAGAGGGGCTTGTATATCTGCACAACATGTCTTTTAAAGTTTGAACTTATCTTATTGCATTTTTGAGTTATAGCAGTTTTTAAGTTTTTATTGCTCCAAAAGCCTTTTCAGCCCATGAACAGTTGTTTGTGAGTTTCGAAAACAGTGCAAGAGCTATTCGAACCCTTTTTGCTGGGCAATTAGGAGCTGTAAATCTACACAATATATAGTTTAAAGTTTGAGTCTATCATATTAGGTTTTGGATTTATAGCTGTTTTTGTGTCTATTGCTTCAAAAGCATTTTCAGATAATTTGTGTGTTCTGAAGAAACTACAAGAGATATCTAACCCAAACTTTCTGTGCAAGAGGGGCTTGTACATCTGCACAACATGTCTTTTAAAGTTTGAACTTATCTTATTGCATTTTTGAGTTATAGCAGTTTTTAAGTTTTTATTGCTCCAAAAGCCTTTTCAGCCCATGAACAGTTGTTTGTGAGTTTCGAAAAAAGTGCAAGAGCCATTCAAACCCTTTTTGCTGGGCAATTAGAACCTGTAAATCTACACAATATATAGTTTAAAGTTTGAGTCTATCACATTAGGTTTTGGATTTATAGCTGTTTTTGTGTCTATTGCTTCAAAAGCATTTTCAGATAATTTGTGTGTTCTGAAGAAACTACAAGAGATATCTAAGCCATACTTTCTGTGCAAGAGGGGCTTGTACATCTGCACAACATGTCTTTTAAAGTTTGAACCTATCTTATTTCAATTTTGAGTTATAGCAGTTTTTAAGTTTTTATTGCTCTAAAAGCCTTTTCAGCCCATGAACAGTTGTTTGTGAGTTTCGAAAAAAGTGCAAGAGCTATTCAAACCCTATTTTCTGGGCAAGTAGGACCTGTAAATCTACACAATATATAGTTTAAAGTTTGAGTCTATCATATTAGGTTTTGGATTTATAGCTGTTTTTGTGTCTATTGCTTCAAAATCATTTTCAGATAATTTGTGTGTTCTGAAGAAACTACAAGAGATAACTAAGCCATACTTTCTGTGCAAGAGGGGCTTGTACATCTGCACAACATGTCTTTTAATGTTTGAACCTATCTTATTGCATTTTTGAGTTATAGCAGTTTTTTAAGTTTTTATTGCTCCAAAAGCCTTTTCAGCCCATGAACAGTTGTTTGTGAGTTTCGAAAAAAGTGCAAGAGCTATTCAAACCCTTTTTGCTGGGCAAGTAGGACCTGTAAATCTACACAATATATAGTTTAAAGTTTGAGTCTATCATATTAGGTTTTGGATTTATAGCTGTTTTTGTGTCTATTGCTTCAAAAGCATTTTCAGATAATTTGTGTGTTCTGAAGAAACTACAAGAGATATCTAACCCATACTTTCTGTGCACGAGGGGCTTGTACATCTGCACAACATGTCTTTTAAAGTTTGAACCTATCTTATTGCATTTTTGAGTTATAGCAGTTTTTACTGTTTTATTGCTCCAAAAGCCTTTTCAGCCCATGAACAGTTGTTTGTGAGTTTCGAAAAAAGTGCAAGAGCTATTCGAACCCTTTTTGCTGGGCAAGTAGGACCTGTAAATCTACACAATATATAGTTTAAAGTTTGAGTCTATCATATTAGGTTTTGGATTTATAGCTGTTTTTGTATCTATTGCTTCAAAAGCATTTTCAGATAATTTGTGTGTTCTGAAGAAACTACAAGAGATATCTAACCCAAACTTTCTGTGCAAGAGGGGCTTGTATATCTGCACAACATGTCTTTTAAAGTTTGAACTTATCTTATTGCATTTTTGAGTTATAGCAGTTTTTAAGTTTTTATTGCTCCAAAAGCCTTTTCAGCCCATGAACAGTTGTTTGTGAGTTTCGAAAAAAGTGCAAGAGCTATTCAAACCCTTTTTGCTGGGCAATTAGAACCTGTAAATCTACACAATATATAGTTTAAAGTTTGAGTCTATCATATTAGGTTTTGGATTTATAGCTGTTTTTGTGTCTATTGCTTCAAAAGCATTTTCAGATAATTTGTGTGTTCTGAAGAAACTACAAGAGATATCTAAGCCATACTTTCTGTGCAAGAGGGGCTTGTACATCTGTACAACATGTCTTTTAAAGTTTGAACCTATCTTATTTCAATTTTGAGTTATAGCAGTTTTTAAGTTTTTATTGCTCTAAAAGCCTTTTCAGCCCATGAACAGTTGTTTGTGAGTTTCGAAAAAAGTGCAAGAGCTATTCAAACCCTTTTTGCTGGGCAAGTAGGACCTGTAAATCTACACAATATATAGTTTAAAGTTTGAGTCTATCATATTAGGTTTTGGATTTATAGCTGTTTTTGTGTCTATTGCTTCAAAAGCATTTTCAGATAATTTGTGTGTTCTGAAGAAACTACAAGAGATAACTAAGCCATACTTTCTGTGCAAGAGGGGCTTGTACATCTGCACAACATGTCTTTTAAAGTTTGAACCTATCTTATTGCATTTTTGAGTTATAGCAGTTTTTAAGTTTGTATTGCTCCAAAAGCCTTTTCAGCCCATGAACAGTTGTTTGTGAGTTTTCGAAAAAAGTGCAAGAGCTATTCGAACCCTTTTTGCTGGGCAAGTAGGACCTGTAAATCTACACAATATATAGTTTAAAGTTTGAGTCTATCATATTAGGTTTTGGATTTATAGCTGTTTTTGTATCTATTGCTTCAAAAGCATTTTCAGATAATTTGTGTGTTCTGAAGAAACTACAAGAGATATCTAACCCAAACTTTCTGTGCAAGAAGGGCTTGTATATCTGCACAACATGTCTTTTAAAGTTTGAACTTATCTTATTGCATTTTTGAGTTATAGCAGTTTTTAAGTTTTTATTGCTCCAAAAGCCTTTTCAGCCCATGAACAGTTGTTTGTGAGTTTCGAAAAAAGTGCAAGAGCTATTCAAACCCTATTTTCTGGGCAAGTAGGACCTGTAAATCTACACAATATATAGTTTAAAGTTTGAGTCTATCATATTAGGTTTTGGATTTATAGCTGTTTTTGTGTCTATTGCTTCAAAAGCATTTTCAGATAATTTGTGTGTTCTGAAGAAACTACAAGAGATAACTAAGCCATACTTTCTGTGCAAGAGGGGCTTGTACATCTGCACAACATGTCTTTTAAAGTTTGAACCTATCTTATTGCATTTTTGAGTTATAGCAGTTTTTAAGTTTTTATTGCTCCAAAAGCCTTTTCAGCCCATGAACAGTTGTTTGTGAGTTTTCGAAAAAAGTGCAAGAGCTATTCGAACCCTTTTTGCTGGGCAAGTAGGACCTGTAAATCTACACAATATATAGTTTAAAGTTTGAGTCTATCATATTAGGTTTTGGATTTATAGCTGTTTTTGTATCTATTGCTTCAAAAGCATTTTCAGATAATTTGTGTGTTCTGAAGAAACTACAAGAGATATCTAACCCAAACTTTCTTTGCAAGAGGGGCTTGTATATCTGCACAACATGTCTTTTAAAGTTTGAACTTATCTTATTGCATTTTTGAGTTATAGCAGTTTTTAAGTTTTTATTGCTCCAAAAGCCTTTTCAGCCCATGAACAGTTGTTTGTGAGTTTCGAAAAAAGTGCAAGAGCTATTCAAACCCTTTTTGCTGGGCAATTAGAACCTGTAAATCTACACAATATATAGTTTAAAGTTTGAGTCTATCATATTAGGTTTTGGATTTATAGCTGTTTTTGTGTCTATTGCTTCAAAAGCATTTTCAGATAATTTGTGTGTTCTGAAGAAACTACAAGAGATATCTAAGCCATACTTTCTGTGCAAGAGGGGCTTGTACATCTGTACAACATGTCTTTTAAAGTTTTAACCTATCTTATTTCAATTTTGAGTTATAGCAGTTTTTAAGTTTTTATTGCTCTAAAAGCCTTTTCAGCCCATGAACAGTTGTTTGTGAGTTTTCGAAAAAAGTGCAAGAGCTATTCGAACCCTTTTTGCTGGGCAAGTAGGACCTGTAAATCTACACAATATATAGTTTAAAGTTTGAGTCTATCATATTAGGTTTTGGATTTATAGCTGTTTTTGTATCTATTGCTTCAAAAGCATTTTCAGATAATTTGTGTGTTCTGAAGAAACTACAAGAGATATCTAACCCAAACTTTCTGTGCAAGAGGGGCTTGTATATCTGCACAACATGTCTTTTAAAGTTTGAACTTTTCTTATTGCATTTTTGAGTTATAGCAGTTTTTAAGTTTTTATTGCTCCAAAAGCCTTTTCAGCCCATGAACAGTTGTTTGTGAGTTTCGAAAAAAGTGCAAGAGCTATTCAAACCCTTTTTGCTGGGCAATTAGAACCTGTAAATCTACACAATATATAGTTTAAAGTTTGAGTCTATCATATTAGGTTTTGGATTTATAGCTGTTTTTGTGTCTATTGCTTCAAAAGCATTTTCAGATAATTTGTGTGTTCTGAAGAAACTACAAGAGATATCTAAGCCATACTTTCTGTGCAAGAGGGGCTTGTACATCTGTACAACATGTCTTTTAAAGTTTTAACCTATCTTATTTCAATTTTGAGTTATAGCAGTTTTTAAGTTTTTATTGCTCTAAAAGCCTTTTCAGCCCATGAACAGTTGTTTGTGAGTTTCGAAAAAAGTGCAAGAGCTATTCAAACCCTATTTTCTGGGCAAGTAGGACCTGTAAATCTACACAATATATAGTTTAAAGTTTGAGTCTATCATATTAGGTTTTGGATTTATAGCTGTTTTTGTGTCTATTGCTTCAAAAGCATTTTCAGATAATTTGTGTGTTCTGAAGAAACTACAAGAGATAACTAAGCCATACTTTCTGTGCAAGAGGGGCTTGTACATCTGCACAACATGTCTTTTAATGTTTGAACCTATCTTATTGCATTTTTGAGTTATAGCAGTTTTTAAGTTTTTATTGCTCCAAAAGCCTTTTCAGCCCATGAACAGTTGTTTGTGAGTTTCGAAAAAAGTGCAAGAGCTATTCAAACCCTTTTTGCTGGGCAAGTAGGACCTGTAAATCTACACAATATATAGTTTAAAGTTTGAGTCCATCATATTAGGTTTTGGATTTATAGCTGTTTTTGTGTCTATTGCTTCAAAAGCATTTTCAGATAATTTGTGTGTTCTGAAGAAACTACAAGAGATATCTAACCCATACTTTCTGTGCACGAGGGGCTTGTACATCTGCACAACATGTCTTTTAAAGTTTGAACCTATCTTATTGCATTTTTGAGTTATAGCAGTTTTTACTGTTTTATTGCTCCAAAAGCCTTTTCAGCCCATGAACAGTTGTTTGTGAGTTTCGAAAAAAGTGCAAGAGCTATTCGAACCCTTTTTGCTGGGCAAGTAGGACCTGTAAATCTACACAATATATAGTTTAAAGTTTGAGTCTATCATATTAGGTTTTGGATTTATAGCTGTTTTTGTATCTATTGCTTCAAAAGCATTTTCAGATAATTTGTGTGTTCTGAAGAAACTACAAGAGATATCTAACCCAAACTTTCTGTGCAAGAGGGGCTTGTATATCTGCACAACATGTCTTTTAAAGTTTGAACTTATCTTATTGCATTTTTGAGTTATAGCAGTTTTTAAGTTTTTATTGCTCCAAAAGCCTTTTCAGCCCATGAACAGTTGTTTGTGAGTTTCGAAAAAAGTGCAAGAGCTATTCAAACCCTTTTTGCTGGGCAATTAGAACCTGTAAATCTACACAATATATAGATTAAAGTTTGAGTCTATCACATTAGGTTTTGGATTTATAGCTGTTTTTGTGTCTATTGCTTCAAAAGCATTTTCAGATAATTTGTGTGTTCTGAAGAAACTACAAGAGATATCTAAGCCATACTTTCTGTGCAAGAGGGGCTTGTACATCTGTACAACATGTCTTTTAAAGTTTTAACCTATCTTATTTCAATTTTGAGTTATAGCAGTTTTTAAGTTTTTATTGCTCTAAAAGCCTTTTCAGCCCATGAACAGTTGTTTGTGAGTTTCGAAAAAAGTGCAAGAGCTATTCAAACCCTATTTTCTGGGCAAGTAGGACCTGTAAATCTACACAATATATAGTTTAAAGTTTGAGTCTATCATATTAGGTTTTGGATTTATAGCTGTTTTTGTGTCTATTGCTTCAAAAGCATTTTCAGATAATTTGTGTGTTCTGAAGAAACTACAAGAGATAACTAAGCCATACTTTCTGTGCAAGAGGGGCTTGTACATCTGCACAACATGTCTTTTAATGTTTGAACCTATCTTATTGCATTTTTGAGTTATAGCAGTTTTTTAAGTTTTTATTGCTCCAAAAGCCTTTTCAGCCCATGAACAGTTGTTTGTGAGTTTCGAAAAAAGTGCAAGAGCTATTCAAACCCTTTTTGCTGGGCAAGTAGGACCTGTAAATCTACACAATATATAGTTTAAAGTTTGAGTCTATCATATTAGGTTTTGGATTTATAGCTGTTTTTGTGTCTATTGCTTCAAAAGCATTTTCAGATAATTTGTGTGTTCTGAAGAAACTACAAGAGATATCTAACCCATACTTTCTGTGCACGAGGGGCTTGTACATCTGCACAACATGTCTTTTAAAGTTTGAACCTATCTTATTGCATTTTTGAGTTATAGCAGTTTTTACTGTTTTATTGCTCCAAAAGCCTTTTCAGCCCATGAACAGTTGTTTGTGAGTTTCGAAAAAAGTGCAAGAGCTATTCGAACCCTTTTTGCTGGGCAAGTAGGACCTGTAAATCTACACACTATATAGTTTAAAGTTTGAGTCTATCATATTAGGTTTTGGATTTATAGCTGTTTTTGTATCTATTGCTTCAAAAGCATTTTCAGATAATTTGTGTGTTCTGAAGAAACTACAAGAGATATCTAACCCAAACTTTCTGTGCAAGAGGGGCTTGTATATCTGCACAACATGTCTTTTAAAGTTTGAACTTATCTTATTGCATTTTTGAGTTATAGCAGTTTTTAAGTTTTTATTGCTCCAAAAGCCTTTTCAGCCCATGAACAGTTGTTTGTGAGTTTCGAAAAAAGTGCAAGAGCTATTCAAACCCTTTTTGCTGGGCAATTAGAACCTGTAAATCTACACAATATATAGTTTAAAGTTTGAGTCTATCATATTAGGTTTTGGATTTATAGCTGTTTTTGTGTCTATTGCTTCAAAAGCATTTTCAGATAATTTGTGTGTTCTGAAGAAACTACAAGAGATATCTAAGCCATACTTTCTGTGCAAGAGGGGCTTGTACATCTGTACAACATGTCTTTTAAAGTTTGAACCTATCTTATTTCAATTTTGAGTTATAGCAGTTTTTAAGTTTTTATTGCTCTAAAAGCCTTTTCAGCCCATGAACAGTTGTTTGTGAGTTTCGAAAAAAGTGCAAGAGCTATTCAAACCCTTTTTGCTGGGCAAGTAGGACCTGTAAATCTACACAATATATAGTTTAAAGTTTGAGTTTATCATATTAGGTTTTGGATTTATAGCTGTTTTTGTGTCTATTGCTTCAAAAGCATTTTCAGATAATTTGTGTGTTCTGAAGAAACTACAAGAGATATCTAACCCATACTTTCTGTGCACGAGGGGCTTGTACATCTGCACAACATGTCTTTTAAAGTTTGAACCTATCTTATTGCATTTTTGAGTTATAGCAGTTTTTACTGTTTTATTGCTCCAAAAGCCTTTTCAGCCCATGAACAGTTGTTTGTG
Organism: Eucyclogobius newberryi; assembly: GCF_026437365.1. Classification (NCBI taxonomy): domain Eukaryota; kingdom Metazoa; phylum Chordata; class Actinopteri; order Gobiiformes; family Gobiidae; genus Eucyclogobius; species Eucyclogobius newberryi. Next base: position 29,005,791 of record NW_027315812.1, read on the forward strand.
AGTTTCGAAAAAAGTGCAAGAGCTATTCGAACCCTTTTTGCTGGGCAAGTAGGACCTGTAAATCTACACAATATATAGTTTAAAGTTTGAGTCTATCATATTAGGTTTTGGATTTATAGCTGTTTTTGTGTCTATTGCTTCAAAAGCATTTTCAGATAATTTGTGTGTTCTGAAGAAACTACAAGAGATATCTAACCCAAACTTTCTGTGCAAGAGGGGCTTGTATATCTGCACAACATGTCTTTTAAAGTTTGAACTTATCTTATTGCATTTTTGAGTTATAGCAGTTTTTAAGTTTTTATTGCTCCAAAAGCCTTTTCAGCCCATGAACAGTTGTTTGTGAGTTTCGAAAAAAGTGCAAGAGCTATTCAAACCCTTTTTGCTGGGCAATTAGAACCTGTAAATCTACACAATATATAGTTTAAAGTTTGAGTCTATCACATTAGGTTTTGGATTTATAGCTGTTTTTGTGTCTATTGCTTCAAAAGCATTTTCAGATAATTTGTGTGTTCTGAAGAAACTACAAGAGATATCTAAGCCATACTTTCTGTGCAAGAGGGGCTTGTACATCTGTACAACATGTCTTTTAAAGTTTTAACCTATCTTATTTCAATTTTGAGTTATAGCAGTTTTTAAGTTTTTATTGCTCTAAAAGCCTTTTCAGCCCATGAACAGTTGTTTGTGAGTTTCGAAAAAAGTGCAAGAGCTATTCAAACCCTATTTTCTGGGCAAGTAGGACCTGTAAATCTACACAATATATAGTTTAAAGTTTGAGTCTATCATATTAGGTTTTGGATTTATAGCTGTTTTTGTGTCTATTGCTTCAAAAGCATTTTCAGATAATTTGTGTGTTCTGAAGAAACTACAAGAGATAACTAAGCCATACTTTCTGTGCAAGAGGGGCTTGTACATCTGCACAACATGTCTTTTAATGTTTGAACCTATCTTATTGCATTTTTGAGTTATAGCAGTTTTTAAGTTTTTATTGCTCCAAAAGCCTTTTCAGCCCATGAACAGTTGTTTGTGAGTTTCGAAAAAAGTGCAAGAGCTATTCAAACCCTTTTTGCTGGGAAAGTAGGACCTGTAAATCTACACAATATATAGTTTAAAGTTTGAGTCTATCATATTAGGTTTTGGATTTATAGCTGTTTTTGTGTCTATTGCTTCAAAAGCATTTTCAGATAATTTGTGTGTTCTGAAGAAACTACAAGAGATATCTAACCCATACTTTCTGTGCACGAGGGGCTTGTATATCTGCACAACATGTCTTTTAAAGTTTGAACTTATCTTATTGCATTTTTGAGTTATAGCAGTTTTTAAGTTTTTATTGCTCCAAAAGCCTTTTCAGCCCATGAACAGTTGTTTGTGAGTTTCGAAAAAAGTGCAAGAGCTATTCAAACCCTTTTTGCTGGGCAATTAGAACCTGTAAATCTACACAATATATAGTTTAAAGTTTGAGTCTATCATATTAGGTTTTGGATTTATAGCTGTTTTTGTGTCTATTGCTTCAAAAGCATTTTCAGATAATTTGTGTGTTCTGAAGAAACTACAAGAGATATCTAAGCCATACTTTCTGTGCAAGAGGGGCTTGTACATCTGTACAACATGTCTTTTAAAGTTTGAACCTATCTTATTTCAATTTTGAGTTATAGCAGTTTTTAAGTTTTTATTGCTCTAAAAGCCTTTTCAGCCCATGAACAGTTGTTTGTGAGTTTCGAAAAAAGTGCAAGAGCTATTCAAACCCTTTTTGCTGGGCAAGTAGGACCTGTAAATCTACACAATATATAGTTTAAAGTTTGAGTCTATCATATTAGGTTTTGGATTTATAGCTGTTTTTGTGTCTATTGCTTCAAAAGCATTTTCAGATAATTTGTGTGTTCTGAAGAAACTACAAGAGATATCTAACCCATACTTTCTGTGCACGAGGGGCTTGTATATCTGCACAACATGTCTTTTAAAGTTTGAACTTATCTTATTGCATTTTTGAGTTATAGCAGTTTTTAAGTTTTTATTGCTCCAAAAGCCTTTTCAGCCCATGAACAGTTGTTTGTGAGTTTCGAAAAAAGTGCAAGAGCTATTCAAACCCTTTTTGCTGGGCAATTAGAACCTGTAAATCTACACAATATATAGTTTAAAGTTTGAGTCTATCATATTAGGTTTTGGATTTATAGCTGTTTTTGTGTCTATTGCTTCAAAAGCATTTTCAGATAATTTGTGTGTTCTGAAGAAACTACAAGAGATATCTAAGCCATACTTTCTGTGCAAGAGGGGCTTGTACATCTGTACAACATGTCTTTTAAAGTTTGAACCTATCTTATTTCAATTTTGAGTTATAGCAGTTTTTAAGTTTTTATTGCTCTAAAAGCCTTTTCAGCCCATGAACAGTTGTTTGTGAGTTTCGAAAAAAGTGCAAGAGCTATTCAAACCCTTTTTGCTGGGCAAGTAGGACCTGTAAATCTACACAATATATAGTTTAAAGTTTGAGTCTATCATATTAGGTTTTGGATTTATAGCTGTTTTTGTGTCTATTGCTTCAAAAGCATTTTCAGATAATTTGTGTGTTCTGAAGAAACTACAAGAGATAACTAAGCCATACTTTCTGTGCAAGAGGGGCTTGTACATCTGCACAACATGTCTTTTAAAGTTTGAACCTATCTTATTGCATTTTTGAGTTATAGCAGTTTTTAAGTTTTTATTGCTCCAAAAGCCTTTTCAGCCCATGAACAGTTGTTTGTGAGTTTTCGAAAAAAGTGCAAGAGCTATTCGAACCCTTTTTGCTGGGCAAGTAGGACCTGTAAATCTACACAATATATAGTTTAAAGTTTGAGTCTATCATATTAGGTTTTGGATTTATAGCTGTTTTTGTATCTATTGCTTCAAAAGCATTTTCAGATAATTTGTGTGTTCTGAAGAAACTACAAGAGATATCTAACCCAAACTTTCTGTGCAAGAAGGGCTTGTATATCTGCACAACATGTCTTTTAAAGTTTGAACTTATCTTATTGCATTTTTGAGTTATAGCAGTTTTTAAGTTTTTATTGCTCTAAAAGCCTTTTCAGCCCATGAACAGTTGTTTGTGAGTTTCGAAAAAAGTGCAAGAGCTATTCAAACCCTATTTTCTGGGCAAGTAGGACCTGTAAATCTACACAATATATAGTTTAAAGTTTGAGTCTATCATATTAGGTTTTGGATTTATAGCTGTTTTTGTGTCTATTGCTTCAAAAGCATTTTCAGATAATTTGTGTGTTCTGAAGAAACTACAAGAGATAACTAAGCCATACTTTCTGTGCAAGAGGGGCTTGTACATCTGCACAACATGTCTTTTAAAGTTTGAACCTATCTTATTGCATTTTTGAGTTATAGCAGTTTTTAAGTTTTTATTGCTCCAAAAGCCTTTTCAGCCCATGAACAGTTGTTTGTGAGTTTTCGAAAAAAGTGCAAGAGCTATTCGAACCCTTTTTGCTGGGCAAGTAGGACCTGTAAATCTACACAATATATAGTTTAAAGTTTGAGTCTATCATATTAGGTTTTGGATTTATAGCTGTTTTTGTATCTATTGCTTCAAAAGCATTTTCAGATAATTTGTGTGTTCTGAAGAAACTACAAGAGATATCTAACCCAAACTTTCTGTGCAAGAGGGGCTTGTATATCTGCACAACATGTCTTTTAAAGTTTGAACTTATCTTATTGCATTTTTGAGTTATAGCAGTTTTTAAGTTTTTATTGCTCCAAAAGCCTTTTCAGCCCATGAACAGTTGTTTGTGAGTTTCGAAAAAAGTGCAAGAGCTATTCAAACCCTTTTTGCTGGGCAATTAGAACCTGTAAATCTACACAATATATAGTTTAAAGTTTGAGTCTATCATATTAGGTTTTGGATTTATAGCTGTTTTTGTGTCTATTGCTTCAAAAGCATTTTCAGATAATTTTTGTGTTCTGAAGAAACTACAAGAGATATCTAAGCCATACTTTCTGTGCAAGAGGGGCTTGTACATCTGTACAACATGTCTTTTAAAGTTTTAACCTATCTAATTTCAATTTTGAGTTATAGCAGTTTTTAAGTTTTTATTGCTCTAAAAGCCTTTTCAGCCCATGAACAGTTGTTTGTGAGTTTTCGAAAAAAGTGCAAGAGCTATTCGAACCCTTTTTGCTGGGCAAGTAGGACCTGTAAATCTACACAATATATAGTTTAAAGTTTGAGTCTATCATATTAGGTTTTGGATTTATAGCTGTTTTTGTATCTATTGCTTCAAAAGCATTTTCAGATAATTTGTGTGTTCTGAAGAAACTACAAGAGATATCTAACCCAAACTTTCTGTGCAAGAGGGGCTTGTATATCTGCACAACATGTCTTTTAAAGTTTGAACTTTTCTTATTGCATTTTTGAGTTATAGCAGTTTTTAAGTTTTTATTGCTCCAAAAGCCTTTTCAGCCCATGAACAGTTGTTTGTGAGTTTCGAAAAAAGTGCAAGAGCTATTCAAACCCTTTTTGCTGGGCAATTAGAACCTGTAAATCTACACAATATATAGTTCAAAGTTTGAGTCTATCACATTAGGTTTTGGATTTATAGCTGTTTTTGTGTCTATTGCTTCAAAAGCATTTTCAGATAATTTGTGTGTTCTGAAGAAACTACAAGAGATATCTAAGCCATACTTTCTGTGCAAGAGGGGCTTGTACATCTGTACAACATGTCTTTTAAAGTTTTAACCTATCTTATTTCAATTTTGAGTTATAGCAGTTTTTAAGTTTTTATTGCTCTAAAAGCCTTTTCAGCCCATGAACAGTTGTTTGTGAGTTTCGAAAAAAGTGCAAGAGCTATTCAAACCCTATTTTCTGGGCAAGTAGGACCTGTAAATCTACACAATATATAGTTTAAAGTTTGAGTCTATCATATTAGGTTTTGGATTTATAGCTGTTTTTGTGTCTATTGCTTCAAAAGCATTTTCAGATAATTTGTGTGTTCTGAAGAAACTACAAGAGATATCTAAGCCATACTTTCTGTGCACGAGGGGCTTGTACATCTGCACAACATGTCTTTTAAAGTTTGAACCTATCTTATTGCATTTTTGAGTTATAGCAGTTTTTACTGTTTTATTGCTCCAAAAGCCTTTTCAGCCCATGAACAGTTGTTTGTGAGTTTCGAAAAAAGTGCAAGAGCTATTCGAACCCTTTTTGCTGGGCAAGTAGGACCTGTAAATCTACACAATATATAGTTTAAAGTTTGAGTCTATCATATTAGGTTTTGGATTTATAGCTGTTTTTGTATCTATTGCTTCAAAAGCATTTTCAGATAATTTGTGTGTTCTGAAGAAACTACAAGAGATATCTAACCCAAACTTTCTGTGCAAGAGGGGCTTGTATATCTGCACAACATGTCTTTTAAAGTTTGAACTTATCTTATTGCATTTTTGAGTTATAGCAGTTTTTAAGTTTTTATTGCTCCAAAAGCCTTTTCAGCCCATGAACAGTTGTTTGTGAGTTTCGAAAAAAGTGCAAGAGCTATTCAAACCCTTTTTGCTGGGCAATTAGAACCTGTAAATCTACACAATATATAGTTTAAAGTTTGAGTCTATCACATTAGGTTTTGGATTTATAGCTGTTTTTGTGTCTATTGCTTCAAAAGCATTTTCAGATAATTTGTGTGTTCTGAAGAAACTACAAGAGATATCTAAGCCATACTTTCTGTGCAAGAGGGGCTTGTACATCTGTACAACATGTCTTTTAAAGTTTTAACCTATCTTATTTCAATTTTGAGTTATAGCAGTTTTTAAGTTTTTATTGCTCTAAAAGCCTTTTCAGCCCATGAACAGTTGTTTGTGAGTTTCGAAAAAAGTGCAAGAGCTATTCAAACCCTATTTTCTGGGCAAGTAGGACCTGTAAATCTACACAATATATAGTTTAAAGTTTGAGTCTATCATATTAGGTTTTGGATTTATAGCTGTTTTTGTGTCTATTGCTTCAAAAGCATTTTCAGATAATTTGTGTGTTCTGAAGAAACTACAAGAGATAACTAAGCCATACTTTCTGTGCAAGAGGGGCTTGTACATCTGCACAACATGTCTTTTAATGTTTGAACCTATCTTATTGCATTTTTGAGTTATAGCAGTTTTTAAGTTTTTATTGCTCCAAAAGCCTTTTCAGCCCATGAACAGTTGTTTGTGAGTTTCGAAAAAAGTGCAAGAGCTATTAAAACCCTATTTTCTGGGCAAGTAGGACCTGTAAATCTACACAATATATAGTTTAAAGTTTGAGTCTATCATATTAGGTTTTGGATTTATAGCTGTTTTTGTGTCTATTGCTTCAAAAGCATTTTCAGATAATTTGTGTGTTCTGAAGAAACTACCAGAGATAACTAAGCCATACTTTCTGTGCAAGAGGGGCTTGTACATCTGCACAACATGTCTTTTAATGTTTGAACCTATCTTATTGCATTTTTGAGTTATAGCAGTTTTTACTGTTTTATTGCTCCAAAAGCCTTTTCAGCCCATGAACAGTTGTTTGTGAGTTTCGAAAAAAATGCAAGAGCTATTCGAACCCTTTTTGCTGGGCAAGTAGGACCTGTAAATCTACACAATATATAGTTTAAAGTTTGAGTCTATCATATTAGGTTTTGGATTTATAGCTGTTTTTGTATCTATTGCTTCAAAAGCATTTTCAGATAATTTGTGTGTTCTGAAGAAACTACAAGAGATATCTAACCCAAACTTTCTGTGCAAGAGGGGCTTGTATATCTGCACAACATGTCTTTTAAAGTTTGAACTTATCTTATTGCATTTTTGAGTTATAGCAGTTTTTAAGTTTTTATTGCTCCAAAAGCCTTTTCAGCCCATGAACAGTTGTTTGTGAGTTTCGAAAAAAGTGCAAGAGCTATTCAAACCCTTTTTGCTGGGCAATTAGAACCTGTAAATCTACACAATATATAGTTTAAAGTTTGAGTCTATCATATTAGGTTTTGGATTTATAGCTGTTTTTGTGTCTATTGCTTCAAAAGCATTTTCAGATAATTTGTGTGTTCTGAAGAAACTACAAGAGATATCTAAGCCATACTTTCTGTGCAAGAGGGGCTTGTACATCTGTACAACATGTCTTTTAAAGTTTGAACCTATCTTATTTCAATTTTGAGTTATAGCAGTTTTTAAGTTTTTATTGCTCTAAAAGCCTTTTCAGCCCATGAACAGTTGTTTGTGAGTTTCGAAAAAAGTGCAAGAGCTATTCAAACCCTTTTTGCTGGGCAAGTAGGACCTGTAAATCTACACAATATATAGTTTAAAGTTTGAGTCTATCATATTAGGTTTTGGATTTATAGCTGTTTTTGTGTCTATTGCTTCAAAAGCATTTTCAGATAATTTGTGTGTTCTGAAGAAACTACAAGAGATAACTAAGCCATACTTTCTGTGCAAGAGGGGCTTGTACATCTGCACAACATGTCTTTTAAAGTTTGAACCTATCTTATTGCATTTTTGAGTTATAGCAGTTTTTAAGTTTTTATTGCTCCAAAAGCCTTTTCAGCCCATGAACAGTTGTTTGTGAGTTTTCGAAAAAAGTGCAAGAGCTATTCGAACCCTTTTTGCTGGGCAAGTAGGACCTGTAAATCTACACAATATATAGTTTAAAGTTTGAGTCTATCATATTAGGTTTTGGATTTATAGCTGTTTTTGTATCTATTGCTTCAAAAGCATTTTCAGATAATTTGTGTGTTCTGAAGAAACTACAAGAGATATCTAACCCAAACTTTCTGTGCAAGAAGGGCTTGTATATCTGCACAACATGTCTTTTAAAGTTTGAACTTATCTTTTTGCATTTTTGAGTTATAGCAGTTTTTAAGTTTTTATTGCTCCAAAAGCCTTTTCAGCCCATGAACAGTTGTTTGTGAGTTTCGAAAAAAGTGCAAGAGCTATTCAAACCCTATTTTCTGGGCAAGTAGGACCTGTAAATCTACACAATATATAGTTTAAAGTTTGAGTCTATCATATTAGGTTTTGGATTTATAGCTGTTTTTGTGTCTATTGCTTCAAAAGCATTTTCAGATAATTTGTGTGTTCTGAAGAAACTACAAGAGATAACTAAGCCATACTTTCTGTGCAAGAGGGGCTTGTACATCTGCACAACATGTCTTTTAAAGTTTGAACCTATCTTATTGCATTTTTGAGATATAGCAGTTTTTAAGTTTTTATTGCTCCAAAAGCCTTTTCAGCCCATGAACAGTTGTTTGTGAGTTTTCGAAAAAAGTGCAAGAGCTATTCGAACCCTTTTTGCTGGGCAAGTAGGACCTGTAAATCTACACAATATATAGTTTAAAGTTTGAGTCTATCATATTAGGTTTTGGATTTATAGCTGTTTTTGTATCTATTGCTTCAAAAGCATTTTCAGATAATTTGTGTGTTCTGAAGAAACTACAAGAGATATCTAACCCAAACTTTCTGTGCAAGAGGGGCTTGTATATCTGCACAACATGTCTTTTAAAGTTTGAACTTATCTTATTGCATTTTTGAGTTATAGCAGTTTTTAAGTTTTTATTGCTCCAAAAGCCTTTTCAGCCCATGAACAGTTGTTTGTGAGTTTCGAAAAAAGTGCAAGAGCTATTCGAACCCTTTTTGCTGGGCAAGTAGGACCTGTAAATCTACACAATATATAGTTTAAAGTTTGAGTCTATCATATTAGGTTTTGGATTTATAGCTGTTTTTGTATCTATTGCTTCAAAAGCATTTTCAGATAATTTGTGTGTTCTGAAGAAACTACAAGAGATATCTAACCCAAACTTTCTGTGCAAGAGGGGCTTGTATATCTGCACAACATGTCTTTTAAAGTTTGAACTTATCTTATTGCATTTTTGAGTTATAGCAGTTTTTAAGTTTTTATTGCTCCAAAAGCCTTTTCAGCCCATGAACAGTTGTTTGTGAGTTTCGAAAAAAGTGCAAGAGCTATTCAAACCCTTTTTGCTGGGCAATTAGAACCTGTAAATCTACACAATATATAGTTTAAAGTTTGAGTCTATCACTTTAGGTTTTGGATTTATAGCTGTTTTTGTGTCTATTGCTTCAAAAGCATTTTCAGATAATTTGTGTGTTCTGAAGAAACTACAAGAGATATCTGAGCCATACTTTCTGTGCAAGAGGGGCTTGTACATCTGTACAACATGTCTTTTAAAGTTTGAACCTATCTTATTGCATTTTTGAGTTATAGCAGTTTTTACTGTTTTATTGCTCCAAAAGCCTTTTCAGCCCATGAACAGTTGTTTGTGAGTTTCGAAAAAAGTGCAAGAGCTATTCGAACCCTTTTTGCTGGGCAAGTAGGACCTGTAAATCTACACAATATATAGTTTAAAGTTTGAGTCTATCATATTAGGTTTTGGATTTATAGCTGTTTTTGTATCTATTGCTTCAAAAGCATTTTCAGATAATTTGTGTGTTCTGAAGAAACTACAAGAGATATCTAACCCAAACTTTCTGTGCAAGAGGGGCTTGTATATCTGCACAACATGTCTTTTAAAGTTTGAACTTATCTTATTGCATTTTTGAGTTATAGCAGTTTTTAAGTTTTTATTGCTCCAAAAGCCTTTTCAGCCCATGAACAGTTGTTTGTGAGTTTCGAAAAAAGTGCAAGAGCTATTCAAACCCTTTTTGCTGGGCAATTAGAACCTGTAAATCTACACAATATATAGTTTAAAGTTTGAGTCTATCATATTAGGTTTTGGATTTATAGCTGTTTTTGTGTCTATTGCTTCAAAAGCATTTTCAGATAATTTGTGTGTTCTGAAGAAACTACAAGAGATATCTAAGCCATACTTTCTGTGCAAGAGGGGCTTGTACATCTGTACAACATGTCTTTTAAAGTTTGAACCTATCTTATTTCAATTTTGAGTTATAGCAGTTTTTAAGTTTTTATTGCTCTAAAAGCCTTTTCAGCCCATGAACAGTTGTTTGTGAGTTTCGAAAAAAGTGCAAGAGCTATTCAAACCCTTTTTGCTGGGCAAGTAGGACCTGTAAATCTACACAATATATAGTTTAAAGTTTGAGTCTATCATATTAGGTTTTGGATTTATAGCTGTTTTTGTGTCTATTGCTTCAAAAGCATTTTCAGATAATTTGTGTGTTCTGAAGAAACTACAAGAGATAACTAAGCCATACTTTCTGTGCAAGAGGGGCTTGTACATCTGCACAACATGTCTTTTAAAGTTTGAACCTATCTTATTGCATTTTTGAGTTATAGCAGTTTTTAAGTTTTTATTGCTCTAAAAGCCTTTTCAGCCCATGAACAGTTGTTTGTGAGTTTTCGAAAAAAGTGCAAGAGCTATTCGAACCCTTTTTGCTGGGCAAGTAGGACCTGTAAATCTACACAATATATAGTTTAAAGTTTGAGTCTATCATATTAGGTTTTGGATTTATAGCTGTTTTTGTATCTATTGCTTCAAAAGCATTTTCAGATAATTTGTGTGTTCTGAAGAAACTACAAGAGATATCTAACCCAAACTTTCTGTGCAAGAGGGGCTTGTATATCTGCACAACATGTCTTTTAAAGTTTGAACTTTTCTTATTGCATTTTTGAGTTATAGCAGTTTTTAAGTTTTTATTGCTCCAAAAGCCTTTTCAGCCCATGAACAGTTGTTTGTGAGTTTCGAAAAAAGTGCAAGAGCTATTCAAACCCTTTTTGCTGGGCAATTAGAACCTGTAAATCTACACAATATATAGTTTAAAGTTTGAGTCTATCACATTAGGTTTTGGATTTATAGCTGGTTTTGTGTCTATTGCTTCAAAAGCATTTTCAGATAATTTGTGTGTTCTGAAGAAACTACAAGAGATAACTAAGCCATACTTTCTGTGCAAGAGGGGCTTGTACATCTGCACAACATGTCTTTTAATGTTTGAACCTATCTTATTGCATTTTTGAGTTATAGCAGTTTTTAAGTTTTTATTGCTCCAAAAGCCTTTTCAGCCCATGAACAGTTGTTTGTGAGTTTCGAAAAAAGTGCAAGAGCTATTCAAACCCTTTTTGCTGGGCAAGTAGGACCTGTAAATCTACACAATATATAGTTTAAAGTTTGAGTCTATCATATTAGGTTTTGGATTTATAGCTGTTTTTGTGTCTATTGCTTCAAAAGCATTTTCAGATAATTTGTGTGTTCTGAAGAAACTACAAGAGATAACTAAGCCATACTTTCTGTGCAAGAGGGGCTTGTACATCTGCACAACATGTCTTTTAATGTTTGAACCTATCTTATTGCATTTTTGAGTTATAGCAGTTTTTAAGTTTTTATTGCTCCAAAAGCCTTTTCAGCCCATGAACAGTTGTTTGTGAGTTTCGAAAAAAGTGCAAGAGCTATTCAAACCCTTTTTGCTGGGCAAGTAGGACCTGTAAATCTACACAATATATAGTTTAAAGTTTGAGTCTATCATATTAGGTTTTGGATTTATAGCTGTTTTTGTGTCTATTGCTTCAAAAGCATTTTCAGATAATTTGTGTGTTCTGAAGAAACTACAAGAGATATCTAACCCATACTTTCTGTGCACGAGGGGCTTGTACATCTGCACAACATGTCTTTTAAAGTTTGAACCTATCTTATTGCATTTTTGAGTTATAGCAGTTTTTACTGTTTTATTGCTCCAAAAGCCTTTTCAGCCCATGAACAGTTGTTTGTGAGTTTCGAAAAAAGTGCAAGAGCTATTCGAACCCTTTTTGCTGGGCAAGTAGGACCTGTAAATCTACACAATATATAGTTTAAAGTTTGAGTCTATCATATTAGGTTTTGGATTTATAGCTGTTTTTGTGTCTATTGCTTCAAAAGCATTTTCAGATAATTTGTGTGTTCTGAAGAAACTACAAGAGATATCTAAGCCATACTTTCTGTGCAAGAGGGGCTTGTACATCTGTACAACATGTCTTTTAAAGTTTTAACCTATCTTATTTCAATTTTGAGTTATAGCAGTTTTTAAGTTTTTATTGCTCTAAAAGCCTTTTCAGCCCATGAACAGTTGTTTGTGAGTTTCGAAAAAAGTGCAAGAGCTATTCAAACCCTATTTTCTGGGCAAGTAGGACCTGTAAATCTACACAATATATAGTTTAAAGTTTGAGTCTATCATATTAGGTTTTGGATTTATAGCTGTTTTTGTGTCTATTGCTTCAAAAGCATTTTCAGATAATTTGTGTGTTCTGAAGAAACTACAAGAGATAACTAAGCCATACTTTCTGTGCAAGAGGGGCTTGTACATCTGCACAACATGTCTTTTAATGTTTGAACCTATCTTATTGCATTTTTGAGTTATAGCAGTTTTTAAGTTTTTATTGCTCCAAAAGCCTTTTCAGCCCATGAACAGTTGTTTGTGAGTTTCGAAAAAAGTGCAAGAGCTATTCAAACCCTTTTTGCTGGGCAAGTAGGACCTGTAAATCTACACAATATATAGTTTAAAGTTTGAGTCTATCATATTAGGTTTTGGATTTATAGCTGTTTTTGTGTCTATTGCTTCAAAAGCATTTTCAGATAATTTGTGTGTTCTGAAGAAACTACAAGAGATATCTAACCCATACTTTCTGTGCACGAGGGGCTTGTATATCTGCACAACATGTCTTTTAAAGTTTGAACTTATCTTATTGCATTTTTGAGTTATAGCAGTTTTTAAGTTTTTATTGCTCCAAAAGCCTTTTCAGCCCATGAACAGTTGTTTGTGAGTTTCGAAAAAAGTGCAAGAGCTATTCAAACCCTTTTTGCTGGGCAATTAGAACCTGTAAATCTACACAATATATAGTTTAAAGTTTGAGTCTATCATATTAGGTTTTGGATTTATAGCTGTTTTTGTGTCTATTGCTTCAAAAGCATTTTCAGATAATTTGTGTGTTCTGAAGAAACTACAAGAGATATCTAAGCCATACTTTCTGTGCAAGAGGGGCTTGTACATCTGTACAACATGTCTTTTAAAGTTTGAACCTATCTTATTTCAATTTTGAGTTATAGCAGTTTTTAAGTTTTTATTGCTCTAAAAGCCTTTTCAGCCCATGAACAGTTGTTTGTGAGTTTCGAAAAAAGTGCAAGAGCTATTCAAACCCTTTTTGCTGGGCAAGTAGGACCTGTAAATCTACACAATATATAGTTTAAAGTTTGAGTCTATCATATTAGGTTTTGGATTTATAGCTGTTTTTGTGTCTATTGCTTCAAAAGCATTTTCAGATAATTTGTGTGTTCTGAAGAAACTACAAGAGATAACTAAGCCATACTTTCTGTGCAAGAGGGGCTTGTACATCTGCACAACATGTCTTTTAAAGTTTGAACCTATCTCATTGCATTTTTGAGTTATAGCAGTTTTTAAGTTTTTATTGCTCCAAAAGCCTTTTCAGCCCATGAACAGTTGTTTGTGAGTTTTCGAAAAAAGTGCAAGAGCTATTCGAACCCTTTTTGCTGGGCAAGTAGGACCTGTAAATCTACACAATATATAGTTTAAAGTTTGAGTCTATCATATTAGGTTTTGGATTTATAGCTGTTTTTGTATCTATTGCTTCAAAAGCATTTTCAGATAATTTGTGTGTTCTGAAGAAACTACAAGAGATATCTAACCCAAACTTTCTGTGCAAGAAGGGCTTGTATATCTGCACAACATGTCTTTTAAAGTTTGAACTTATCTTATTGCATTTTTGAGTTATAGCAGTTTTTAAGTTTTTATTGCTCCAAAAGCCTTTTCAGCCCATGAACAGTTGTTTGTGAGTTTCGAAAAAAGTGCAAGAGCTATTCAAACCCTATTTTCTGGGCAAGTAGGACCTGTAAATCTACACAATATATAGTTTAAAGTTTGAGTCTATCATATTAGGTTTTGGATTTATAGCTGTTTTTGTGTCTATTGCTTCAAAAGCATTTTCAGATAATTTGTGTGTTCTGAAGAAACTACAAGAGATAACTAAGCCATACTTTCTGTGCAAGAGGGGCTTGTATATCTGCACAACATGTCTTTTAAAGTTTGAACCTATCTTATTGCATTTTTGAGTTATAGCAGTTTTTAAGTTTTTATTGCTCCAAAAGCCTTTTCAGCCCATGAACAGTTGTTTGTGAGTTTTCGAAAAAAGTGCAAGAGCTATTCGAACCCTTTTTGCTGGGCAAGTAGGACCTGTAAATCTACACAATATATAGTTTAAAGTTTGAGTCTATCATATTAGGTTTTGGATTTATAGCTGTTTTTGTATCTATTGCTTCAAAAGCATTTTCAGATAATTTGTGTGTTCTGAAGAAACTACAAGAGATATCTAACCCAAACTTTCTGTGCAAGAGGGGCTTGTATATCTGCACAACATGTCTTTTAAAGTTTGAACTTATCTTATTGCATTTTTGAGTTATAGCAGTTTTTAAGTTTTTATTGCTCCAAAAGCCTTTTCAGCCCATGAACAGTTGTTTGTGAGTTTCGAAAAAAGTGCAAGAGCTATTCAAACCCTTTTTGCTGGGCAATTAGAACCTGTAAATCTACACAATATATAGTTTAAAGTTTGAGTCTATCATATTAGGTTTTGGATTTATAGCTGTTTTTGTGTCTATTGCTTCAAAAGCATTTTCAGATAATTTGTGTGTTCTGAAGAAACTACAAGAGATATCTAAGCCATACTTTCTGTGCAAGAGGGGCTTGTACATCTGTACAACATGTCTTTTAAAGTTTTAACCTATCTAATTTCAATTTTGAGTTATAGCAGTTTTTAAGTTTTTATTGCTCTAAAAGCCTTTTCAGCCCATGAACAGTTGTTTGTGAGTTTTCGAAAAAAGTGCAAGAGCTATTCGAACCCTTTTTGCTGGGCAAGTAGGACCTGTAAATCTACACAATATATAGTTTAAAGTTTGAGTCTATCATATTAGGTTTTGGATTTATAGCTGTTTTTGTATCTATTGCTTCAAAAGCATTTTCAGATAATTTGTGTGTTCTGAAGAAACTACAAGAGATATCTAACCCAAACTTTCTGTGCAAGAGGGGCTTGTATATCTGCACAACATGTCTTTTAAAGTTTGAACTTTTCTTATTGCATTTTTGAGTTATAGCAGTTTTTAAGTTTTTATTGCTCCAAAAGCCTTTTCAGCCCATGAACAGTTGTTTGTGAGTTTCGAAAAAAGTGCAAGAGCTATTCAAACCCTTTTTGCTGGGCAATTAGAACCTGTAAATCTACACAATATATAGTTCAAAGTTTGAGTCTATCACATTAGGTTTTGGATTTATAGCTGTTTTTGTGTCTATTGCTTCAAAAGCATTTTCAGATAATTTGTGTGTTCTGAAGAAACTACAAGAGATATCTAAGCCATACTTTCTGTGCAAGAGGGGCTTGTACATCTGTACAACATGTCTTTTAAAGTTTTAACCTATCTTATTTCAATTTTGAGTTATAGCAGTTTTTAAGTTTTTATTGCTCTAAAAGCCTTTTCAGCCCATGAACAGTTGTTTGTGAGTTTCGAAAAAAGTGCAAGAGCTATTCAAACCCTATTTTCTGGGCAAGTAGGACCTGTAAATCTACACAATATATAGTTTAAAGTTTGAGTCTATCATATTAGGTTTTGGATTTATAGCTGTTTTTGTGTCTATTGCTTCAAAAGCATTTTCAGATAATTTGTGTGTTCTGAAGAAACTACAAGAGATAACTAAGCCATACTTTCTGTGCAAGAGGGGCTTGTACATCTGCACAACATGTCTTTTAATGTTTGAACCTATCTTATTGCATTTTTGAGTTATAGCAGTTTTTAAGTTTTTATTGCTCCAAAAGCCTTTTCAGCCCATGAACAGTTGTTTGTGAGTTTCGAAAAAAGTGCAAGAGCTATTCGAACCCTTTTTGCTGGGCAATTAGAACCTGTAAATCTACACAATATATAGTTTAAAGTTTGAGTCCATCATATTAGGTTTTGGATTTATAGCTGTTTTTGTGTCTATTGCTTCAAAAGCATTTTCAGATAATTTGTGTGTTCTGAAGAAACTACAAGAGATATCTAACCCAAACTTTCTGTGCAAGAGGGGCTTGTATATCTGCACAACATGTCTTTTAAAGTTTGAACTTATCTTATTGCATTTTTGAGTTATAGCAGTTTTTAAGTTTTTATTGCTCCAAAAGCCTTTTCAGCCCATGAACAGTTGTTTGTGAGTTTCGAAAAAAGTGCAAGAGCTATTCAAACCCTTTTTGCTGGGCAATTAGAACCTGTAAATCTACACAATATATAGTTTAAAGTTTGAGTCTATCATATTAGGTTTTGGATTTATAGCTGTTTTTGTGTCTATTGCTTCAAAAGCATTTTCAGATAATTTGTGTGTTCTGAAGAAACTACAAGAGATAACTAAGCCATACTTTCTGTGCAAGAGGGGCTTGTACATCTGCACAACATGTCTTTTAAAGTTTGAACCTATCTTATTGCATTTTTGAGTTATAGCAGTTTTTAAGTTTTTATTGCTCCAAAAGCCTTTTCAGCCCATGAACAGTTGTTTGTGAGTTTTCGAAAAAAGTGCAAGAGCTATTCGAACCCTTTTTGCTGGGCAAGTAGGACCTGTAAATCTACACAATATATAGTTTAAAGTTTGAGTCTATCATATTAGGTTTTGGATTTATAGCTGTTTTTGTATCTATTGCTTCAAAAGCATTTTCAGATAATTTGTGTGTTCTGAAGAAACTACAAGAGATATCTAACCCAAACTTTCTGTGCAAGAAGGGCTTGTATATCTGCACAACATGTCTTTTAAAGTTTGAACTTATCTTATTGCATTTTTGAGTTATAGCAGTTTTTAAGTTTTTATTGCTCCAAAAGCCTTTTCAGCCCATGAACAGTTGTTTGTGAGTTTCGAAAAAAGTGCAAGAGCTATTCAAACCCTATTTTCTGGGCAAGTAGGACCTGTAAATCTACACAATATATAGTTTAAAGTTTGAGTCTATCATATTAGGTTTTGGATTTATAGCTGTTTTTGTGTCTATTGCTTCAAAAGCATTTTCAGATAATTTGTGTGTTCTGAAGAAACTACAAGAGATAACTAAGCCATACTTTCTGTGCAAGAGGGGCTTGTACATCTGCACAACATGTCTTTTAAAGTTTGAACCTATCTTATTGCATTTTTGAGATATAGCAGTTTTTAAGTTTTTATTGCTCCAAAAGCCTTTTCAGCCCATGAACAGTTGTTTGTGAGTTTTCGAAAAAAGTGCAAGAGCTATTCGAACCCTTTTTGCTGGGCAAGTAGGACCTGTAAATCTACACAATATATAGTTTAAAGTTTGAGTCTATCATATTAGGTTTTGGATTTATAGCTGTTTTTGTATCTATTGCTTCAAAAGCATTTTCAGATAATTTGTGTGTTCTGAAGAAACTACAAGAGATATCTAACCCAAACTTTCTGTGCAAGAGGGGCTTGTATATCTGCACAACATGTCTTTTAAAGTTTGAACTTATCTTATTGCATTTTTGAGTTATAGCAGTTTTTAAGTTTTTATTGCTCCAAAAGCCTTTTCAGCCCATGAACAGTTGTTTGTGAGTTTCGAAAAAAGTGCAAGAGCTATTCAAACCCTTTTTGCTGGGCAATTAGAACCTGTAAATCTACACAATATATAGTTTAAAGTTTGAGTCTATCATATTAGGTTTTGGATTTATAGCTGTTTTTGTGTCTATTGCTTCAAAAGCATTTTCAGATAATTTGTGTGTTCTGAAGAAACTACAAGAGATATCTAAGCCATACTTTCTGTGCAAGAGGGGCTTGTACATCTGTACAACATGTCTTTTAAAGTTTTAACCTATCTAATTTCAATTTTGAGTTATAGCAGTTTTTAAGTTTTTATTGCTCTAAAAGCCTTTTCAGCCCATGAACAGTTGTTTGTGAGTTTTCGAAAAAAGTGCAAGAGCTATTCGAACCCTTTTTGCTGGGCAAGTAGGACCTGTAAATCTACACAATATATAGTTTAAAGTTTGAGTCTATCATATTAGGTTTTGGATTTATAGCTGTTTTTGTATCTATTGCTTCAAAAGCATTTTCAGATAATTTGTGTGTTCTGAAGAAACTACAAGAGATATCTAACCCAAACTTTCTGTGCAAGAGGGGCTTGTATATCTGCACAACATGTCTTTTAAAGTTTGAACTTTTCTTATTGCATTTTTGAGTTATAGCAGTTTTTAAGTTTTTATTGCTCCAAAAGCCTTTTCAGCCCATGAACAGTTGTTTGTGAGTTTCGAAAAAAGTGCAAGAGCTATTCAAACCCTTTTTGCTGGGCAATTAGAACCTGTAAATCTACACAATATATAGTTTAAAGTTTGAGTCTATCACATTAGGTTTTGGATTTATAGCTGTTTTTGTGTCTATTGCTTCAAAAGCATTTTCAGATAATTTGTGTGTTCTGAAGAAACTACAAGAGATATCTAAGCCATACTTTCTGTGCAAGAGGGGCTTGTACATCTGCACAACATGTCTTTTAATGTTTGAACCTATCTTATTGCATTTTTGAGTTATAGCAGTTTTTAAGTTTTTATTGCTCCAAAAGCCTTTTCAGCCCATGAACAGTTGTTTGTGAGTTTCGAAAAAAGTGCAAGAGCTATTCAAACCCTTTTTGCTGGGCAAGTAGGACCTGTAAATCTACACAATATATAGTTTAAAGTTTGAGTCCATCATATTAGGTTTTGGATTTATAGCTGTTTTTGTGTCTATTGCTTCAAAAGCATTTTCAGATAATTTGTGTGTTCTGAAGAAACTACAAGAGATATCTAACCCAAACTTTCTGTGCAAGAGGGGCTTGTATATCTGCACAACATGTCTTTTAAAGTTTGAACTTATCTTATTGCATTTTTGAGTTATAGCAGTTTTTAAGTTTTTATTGCTCCAAAAGCCTTTTCAGCCCATGAACAGTTGTTTGTGAGTTTCGAAAAAAGTGCAAGAGCTATTCAAACCCTTTTTGCTGGGCAATTAGAACCTGTAAATCTACACAATATATAGTTTAAAGTTTGAGTCTATCATATTAGGTTTTGGATTTATAGCTGTTTTTGTGTCTATTGCTTCAAAAGCATTTTCAGATAATTTGTGTGTTCTGAAGAAACTACAAGAGATATCTAAGCCATACTTTCTGTGCAAGAGGGGCTTGTACATCTGTACAACATGTCTTTTAAAGTTTTAACCTATCTAATTTCAATTTTGAGTTATAGCAGTTTTTAAGTTTTTATTGCTCTAAAAGCCTTTTCAGCCCATGAACAGTTGTTTGTGAGTTTTCGAAAAAAGTGCAAGAGCTATTCGAACCCTTTTTGCTGGGCAAGTAGGACCTGTAAATCTACACAATATATAGTTTAAAGTTTGAGTCTATCATATTAGGTTTTGGATTTATAGCTGTTTTTGTATCTATTGCTTCAAAAGCATTTTCAGATAATTTGTGTGTTCTGAAGAAACTACAAGAGATATCTAACCCAAACTTTCTGTGCAAGAGGGGCTTGTATATCTGCACAACATGTCTTTTAAAGTTTGAACTTTTCTTATTGCATTTTTGAGTTATAGCAGTTTTTAAGTTTTTATTGCTCCAAAAGCCTTTTCAGCCCATGAACAGTTGTTTGTGAGTTTCGAAAAAAGTGCAAGAGCTATTCAAACCCTTTTTGCTGGGCAATTAGAACCTGTAAATCTACACAATATATAGTTTAAAGTTTGAGTCTATCACATTAGGTTTTGGATTTATAGCTGTTTTTGTGTCTATTGCTTCAAAAGCATTTTCAGATAATTTGTGTGTTCTGAAGAAACTACAAGAGATATCTAAGCCATACTTTCTGTGCAAGAGGGGCTTGTACATCTGCACAACATGTCTTTTAATGTTTGAACCTATCTTATTGCATTTTTGAGTTATAGCAGTTTTTAAGTTTTTATTGCTCCAAAAGCCTTTTCAGCCCATGAACAGTTGTTTGTGAGTTTCGAAAAAAGTGCAAGAGCTATTCAAACCCTTTTTGCTGGGCAAGTAGGACCTGTAAATCTACACAATATATAGTTTAAAGTTTGAGTCCATCATATTAGGTTTTGGATTTATAGCTGTTTTTGTGTCTATTGCTTCAAAAGCATTTTCAGATAATTTGTGTGTTCTGAAGAAACTACAAGAGATATCTAACCCATACTTTCTGTGCACGAGGGGCTTGTACATCTGCACAACATGTCTTTTAAAGTTTGAACCTATCTTATTGCATTTTTGAGTTATAGCAGTTTTTACTGTTTTATTGCTCCAAAAGCCTTTTCAGCCCATGAACAGTTGTTTGTGAGTTTCGAAAAAAGTGCAAGAGCTATTCGAACCCTTTTTGCTGGGCAAGTAGGACCTGTAAATCTACACAATATATAGTTTAAAGTTTGAGTCTATCATATTAGGTTTTGGATTTATAGCTGTTTTTGTATCTATTGCTTCAAAAGCATTTTCAGATAATTTGTGTGTTCTGAAGAAACTACAAGAGATATCTAACCCAAACTTTCTGTGCAAGAGGGGCTTGTATATCTGCACAACATGTCTTTTAAAGTTTGAACTTATCTTATTGCATTTTTGAGTTATAGCAGTTTTTAAGTTTTTATTGCTCCAAAAGCCTTTTCAGCCCATGAACAGTTGTTTGTGAGTTTCGAAAAAAGTGCAAGAGCTATTCAAACCCTTTTTGCTGGGCAATTAGAACCTGTAAATCTACACAATATATAGTTTAAAGTTTGAGTCTATCACATTAGGTTTTGGATTTATAGCTGTTTTTGTGTCTATTGCTTCAAAAGCATTTTCAGATAATTTGTGTGTTCTGAAGAAACTACAAGAGATATCTAAGCCATACTTTCTGTGCAAGAGGGGCTTGTACATCTGTACAACATGTCTTTTAAAGTTTTAACCTATCTTATTTCAATTTTGAGTTATAGCAGTTTTTAAGTTTTTATTGCTCTAAAAGCCTTTTCAGCCCATGAACAGTTGTTTGTGAGTTTCGAAAAAAGTGCAAGAGCTATTCAAACCCTATTTTCTGGGCAAGTAGGACCTGTAAATCTACACAATATATAGTTTAAAGTTTGAGTCTATCATATTAGGTTTTGGATTTATAGCTGTTTTTGTGTCTATTGCTTCAAAAGCATTTTCAGATAATTTGTGTGTTCTGAAGAAACTACAAGAGATATCTAACCCAAACTTTCTGTGCAAGAGGGGCTTGTACATCTGTACAACATGTCTTTTAAAGTTTGAACCTATCTTATTTCAATTTTGAGTTATAGCAGTTTTTAAGTTTTTATTGCTCTAAAAGCCTTTTCAGCCCATGAACAGTTGTTTGTGAGTTTCGAAAAAAGTGCAAGAGCTATTCAAACCCTTTTTGCTGGGCAAGTAGGACCTGTAAATCTACACAATATATAGTTTAAAGTTTGAGTCTATCATATTAGGTTTTGGATTTATAGCTGTTTTTGTGTCTATTGCTTCAAAAGCATTTTCAGATAATTTGTGTGTTCTGAAGAAACTACAAGAGATATCTAACCCAAACTTTCTGTGCAAGAGGGGCTTGTACATCTGCACAACATGTCTTTTAAAGTTTGAACTTTTCTTATTGCATTTTTGAGTTATAGCAGTGTTTAAGTTTTTATTGCTCCAAAAGCCTTTTCAGCCCGTGAACAGTTGTTTGTGAGTTTCGAAAAAAGTGCAAGAGCTATTCAAACCCTTTTTGCTGGGCAAGTAGGACCTGTAAATCTACACAATATATAGTTTAAAGTTTGAGTCTATCATATTAGGTTTTGGATTTATAGCTGTTTTTGTGTCTATTGCTTCAAAAGCATTTTCAGATAATTTGTGTGTTCTGAAGAAACTACAAGAGATAACTAAGCCATACTTTCTGTGCAAGAGGGGCTTGTACATCTGCACAACATGTCTTTTAAAGTTTGAACCTATCTTATTGCATTTTTGAGTTATAGCAGTTTTTAAGTTTTTATTGCTCCAAAAGCCTTTTCAGCCCATGAACAGTTGTTTGTGAGTTTTCGAAAAAAGTGCAAGAGCTTTTCGAACCCTTTTTGCTGGGCAAGTAGGACCTGTAAATCTACACAATATATAGTTTAAAGTTTGAGTCTATCATATTAGGTTTTGGATTTATAGCTGTTTTTGTGTCTATTGCTTCAAAAGCATTTTCAGATAATTTGTGTGTTCTGAAGAAACTACAAGAGATATCTAACCCATACTTTCTGTGCACGAGGGGCTTGTACATCTGCACAACATGTCTTTTAAAGTTTGAACCTATCTTATTGCATTTTTGAGTTATAGCAGTTTTTAAGTTTTTATTGCTCCAAAAGCCTTTTCAGCCCATGAACAGTTGTTTGTGAGTTTCGAAAAAAGTGCAAGAGCTATTCAAACCCTTTTTGCTGGGCAATTAGAACCTGTAAATCTACACAATATATAGTTTAAAGTTTGAGTCTATCACATTAGGTTTTGGATTTATAGCTGTTTTTGTGTCTATTGCTTCAAAAGCATTTTCAGATAATTTGTGTGTTCTGAAGAAACTACAAGAGATATCTAAGCCATACTTTCTGTGCAAGAGGGGCTTGTACATCTGTACAACATGTCTTTTAAAGTTTTAACCTATCTTATTTCAATTTTGAGTTATAGCAGTTTTTAAGTTTTTATTGCTCTAAAAGCCTTTTCAGCCCATGAACAGTTGTTTGTGAGTTTCGAAAAAAGTGCAAGAGCTATTCAAACCCTATTTTCTGGGCAAGTAGGACCTGTAAATCTACACAATATATAGTTTAAAGTTTGAGTCTATCATATTAGGTTTTGGATTTATATCTGTTTTTGTGTCTATTGCTTCAAAAGCATTTTCAGATAATTTGTGTGTTCTGAAGAAACTACAAGAGATAACTAAGCCATACTTTCTGTGCAAGAGGGGCTTGTACATCTGCACAACATGTCTTTTAAAGTTTGAACCTATCTTATTGCATTTTTGAGTTATAGCAGTTTTTAAGTTTTTATTGCTCCAAAAGCCTTTTCAGCCCATGAACAGTTGTTTGTGAGTTTTCGAAAAAAGTGCAAGAGCTTTTCGAACCCTTTTTGCTGGGCAAGTAGGACCTGTAAATCTACACAATATATAGTTTAAAGTTTGAGTCTATCATATTAGGTTTTGGATTTATAGCTGTTTTTGTGTCTATTGCTTCAAAAGCATTTTCAGATAATTTGTGTGTTCTGAAGAAACTACAAGAGATATCTAACCCATACTTTCTGTGCACGAGGGGCTTGTACATCTGCACAACATGTCTTTTAAAGTTTGAACCTATCTTATTGCATTTTTGAGTTATAGCAGTTTTTAAGTTTTTATTGCTCCAAAAGCCTTTTCAGCCCATGAACAGTTGTTTGTGAGTTTCGAAAAAAGTGCAAGAGCTATTCAAACCCTTTTTGCTGGGCAATTAGAACCTGTAAATCTACACAATATATAGTTTAAAGTTTGAGTCTATCACATTAGGTTTTGGATTTATAGCTGTTTTTGTGTCTATTGCTTCAAAAGCATTTTCAGATAATTTGTGTGTTCTGAAGAAACTACAAGAGATATCTAAGCCATACTTTCTGTGCAAGAGGGGCTTGTACATCTGTACAACATGTCTTTTAAAGTTTTAACCTATCTTATTTCAATTTTGAGTTATAGCAGTTTTTAAGTTTTTATTGCTCTAAAAGCCTTTTCAGCCCATGAACAGTTGTTTGTGAGTTTCGAAAAAAAGTGCAAGAGCTATTCAAACCCTATTTTCTGGGCAAGTAGGACCTGTAAATCTACACAATATATAGTTTAAAGTTTGAGTCTATCATATTAGGTTTTGGATTTATAGCTGTTTTTGTGTCTATTGCTTCAAAAGCATTTTCAGATAATTTGTGTGTTCTGAAGAAACTACAAGAGATAACTAAGCCATACTTTCTGTGCAAGAGGGGCTTGTACATCTGCACAACATGTCTTTTAATGTTTGAACCTATCTTATTGCATTTTTGAGTTATAGCAGTTTTTAAGTTTTTAATGCTCCAAAAGCCTTTTCAGCCCATGAACAGTTGTTTGTGAGTTTCGAAAAAAGCGCAAGCGCTATTCAAACCCTTTTTGCTGGGCAAGTAGGACCTGTAAATCTACACAATATATAGTTTAAAGTTTGAGTCTATCATATTAGGTTTTGGATTTATAGCTGTTTTTGTGTCTATTGCTTCAAAAGCATTTTCAGATAATTTGTGTGTTCTGAAGAAACTACAAGAGATATCTAACCCATACTTTCTGTGCACGAGGGGCTTGTACATCTGCACAACATGTCTTTTAAAGTTTGAACCTATCTTATTGCATTTTTGAGTTATAGCAGTTTTTACTGTTTTATTGCTCCAAAAGCCTTTTCAGCCCATGAACATTTGTTTGTGAGTTTCGAAAAAAGTGCAAGAGCTATTCGAACCCTTTTTGCTGGGCAAGTAGGACCTGTAAATCTACACAATATATAGTTTAAAGTTTGAGTCTATCATATTAGGTTTTGGATTTATAGCTGTTTTTGTATCTATTGCTTCAAAAGCATTTTCAGATAATTTGTGTGTTCTGAAGAAACTACAAGAGATATCTAACCCAAACTTTCTGTGCAAGAGGGGCTTGCATATCTGCACAACATGTCTTTTAAAGTTTGAACTTATCTTATTGCATTTTTGAGTTATAGCAGTTTTTAAGTTTTTATTGCTCCAAAAGCCTTTTCAGCCCATGAACAGTTGTTTGTGAGTTTCGAAAAAAGTGCAAGAGCTATTCAAACCCTTTTTGCTGGGCAATTAGAACCTGTAAATCTACACAATATATAGTTTAAAGTTTGAGTCTATCACATTAGGTTTTGGATTTATAGCTGTTTTTGTGTCTATTGCTTCAAAAGCATTTTCAGATAATTTGTGTGTTCTGAAGAAACTACAAGAGATATCTAAGCCATACTTTCTGTGCAAGAGGGGCTTGTACATCTGTACAACATGTCTTTTAAAGTTTTAACCTATCTTATTTCAATTTTGAGTTATAGCAGTTTTTAAGTTTTTATTGCTCTAAAAGCCTTTTCAGCCCATGAACAGTTGTTTGTGAGTTTCGAAAAAAGTGCAAGAGCTATTCAAACCCTATTTTCTGGGCAAGTAGGACCTGTAAATCTACACAATATATAGTTTAAAGTTTGAGTCTATCATATTAGGTTTTGGATTTATAGCTGTTTTTGTGTCTATTGCTTCAAAAGCATTTTCAGATAATTTGTGTGTTCTGAAGAAACTACAAGAGATAACTAAGCCATACTTTCTGTGCAAGAGGGGCTTGTACATCTGCACAACATGTCTTTTAATGTTTGAACCTATCTTATTGCATTTTTGAGTTATAGCAGTTTTTAAGTTTTTATTGCTCCAAAAGCCTTTTCAGCCCATGAACAGTTGTTTGTGAGTTTCGAAAAAAGTGCAAGAGCTATTCAAACCCTTTTTGCTGGGCAAGTAGGACCTGTAAATCTACACAATATATAGTTTAAAGTTTGAGTCTATCATATTAGGTTTTGGATTTATAGCTGTTTTTGTGTCTATTGCTTCAAAAGCATTTTCAGATAATTTGTGTGTTCTGAAGAAACTACAAGAGATATCTAACCCATACTTTCTGTGCACGAGGGGCTTGTACATCTGCACAACATGTCTTCTGCACAACATGTCTTTTAAAGTTTGAACCTATCTTATTGCATTTTTGAGTTATAGCAGTTTTTACTGTTTTATTGCTCCAAAAGCCTTTTCAGCCCATGAACAGTTGTTTGTGAGTTTCGAAAAAAGTGCAAGAGCTATTCGAACCCTTTTTGCTGGGCAAGTAGGACCTGTAAATCTACACAATATATAGTTTAAAGTTTGAGTCTATCATATTAGGTTTTGGATTTATAGCTGTTTTTGTGTCTATTGCTTCAAAAGCATTTTCAGATAATTTGTGTGTTCTGAAGAAACTACAAGAGATATCTAAGCCATACTTTCTGTGCAAGAGGGGCTTGTACATCTGTACAACATGTCTTTTAAAGTTTGAACCTATCTTATTTCAATTTTGAGTTATAGCAGTTTTTAAGTTTTTATTGCTCTAAAAGCCTTTTCAGCCCATGAACAGTTGTTTGTGAGTTTCGAAAAAAGTGCAAGAGCTATTCAAACCCTTTTTGCTGGGCAAGTAGGACCTGTAAATCTACACAATATATAGTTTAAAGTTTGAGTCTATCATATTAGGTTTTGGATTTATAGCTGTTTTTGTGTCTATTGCTTCAAAAGCATTTTCAGATAATTTGTGTGTTCTGAAGAAACTACAAGAGATAACTAAGCCATACTTTCTGTGCAAGAGGGGCTTGTACATCTGCACAACATGTCTTTTAAAGTTTGAACCTATCTTATTGCATTTTTGAGTTATAGCAGTTTTTAAGTTTTTATTGCTCCAAAAGCCTTTTCAGCCCATGAACAGTTGTTTGTGAGTTTTCGAAAAAAGTGCAAGAGCTATTCGAACCCTTTTTGCTGGGCAAGTAGGACCTGTAAATCTACACAATATATAGTTTAAAGTTTGAGTCTATCATATTAGGTTTTGGATTTATAGCTGTTTTTGTATCTATTGCTTCAAAAGCATTTTCAGATAATTTGTGTGTTCTGAAGAAACTACAAGAGATATCTAACCCAAACTTTCTGTGCAAGAAGGGCTTGTATATCTGCACAACATGTCTTTTAAAGTTTGAACTTATCTTATTGCATTTTTGAGTTATAGCAGTTTTTAAGTTTTTATTGCTCCAAAAGCCTTTTCAGCCCATGAACAGTTGTTTGTGAGTTTCGAAAAAAGTGCAAGAGCTATTCAAACCCTATTTTCTGGGCAAGTAGGACCTGTAAATCTACACAATATATAGTTTAAAGTTTGAGTCTATCATATTAGGTTTTGGATTTATAGCTGTTTTTGTGTCTATTGCTTCAAAAGCATTTTCAGATAATTTGTGTGTTCTGAAGAAACTACAAGAGATAACTAAGCCATACTTTCTGTGCAAGAGGGGCTTGTACATCTGCACAACATGTCTTTTAAAGTTTGAACCTATCTTATTGCATTTTTGAGATATAGCAGTTTTTAAGTTTTTATTGCTCCAAAAGCCTTTTCAGCCCATGAACAGTTGTTTGTGAGTTTTCGAAAAAAGTGCAAGAGCTATTCGAACCCTTTTTGCTGGGCAAGTAGGACCTGTAAATCTACACAATATATAGTTTAAAGTTTGAGTCTATCATATTAGGTTTTGGATTTATAGCTGTTTTTGTATCTATTGCTTCAAAAGCATTTTCAGATAATTTGTGTGTTCTGAAGAAACTACAAGAGATATCTAACCCAAACTTTCTGTGCAAGAGGGGCTTGTATATCTGCACAACATGTCTTTTAAAGTTTGAACTTATCTTATTGCATTTTTGAGTTATAGCAGTTTTTAAGTTTTTATTGCTCCAAAAGCCTTTTCAGCCCATGAACAGTTGTTTGTGAGTTTCGAAAAAAGTGCAAGAGCTATTCAAACCCTTTTTGCTGGGCAATTAGAACCTGTAAATCTACACAATATATAGTTTAAAGTTTGAGTCTATCATATTAGGTTTTGGATTTATAGCTGTTTTTGTGTCTATTGCTTCAAAAGCATTTTCAGATAATTTGTGTGTTCTGAAGAAACTACAAGAGATATCTAAGCCATACTTTCTGTGCAAGAGGGGCTTGTACATCTGTACAACATGTCTTTTAAAGTTTTAACCTATCTAATTTCAATTTTGAGTTATAGCAGTTTTTAAGTTTTTATTGCTCTAAAAGCCTTTTCAGCCCATGAACAGTTGTTTGTGAGTTTTCGAAAAAAGTGCAAGAGCTATTCGAACCCTTTTTGCTGGGCAAGTAGGACCTGTAAATCTACACAATATATAGTTTAAAGTTTGAGTCTATCATATTAGGTTTTGGATTTATAGCTGTTTTTGTATCTATTGCTTCAAAAGCATTTTCAGATAATTTGTGTGTTCTGAAGAAACTACAAGAGATATCTAACCCAAACTTTCTGTGCAAGAGGGGCTTGTATATCTGCACAACATGTCTTTTAAAGTTTGAACTTTTCTTATTGCATTTTTGAGTTATAGCAGTTTTTAAGTTTTTATTGCTCCAAAAGCCTTTTCAGCCCATGAACAGTTGTTTGTGAGTTTCGAAAAAAGTGCAAGAGCTATTCAAACCCTTTTTGCTGGGCAATTAGAACCTGTAAATCTACACAATATATAGTTTAAAGTTTGAGTCTATCACATTAGGTTTTGGATTTATAGCTGTTTTTGTGTCTATTGCTTCAAAAGCATTTTCAGATAATTTGTGTGTTCTGAAGAAACTACAAGAGATATCTAAGCCATACTTTCTGTGCAAGAGGGGCTTGTACATCTGTACAACATGTCTTTTAAAGTTTTAACCTATCTTATTTCAATTTTGAGTTATAGCAGTTTTTAAGTTTTTATTGCTCTAAAAGCCTTTTCAGCCCATGAACAGTTGTTTGTGAGTTTCGAAAAAAGTGCAAGAGCTATTCAAACCCTATTTTCTGGGCAAGTAGGACCTGTAAATCTACACAATATATAGTTTAAAGTTTGAGTCTATCATATTAGGTTTTGGATTTATAGCTGTTTTTGTGTCTATTGCTTCAAAAGCATTTTCAGATAATTTGTGTGTTCTGAAGGAACTACAAGAGATAACTAAGCCATACTTTCTGTGCAAGAGGGGCTTGTACATCTGCACAACATGTCTTTTAATGTTTGAACCTATCTTATTGCATTTTTGAGTTATAGCAGTTTTTAAGTTTTTATTGCTCCAAAAGCCTTTTCAGCCCATGAACAGTTGTTTGTGAGTTTCGAAAAAAGTGCAAGAGCTATTCAAACCCTTTTTGCTGGGCAAGTAGGACCTGTAAATCTACACAATATATAGTTTAAAGTTTGAGTCCATCATATTAGGTTTTGGATTTATAGCTGTTTTTGTGTCTATTGCTTCAAAAGCATTTTCAGATAATTTGTGTGTTCTGAAGAAACTACAAGAGATATCTAACCCATACTTTCTGTGCACGAGGGGCTTGTACATCTGCACAACATGTCTTTTAAAGTTTGAACCTATCTTATTGCATTTTTGAGTTATAGCAGTTTTTAAGTTTTTATTGCTCCAAAAGCCTTTTCAGCCCATGAACAGTTGTTTGTGAGTTTCGAAAAAAGTGCAAGAGCTATTCAAACCCTTTTTGCTGGGCAAGTAGGACCTGTAAATCTACACAATATATAGTTTAAAGTTTGAGTCCATCATATTAGGTTTTGGATTTATAGCTGTTTTTGTGTCTATTGCTTCAAAAGCATTTTCAGATAATTTGTGTGTTCTGAAGAAACTACAAGAGATATCTAACCCGTACTTTCTGTGCACGAGGGGCTTGTACATCTGCACAACATGTCTTTTAAAGTTTGAACCTATCTTATTGCATTTTTGAGTTATAGCAGTTTTTACTGTTTTATTGCTCCAAAAGCCTTTTCAGCCCATGAACAGTTGTTTGTGAGTTTCGAAAAAAGTGCAAGAGCTATTCGAACCCTTTTTGCTGGGCAAGTAGGACCTGTAAATCTACACAATATATAGTTTAAAGTTTGAGTCTATCATATTAGGTTTTGGATTTATAGCTGTTTTTGTATCTATTGCTTCAAAAGCATTTTCAGATAATTTGTGTGTTCTGAAGAAACTACAAGAGATATCTAACCCAAACTTTCTGTGCAAGAGGGGCTTGTATATCTGCACAACATGTCTTTTAAAGTTTGAACTTATCTTATTGCATTTTTGAGTTATAGCAGTTTTTAAGTTTTTGTTGCTCCAAAAGCCTTTTCAGCCCATGAACAGTTGTTTGTGAGTTTCGAAAAAAGTGCAAGAGCTATTCAAACCCTTTTTGCTGGGCAATTAGAACCTGTAAATCTACACAATATATAGTTTAAAGTTTGAGTCTATCACATTAGGTTTTGGATTTATAGCTGTTTTTGTGTCTATTGCTTCAAAAGCATTTTCAGATAATTTGTGTGTTCTGAAGAAACTACAAGAGATATCTAAGCCATACTTTCTGTGCAAGAGGGGCTTGTACATCTGTACAACATGTCTTTTAAAGTTTTAACCTATCTTATTTCAATTTTGAGTTATAGCAGTTTTTAAGTTTTTATTGCTCTAAAAGCCTTTT
The DNA here is from genome assembly GCF_026437365.1 of Eucyclogobius newberryi. Classification (NCBI taxonomy): domain Eukaryota; kingdom Metazoa; phylum Chordata; class Actinopteri; order Gobiiformes; family Gobiidae; genus Eucyclogobius; species Eucyclogobius newberryi. The sequence continues at coordinate 29,035,899 of NW_027315812.1, forward strand.
CAGCCCATGAACAGTTGTTTGTGAGTTTCGAAAAAAGTGCAAGAGCTATTCAAACCCTATTTTCTGGGCAAGTAGGACCTGTAAATCTACACAATATATAGTTTAAAGTTTGAGTCTATCATATTAGGTTTTGGATTTATAGCTGTTTTTGTGTCTATTGCTTCAAAAGCATTTTCAGATAATTTGTGTGTTCTGAAGAAACTACAAGAGATAACTAAGCCATACTTTCTGTGCAAGAGGGGCTTGTACATCTGCACAACATGTCTTTTAATGTTTGAACCTATCTTATTGCATTTTTGAGTTATAGCAGTTTTTAAGTTTTTATTGCTCCAAAAGCCTTTTCAGCCCATGAACAGTTGTTTGTGAGTTTCGAAAAAAGTGCAAGAGCTATTCAAACCCTTTTTGCTGGGCAAGTAGGACCTGTAAATCTACACAATATATAGTTTAAAGTTTGAGTCTATCATATTAGGTTTTGGATTTATAGCTGTTTTTGTGTCTATTGCTTCAAAAGCATTTTCAGATAATTTGTGTGTTCTGAAGAAACTACAAGAGATATCTAACCCATACTTTCTGTGCACGAGGGGCTTGTACATCTGCACAACATGTCTTTTAAAGTTTGAACCTATCTTATTGCATTTTTGAGTTATAGCAGTTTTTACTGTTTTATTGCTCCAAAAGCCTTTTCAGCCCATGAACAGTTGTTTGTGAGTTTCGAAAAAAGTGCAAGAGCTATTCGAACCCTTTTTGCTGGGCAAGTAGGACCTGTAAATCTACACAATATATAGTTTAAAGTTTGAGTCTATCATATTAGGTTTTGGATTTATAGCTGTTTTTGTATCTATTGCTTCAAAAGCATTTTCAGATAATTTGTGTGTTCTGAAGAAACTACAAGAGATATCTAACCCAAACTTTCTGTGCAAGAGGGGCTTGTATATCTGCACAACATGTCTTTTAAAGTTTGAACTTATCTTATTGCATTTTTGAGTTATAGCAGTTTTTAAGTTTTTATTGCTCCAAAAGCCTTTTCAGCCCATGAACAGTTGTTTGTGAGTTTCGAAAAAAGTGCAAGAGCTATTCAAACCCTTTTTGCTGGGCAATTAGAACCTGTAAATCTACACAATATATAGTTTAAATTTTGAGTCTATCATATTAGGTTTTGGATTTATAGCTGTTTTTGTGTCTATTGCTTCAAAAGCATTTTCAGATAATTTGTGTGTTCTGAAGAAACTACAAGAGATATCTAAGCCATACTTTCTGTGCAAGAGGGGCTTGTACATCTGTACAACATGTCTTTTAAAGTTTGAACCTATCTTATTTCAATTTTGAGTTATAGCAGTTTTTAAGTTTTTATTGCTCTAAAAGCCTTTTCAGCCCATGAACAGTTGTTTGTGAGTTTCGAAAAAAGTGCAAGAGCTATTCAAACCCTTTTTGCTGGGCAAGTAGGACCTGTAAATCTACACAATATATAGTTTAAAGTTTGAGTCTATCATATTAGGTTTTGGATTTATAGCTGTTTTTGTGTCTATTGCTTCAAAAGCATTTTCAGATAATTTGTGTGTTCTGAAGGAACTACAAGAGATAACTAAGCCATACTTTCTGTGCAAGAGGGGCTTGTACATCTGCACAACATGTCTTTTAATGTTTGAACCTATCTTATTGCATTTTTGAGTTATAGCAGTTTTTAAGTTTTTATTGCTCCAAAAGCCTTTTCAGCCCATGAACAGTTGTTTGTGAGTTTCGAAAAAAGTGCAAGAGCTATTCAAACCCTTTTTGCTGGGCAAGTAGGACCTGTAAATCTACACAATATATAGTTTAAAGTTTGAGTCCATCATATTAGGTTTTGGATTTATAGCTGTTTTTGTGTCTATTGCTTCAAAAGCATTTTCAGATAATTTGTGTGTTCTGAAGAAACTACAAGAGATATCTAACCCATACTTTCTGTGCACGAGGGGCTTGTACATCTGCACAACATGTCTTTTAAAGTTTGAACCTATCTTATTGCATTTTTGAGTTATAGCAGTTTTTACTGTTTTATTGCTCCAAAAGCCTTTTCAGCCCATGAACAGTTGTTTGTGAGTTTCGAAAAAAGTGCAAGAGCTATTCGAACCCTTTTTGCTGGGCAAGTAGGACCTGTAAATCTACACAATATATAGTTTAAAGTTTGAGTCTATCATATTAGGTTTTGGATTTATAGCTGTTTTTGTATCTATTGCTTCAAAAGCATTTTCAGATAATTTGTGTGTTCTGAAGAAACTACAAGAGATATCTAACCCAAACTTTCTGTGCAAGAGGGGCTTGTATATCTGCACAACATGTCTTTTAAAGTTTGAACTTATCTTATTGCATTTTTGAGTTATAGCAGTTTTTAAGTTTTTGTTGCTCCAAAAGCCTTTTCAGCCCATGAACAGTTGTTTGTGAGTTTCGAAAAAAGTGCAAGAGCTATTCAAACCCTTTTTGCTGGGCAATTAGAACCTGTAAATCTACACAATATATAGTTTAAAGTTTGAGTCTATCACATTAGGTTTTGGATTTATAGCTGTTTTTGTGTCTATTGCTTCAAAAGCATTTTCAGATAATTTGTGTGTTCTGAAGAAACTACAAGAGATATCTAAGCCATACTTTCTGTGCAAGAGGGGCTTGTACATCTGTACAACATGTCTTTTAAAGTTTTAACCTATCTTATTTCAATTTTGAGTTATAGCAGTTTTTAAGTTTTTATTGCTCTAAAAGCCTTTTCAGCCCATGAACAGTTGTTTGTGAGTTTCGAAAAAAGTGCAAGAGCTATTCAAACCCTATTTTCTGGGCAAGTAGGACCTGTAAATCTACACAATATATAGTTTAAAGTTTGAGTCTATCATATTAGGTTTTGGATTTATAGCTGTTTTTGTGTCTATTGCTTCAAAAGCATTTTCAGATAATTTGTGTGTTCTGAAGAAACTACAAGAGATAACTAAGCCATACTTTCTGTGCAAGAGGGGCTTGTACATCTGCACAACATGTCTTTTAATGTTTGAACCTATCTTATTGCATTTTTGAGTTATAGCAGTTTTTAAGTTTTTATTGCTCCAAAAGCCTTTTCAGCCCATGAACAGTTGTTTGTGAGTTTCGAAAAAAGTGCAAGAGCTATTCAAACCCTTTTTGCTGGGCAAGTAGGACCTGTAAATCTACACAATATATAGTTTAAAGTTTGAGTCTATCATATTAGGTTTTGGATTTATAGCTGTTTTTGTGTCTATTGCTTCAAAAGCATTTTCAGATAATTTGTGTGTTCTGAAGAAACTACAAGAGATATCTAACCCATACTTTCTGTGCACGAGGGGCTTGTACATCTGCACAACATGTCTTTTAAAGTTTGAACCTATCTTATTGCATTTTTGAGTTATAGCAGTTTTTACTGTTTTATTGCTCCAAAAGCCTTTTCAGCCCATGAACAGTTGTTTGTGAGTTTCGAAAAAAGTGCAAGAGCTATTCGAACCCTTTTTGCTGGGCAAGTAGGACCTGTAAATCTACACAATATATAGTTTAAAGTTTGAGTCTATCATATTAGGTTTTGGATTTATAGCTGTTTTTGTATCTATTGCTTCAAAAGCATTTTCAGATAATTTGTGTGTTCTGAAGAAACTACAAGAGATATCTAACCCAAACTTTCTGTGCAAGAGGGGCTTGTATATCTGCACAACATGTCTTTTAAAGTTTGAACTTATCTTATTGCATTTTTGAGTTATAGCAGTTTTTAAGTTTTTATTGCTCCAAAAGCCTTTTCAGCCCATGAACAGTTGTTTGTGAGTTTCGAAAAAAGTGCAAGAGCTATTCAAACCCTTTTTGCTGGGCAATTAGAACCTGTAAATCTACACAATATATAGTTTAAATTTTGAGTCTATCATATTAGGTTTTGGATTTATAGCTGTTTTTGTGTCTATTGCTTCAAAAGCATTTTCAGATAATTTGTGTGTTCTGAAGAAACTACAAGAGATATCTAAGCCATACTTTCTGTGCAAGAGGGGCTTGTACATCTGTACAACATGTCTTTTAAAGTTTGAACCTATCTTATTTCAATTTTGAGTTATAGCAGTTTTTAAGTTTTTATTGCTCTAAAAGCCTTTTCAGCCCATGAACAGTTGTTTGTGAGTTTCGAAAAAAGTGCAAGAGCTATTCAAACCCTTTTTGCTGGGCAAGTAGGACCTGTAAATCTACACAATATATAGTTTAAAGTTTGAGTCTATCATATTAGGTTTTGGATTTATAGCTGTTTTTGTGTCTATTGCTTCAAAAGCATTTTCAGATAATTTGTGTGTTCTGAAGAAACTACAAGAGATATCTAACCCAAACTTTCTGTGCAAGAGGGGCTTGTACATCTGCACAACATGTCTTTTAAAGTTTGAACCTATCTTATTGCATTTTTGAGTTATAGCAGTGTTTAAGTTTTTATTGCTCCAAAAGCCTTTTCAGCCCGTGAACAGTTGTTTGTGAGTTTCGAAAAATGTGCAAGAGCTATTCAAACCCTTTTTGCTGGGCAAGTAGGACCTGTAAATCTACACAATATATAGTTTAAAGTTTGAGTCTATCATATTAGGTTTTGGATTTATAGCTGTTTTTGTGTCTATTGCTTCAAAAGCATTTTCAGATAATTTGTGTGTTCTGAAGAAACTACAAGAGATATCTAACCCAAACTTTCTGTGCAAGAAGAGCTTGTATATCTGCACAACATGTCTTTTAAAGTTTGAACTTATCTTATTGCATTTTTGAGTTATAGCAGTTTTTAAGTTTTTATTGCTCCAAAAGCCTTTTCAGCCCATGAACAGTTGTTTGTGAGTTTCGAAAAAAGTGCAAGAGCTATTCAAACCCTATTTTCTGGGCAAGTAGGACCTGTAAATCTACACAATATATAGTTTAAAGTTTGAGTCTATCATATTAGGTTTTGGATTTATAGCTGTTTTTGTGTCTATTGCTTCAAAAGCATTTTCAGATAATTTGTGTGTTCTGAAGAAACTACAAGAGATAACTAAGCCATACTTTCTGTGCAAGAGGGGCTTGTACATCTGCACAACATGTCTTTTAAAGTTTGAACCTATCTTATTGCATTTTTGAGTTATAGCAGTTTTTAAGTTTTTATTGCTCCAAAAGCCTTTTCAGCCCATGAACAGTTGTTTGTGAGTTTTCGAAAAAAGTGCAAGAGCTTTTCGAACCCTTTTTGCTGGGCAAGTAGGACCTGTAAATCTACACAATATATAGTTTAAAGTTTGAGTCTATCATATTAGGTTTTGGATTTATAGCTGTTTTTGTGTCTATTGCTTCAAAAGCATTTTCAGATAATTTGTGTGTTCTGAAGAAACTACAAGAGATATCTAACCCATACTTTCTGTGCACGAGGGGCTTGTACATCTGCACAACATGTCTTTTAAAGTTTGAACCTATCTTATTGCATTTTTGAGTTATAGCAGTTTTTAAGTTTTTATTGCTCCAAAAGCCTTTTCAGCCCATGAACAGTTGTTTGTGAGTTTCGAAAAAAGTGCAAGAGCTATTCAAACCCTTTTTGCTGGGCAATTAGAACCTGTAAATCTACACAATATATAGTTTAAAGTTTGAGTCTATCACATTAGGTTTTGGATTTATAGCTGTTTTTGTGTCTATTGCTTCAAAAGCATTTTCAGATAATTTGTGTGTTCTGAAGAAACTACAAGAGATATCTAAGCCATACTTTCTGTGCAAGAGGGGCTTGTACATCTGTACAACATGTCTTTTAAAGTTTTAACCTATCTTATTTCAATTTTGAGTTATAGCAGTTTTTAAGTTTTTATTGCTCTAAAAGCCTTTTCAGCCCATGAACAGTTGTTTGTGAGTTTCGAAAAAAGTGCAAGAGCTATTCAAACCCTATTTTCTGGGCAAGTAGGACCTGTAAATCTACACAATATATAGTTTAAAGTTTGAGTCTATCATATTAGGTTTTGGATTTATATCTGTTTTTGTGTCTATTGCTTCAAAAGCATTTTCAGATAATTTGTGTGTTCTGAAGAAACTACAAGAGATAACTAAGCCATACTTTCTGTGCAAGAGGGGCTTGTACATCTGCACAACATGTCTTTTAAAGTTTGAACCTATCTTATTGCATTTTTGAGTTATAGCAGTTTTTAAGTTTTTATTGCTCCAAAAGCCTTTTCAGCCCATGAACAGTTGTTTGTGAGTTTTCGAAAAAAGTGCAAGAGCTTTTCGAACCCTTTTTGCTGGGCAAGTAGGACCTGTAAATCTACACAATATATAGTTTAAAGTTTGAGTCTATCATATTAGGTTTTGGATTTATAGCTGTTTTTGTGTCTATTGCTTCAAAAGCATTTTCAGATAATTTGTGTGTTCTGAAGAAACTACAAGAGATATCTAACCCATACTTTCTGTGCACGAGGGGCTTGTACATCTGCACAACATGTCTTTTAAAGTTTGAACCTATCTTATTGCATTTTTGAGTTATAGCAGTTTTTAAGTTTTTATTGCTCCAAAAGCCTTTTCAGCCCATGAACAGTTGTTTGTGAGTTTCGAAAAAAGTGCAAGAGCTATTCAAACCCTTTTTGCTGGGCAATTAGAACCTGTAAATCTACACAATATATAGTTTAAAGTTTGAGTCTATCACATTAGGTTTTGGATTTATAGATGTTTTTGTGTCTATTGCTTCAAAAGCATTTTCAGATAATTTGTGTGTTCTGAAGAAACTACAAGATATATCTAAGCCATACTTTCTGTGCAAGAGGGGCTTGTACATCTGTACAACATGTCTTTTAAAGTTTTAACCTATCTTATTTCAATTTTGAGTTATAGCAGTTTTTAAGTTTTTATTGCTCTAAAAGCCTTTTCAGCCCATGAACAGTTGTTTGTGAGTTTCGAAAAAAAGTGCAAGAGCTATTCAAACCCTATTTTCTGGGCAAGTAGGACCTGTAAATCTACACAATATATAGTTTAAAGTTTGAGTCTATCATATTAGGTTTTGGATTTATAGCTGTTTTTGTGTCTATTGCTTCAAAAGCATTTTCAGATAATTTGTGTGTTCTGAAGAAACTACAAGAGATATCTAACCCATACTTTCTGTGCACGAGGGGCTTGTACATCTGCACAACATGTCTTTTAAAGTTTGAACCTATCTTATTGCATTTTTGAGTTATAGCAGTTTTTACTGTTTTATTGCTCCAAAAGCCTTTTCAGCCCATGAACAGTTGTTTGTGAGTTTCGAAAAAAGTGCAAGAGCTATTCGAACCCTTTTTGCTGGGCAAGTAGGACCTGTAAATCTACACAATATATAGTTTAAAGTTTGAGTCTATCATATTAGGTTTTGGATTTATAGCTGTTTTTGTATCTATTGCTTCAAAAGCATTTTCAGATAATTTGTGTGTTCTGAAGAAACTACAAGAGATATCTAACCCAAACTTTCTGTGCAAGAGGGGCTTGTATATCTGCACAACATGTCTTTTAAAGTTTGAACTTATCTTATTGCATTTTTGAGTTATAGCAGTTTTTAAGTTTTTATTGCTCCAAAAGCCTTTTCAGCCCATGAACAGTTGTTTGTGAGTTTCGAAAAAAGTGCAAGAGCTATTCAAACCCTTTTTGCTGGGCAATTAGAACCTGTAAATCTACACAATATATAGTTTAAATTTTGAGTCTATCATATTAGGTTTTGGATTTATAGCTGTTTTTGTGTCTATTGCTTCAAAAGCATTTTCAGATAATTTGTGTGTTCTGAAGAAACTACAAGAGATATCTAAGCCATACTTTCTGTGCAAGAGGGGCTTGTACATCTGTACAACATGTCTTTTAAAGTTTGAACCTATCTTATTTCAATTTTGAGTTATAGCAGTTTTTAAGTTTTTATTGCTCTAAAAGCCTTTTCAGCCCATGAACAGTTGTTTGTGAGTTTCGAAAAAAGTGCAAGAGCTATTCAAACCCTTTTTGCTGGGCAAGTAGGACCTGTAAATCTACACAATATATAGTTTAAAGTTTGAGTCTATCATATTAGGTTTTGGATTTATAGCTGTTTTTGTGTCTATTGCTTCAAAAGCATTTTCAGATAATTTGTGTGTTCTGAAGAAACTACAAGAGATATCTAACCCAAACTTTCTGTGCAAGAGGGGCTTGTACATCTGCACAACATGTCTTTTAAAGTTTGAACCTATCTTATTGCATTTTTGAGTTATAGCAGTGTTTAAGTTTTTATTGCTCCAAAAGCCTTTTCAGCCCGTGAACAGTTGTTTGTGAGTTTCGAAAAATGTGCAAGAGCTATTCAAACCCTTTTTGCTGGGCAAGTAGGACCTGTAAATCTACACAATATATAGTTTAAAGTTTGAGTCTATCATATTAGGTTTTGGATTTATAGCTGTTTTTGTGTCTATTGCTTCAAAAGCATTTTCAGATAATTTGTGTGTTCTGAAGAAACTACAAGAGATATCTAACCCAAACTTTCTGTGCAAGAAGAGCTTGTATATCTGCACAACATGTCTTTTAAAGTTTGAACTTATCTTATTGCATTTTTGAGTTATAGCAGTTTTTAAGTTTTTATTGCTCCAAAAGCCTTTTCAGCCCATGAACAGTTGTTTGTGAGTTTCGAAAAAAGTGCAAGAGCTATTCAAACCCTATTTTCTGGGCAAGTAGGACCTGTAAATCTACACAATATATAGTTTAAAGTTTGAGTCTATCATATTAGGTTTTGGATTTATAGCTGTTTTTGTGTCTATTGCTTCAAAAGCATTTTCAGATAATTTGTGTGTTCTGAAGAAACTACAAGAGATAACTAAGCCATACTTTCTGTGCAAGAGGGGCTTGTACATCTGCACAACATGTCTTTTAAAGTTTGAACCTATCTTATTGCATTTTTGAGTTATAGCAGTTTTTAAGTTTTTATTGCTCCAAAAGCCTTTTCAGCCCATGAACAGTTGTTTGTGAGTTTTCGAAAAAAGTGCAAGAGCTTTTCGAACCCTTTTTGCTGGGCAAGTAGGACCTGTAAATCTACACAATATATAGTTTAAAGTTTGAGTCTATCATATTAGGTTTTGGATTTATAGCTGTTTTTGTGTCTATTGCTTCAAAAGCATTTTCAGATAATTTGTGTGTTCTGAAGAAACTACAAGAGATATCTAACCCATACTTTCTGTGCACGAGGGGCTTGTACATCTGCACAACATGTCTTTTAAAGTTTGAACCTATCTTATTGCATTTTTGAGTTATAGCAGTTTTTAAGTTTTTATTGCTCCAAAAGCCTTTTCAGCCCATGAACAGTTGTTTGTGAGTTTCGAAAAAAGTGCAAGAGCTATTCAAACCCTTTTTGCTGGGCAATTAGAACCTGTAAATCTACACAATATATAGTTTAAAGTTTGAGTCTATCACATTAGGTTTTGGATTTATAGCTGTTTTTGTGTCTATTGCTTCAAAAGCATTTTCAGATAATTTGTGTGTTCTGAAGAAACTACAAGAGATATCTAAGCCATACTTTCTGTGCAAGAGGGGCTTGTACATCTGTACAACATGTCTTTTAAAGTTTTAACCTATCTTATTTCAATTTTGAGTTATAGCAGTTTTTAAGTTTTTATTGCTCTAAAAGCCTTTTCAGCCCATGAACAGTTGTTTGTGAGTTTCGAAAAAAGTGCAAGAGCTATTCAAACCCTATTTTCTGGGCAAGTAGGACCTGTAAATCTACACAATATATAGTTTAAAGTTTGAGTCTATCATATTAGGTTTTGGATTTATATCTGTTTTTGTGTCTATTGCTTCAAAAGCATTTTCAGATAATTTGTGTGTTCTGAAGAAACTACAAGAGATAACTAAGCCATACTTTCTGTGCAAGAGGGGCTTGTACATCTGCACAACATGTCTTTTAAAGTTTGAACCTATCTTATTGCATTTTTGAGTTATAGCAGTTTTTAAGTTTTTATTGCTCCAAAAGCCTTTTCAGCCCATGAACAGTTGTTTGTGAGTTTTCGAAAAAAGTGCAAGAGCTTTTCGAACCCTTTTTGCTGGGCAAGTAGGACCTGTAAATCTACACAATATATAGTTTAAAGTTTGAGTCTATCATATTAGGTTTTGGATTTATAGCTGTTTTTGTGTCTATTGCTTCAAAAGCATTTTCAGATAATTTGTGTGTTCTGAAGAAACTACAAGAGATATCTAACCCATACTTTCTGTGCACGAGGGGCTTGTACATCTGCACAACATGTCTTTTAAAGTTTGAACCTATCTTATTGCATTTTTGAGTTATAGCAGTTTTTAAGTTTTTATTGCTCCAAAAGCCTTTTCAGCCCATGAACAGTTGTTTGTGAGTTTCGAAAAAAGTGCAAGAGCTATTCAAACCCTTTTTGCTGGGCAATTAGAACCTGTAAATCTACACAATATATAGTTTAAAGTTTGAGTCTATCACATTAGGTTTTGGATTTATAGATGTTTTTGTGTCTATTGCTTCAAAAGCATTTTCAGATAATTTGTGTGTTCTGAAGAAACTACAAGATATATCTAAGCCATACTTTCTGTGCAAGAGGGGCTTGTACATCTGTACAACATGTCTTTTAAAGTTTTAACCTATCTTATTTCAATTTTGAGTTATAGCAGTTTTTAAGTTTTTATTGCTCTAAAAGCCTTTTCAGCCCATGAACAGTTGTTTGTGAGTTTCGAAAAAAAGTGCAAGAGCTATTCAAACCCTATTTTCTGGGCAAGTAGGACCTGTAAATCTACACAATATATAGTTTAAAGTTTGAGTCTATCATATTAGGTTTTGGATTTATAGCTGTTTTTGTGTCTATTGCTTCAAAAGCATTTTCAGATAATTTGTGTGTTCTGAAGAAACTACAAGAGATAACTAAGCCATACTTTCTGTGCAAGAGGGGCTTGTACATCTGCACAACATGTCTTTTAATGTTTGAACCTATCTTATTGCATTTTTGAGTTATAGCAGTTTTTAAGTTTTTATTGCTCCAAAAGCCTTTTCAGCCCATGAACAGTTGTTTGTGAGTTTCGAAAAAAGTGCAAGAGCTATTCAAACCCTTTTTGCTGGGCAAGTAGGACCTGTAAATCTACACAATATATAGTTTAAAGTTTGAGTCTATCATATTAGGTTTTGGATTTATAGCTGTTTTTGTGTCTATTGCTTCAAAAGCATTTTCAGATAATTTGTGTGTTCTGAAGAAACTACAAGAGATATCTAACCCATACTTTCTGTGCACGAGGGGCTTGTACATCTGCACAACATGTCTTTTAAAGTTTGAACCTATCTTATTGCATTTTTGAGTTATAGCAGTTTTTACTGTTTTATTGCTCCAAAAGCCTTTTCAGCCCATGAACATTTGTTTGTGAGTTTCGAAAAAAGTGCAAGAGCTATTCGAACCCTTTTTGCTGGGCAAGTAGGACCTGTAAATCTACACAATATATAGTTTAAAGTTTGAGTCTATCATATTAGGTTTTGGATTTATAGCTGTTTTTGTATCTATTGCTTCAAAAGCATTTTCAGATAATTTGTGTGTTCTGAAGAAACTACAAGAGATATCTAACCCAAACTTTCTGTGCAAGAGGGGCTTGTATATCTGCACAACATGTCTTTTAAAGTTTGAACTTATCTTATTGCATTTTTGAGTTATAGCAGTTTTTAAGTTTTTATTGCTCCAAAAGCCTTTTCAGCCCATGAACAGTTGTTTGTGAGTTTCGAAAAAAGTGCAAGAGCTATTCAAACCCTTTTTGCTGGGCAATTAGAACCTGTAAATCTACACAATATATAGTTTAAAGTTTGAGTCTATCACATTAGGTTTTGGATTTATAGCTGTTTTTGTGTCTATTGCTTCAAAAGCATTTTCAGATAATTTGTGTGTTCTGAAGAAACTACAAGAGATATCTAAGCCATACTTTCTGTGCAAGAGGGGCTTGTACATCTGTACAACATGTCTTTTAAAGTTTTAACCTATCTTATTTCAATTTTGAGTTATAGCAGTTTTTAAGTTTTTATTGCTCTAAAAGCCTTTTCAGCCCATGAACAGTTGTTTGTGAGTTTCGAAAAAAGTGCAAGAGCTATTCAAACCCTATTTTCTGGGCAAGTAGGACCTGTAAATCTACACAATATATAGTTTAAAGTTTGAGTCTATCATATTAGGTTTTGGATTTATAGCTGTTTTTGTGTCTATTGCTTCAAAAGCATTTTCAGATAATTTGTGTGTTCTGAAGAAACTACAAGAGATAACTAAGCCATACTTTCTGTGCAAGAGGGGCTTGTACATCTGCACAACATGTCTTTTAATGTTTGAACCTATCTTATTGCATTTTTGAGTTATAGCAGTTTTTAAGTTTTTATTGCTCCAAAAGCCTTTTCAGCCCATGAACAGTTGTTTGTGAGTTTCGAAAAAAGTGCAAGAGCTATTCAAACCCTTTTTGCTGGGCAAGTAGGACCTGTAAATCTACACAATATATAGTTTAAAGTTTGAGTCTATCATATTAGGTTTTGGATTTATAGCTGTTTTTGTGTCTATTGCTTCAAAAGCATTTTCAGATAATTTGTGTGTTCTGAAGAAACTACAAGAGATATCTAACCCATACTTTCTGTGCACGAGGGGCTTGTACATCTGCACAACATGTCTTTTAAAGTTTGAACCTATCTTATTGCATTTTTGAGTTATAGCAGTTTTTACTGTTTTATTGCTCCAAAAGCCTTTTCAGCCCATGAACAGTTGTTTGTGAGTTTCGAAAAAAGTGCAAGAGCTATTCGAACCCTTTTTGCTGGGCAAGTAGGACCTGTAAATCTACACAATATATAGTTTAAAGTTTGAGTCTATCATATTAGGTTTTGGATTTATAGCTGTTTTTGTGTCTATTGCTTCAAAAGCATTTTCAGATAATTTGTGTGTTCTGAAGAAACTACAAGAGATATCTAACCCAAACTTTCTGTGCAAGAGGGGCTTGTATATCTGCACAACATGTCTTTTAAAGTTTGAACTTATCTTATTGCATTTTTGAGTTATAGCAGTTTTTAAGTTTTTATTGCTCCAAAAGCCTTTTCAGCCCATGAACAGTTGTTTGTGAGTTTCGAAAAAAGTGCAAGAGCTATTCAAACCCTTTTTGCTGGGCAATTAGAACCTGTAAATCTACACAATATATAGTTTAAAGTTTGAGTCTATCACATTAGGTTTTGGATTTATAGCTGTTTTTGTGTCTATTGCTTCAAAAGCATTTTCAGATAATTTGTGTGTTCTGAAGAAACTACAAGAGATATCTAAGCCATACTTTCTGTGCAAGAGGGGCTTGTACATCTGTACAACATGTCTTTTAAAGTTTTAACCTATCTTATTTCAATTTTGAGTTATAGCAGTTTTTAAGTTTTTATTGCTCTAAAAGCCTTTTCAGCCCATGAACAGTTGTTTGTGAGTTTCGAAAAAAGTGCAAGAGCTATTCAAACCCTATTTTCTGGGCAAGTAGGACCTGTAAATCTACACAATATATAGTTTAAAGTTTGAGTCTATCATATTAGGTTTTGGATTTATAGCTGTTTTTGTGTCTATTGCGTCAAAAGCATTTTCAGATAATTTGTGTGTTCTGAAGAAACTACAAGAGATATCTAACCCATACTTTCTGTGCACGAGGGGCTTGTACATCTGCACAACATGTCTTTTAAAGTTTGAACCTATCTTATTGCATTTTTGAGTTATCGCAGTTTTTACTGTTTTATTGCTCCAAAAGCCTTTTCAGCCCATGAACAGTTGTTTGTGAGTTTCGAAAAAAGTGCAAGAGCTATTCGAACCCTTTTTGCTGGGCAAGTAGGACCTGTAAATCTACACAATATATAGTTTAAAGTTTGAGTCTATCATATTAGGTTTTGGATTTATAGCTGTTTTTGTGTCTATTGCTTCAAAAGCATTTTCAGATAATTTGTGTGTTCTGAAGAAACTACAAGAGATATCTAAGCCATACTTTCTGTGCAAGAGGGGCTTGTACATCTGTACAACATGTCTTTTAAAGTTTGAACCTGTCTTATTTCAATTTTGAGTTATAGCAGTTTTTAAGTTTTTATTGCTCTAAAAGCCTTTTCAGCCCATGAACAGTTGTTTGTGAGTTTCGAAAAAAGTGCAAGAGCTATTCAAACCCTATTTTCTGGGCAAGTAGGACCTGTAAATCTACACAATATATAGTTTAAAGTTTGAGTCTATCATATTAGGTTTTGGATTTATAGCTGTTTTTGTGTCTATTGCTTCAAAAGCATTTTCAGATAATTTGTGTGTTCTGAAGAAACTACAAGAGATATCTAAGCCATACTTTCTGTGCAAGAGGGGCTTGTACATCTGTACAACATGTCTTTTAAAGTTTGAACCTGTCTTATTTCAATTTTGAGTTATAGCAGTTTTTAAGTTTTTATTGCTCTAAAAGCCTTTTCAGCCCATGAACAGTTGTTTGTGAGTTTCGAAAAAAGTGCAAGAGCTATTCAAACCCTATTTTCTGGGCAAGTAGGACCTGTAAATCTACACAATATATAGTTTAAAGTTTGAGTCTATCATATTAGGTTTTGGATTTATAGCTGTTTTTGTGTCTATTGCTTCAAAAGCATTTTCAGATAATTTGTGTGTTCTGAAGAAACTACAAGAGATAACTAAGCCATACTTTCTGTGCAAGAGGGGCTTGTACATCTGCACAACATGTCTTTTAATGTTTGAACCTATCTTATTGCATTTTTGAGTTATAGCAGTTTTTAAGTTTTTATTGCTCCAAAAGCCTTTTCAGCCCATGAACAGTTGTTTGTGAGTTTCGAAAAAAGTGCAAGAGCTATTCAAACCCTTTTTGCTGGGCAAGTAGGACCTGTAAATCTACACAATATATAGTTTAAAGTTTGAGTCTATCATATTAGGTTTTGGATTTATAGCTGTTTTTGTGTCTATTGCTTCAAAAGCATTTTCAGATAATTTGTGTGTTCTGAAGAAACTACAAGAGATATCTAACCCATACTTTCTGTGCACGAGGGGCTTGTACATCTGCACAACATGTCTTTTAAAGTTTGAACCTATCTTATTGCATTTTTGAGTTATAGCAGTTTTTACTGTTTTATTGCTCCAAAAGCCTTTTCAGCCCATGAACAGTTGTTTGTGAGTTTCGAAAAAAGTGCAAGAGCTATTCGAACCCTTTTTGCTGGGCAAGTAGGACCTGTAAATCTACACAATATATAGTTTAAAGTTTGAGTCTATCATATTAGGTTTTGGATTTATAGCTGTTTTTGTATCTATTGCTTCAAAAGCATTTTCAGATAATTTGTGTGTTCTGAAGAAACTACAAGAGATATCTAACCCAAACTTTCTGTGCAAGAGGGGCTTGTATATCTGCACAACATGTCTTTTAAAGTTTGAACTTATCTTATTGCATTTTTGAGTTATAGCAGTTTTTAAGTTTTTATTGCTCCAAAAGCCTTTTCAGCCCATGAACAGTTGTTTGTGAGTTTCGAAAAAAGTGCAAGAGCTATTCAAACCCTTTTTGCTGGGCAATTAGAACCTGTAAATCTACACAATATATAGTTTAAAGTTTGAGTCTATCATATTAGGTTTTGGATTTATAGCTGTTTTTGTGTCTATTGCTTCAAAAGCATTTTCAGATAATTTGTGTGTTCTGAAGAAACTACAAGAGATATCTAACCCAAACTTTCTGTGCAAGAAGAGCTTGTATATCTGCACAACATGTCTTTTAAAGTTTGAACTTATCTTATTGCATTTTTGAGTTATAGCAGTTTTTAAGTTTTTATTGCTCCAAAAGCCTTTTCAGCCCATGAACAGTTGTTTGTGAGTTTCGAAAAAAGTGCAAGAGCTATTCAAACCCTATTTTCTGGGCAATTAGAACCTGTAAATCTACACAATATATAGTTTAAAGTTTGAGTCTATCATATTAGGTTTTGGATTTATAGCTGTTTTTGTGTCTATTGCTTCAAAAGCATTTTCAGATAATTTGTGTGTTCTGAAGAAACTACAAGAGATAACTAAGCCATACTTTCTGTGCAAGAGGGGCTTGTACATCTGCACAACATGTCTTTTAAAGTTTGAACCTATCTTATTGCATTTTTGAGTTATAGCAGTTTTTAAGTTTTTATTGCTCCAAAAGCCTTTTCAGCCCATGAACAGTTGTTTGTGAGTTTTCGAAAAAAGTGCAAGAGCTTTTCGAACCCTTTTTGCTGGGCAAGTAGGACCTGTAAATCTACACAATATATAGTTTAAAGTTTGAGTCTATCATATTAGGTTTTGGATTTATAGCTGTTTTTGTGTCTATTGCTTCAAAAGCATTTTCAGATAATTTGTGTGTTCTGAAGAAACTACAAGAGATATCTAACCCATACTTTCTGTGCACGAGGGGCTTGTACATCTGCACAACATGTCTTTTAAAGTTTGAACCTATCTTATTGCATTTTTGAGTTATAGCAGTTTTTAAGTTTTTATTGCTCCAAAAGCCTTTTCAGCCCATGAACAGTTGTTTGTGAGTTTCGAAAAAAGTGCAAGAGCTATTCAAACCCTTTTTGCTGGGCAATTAGAACCTGTAAATCTACACAATATATAGTTTAAAGTTTGAGTCTATCACATTAGGTTTTGGATTTATAGATGTTTTTGTGTCTATTGCTTCAAAAGCATTTTCAGATAATTTGTGTGTTCTGAAGAAACTACAAGAGATATCTAAGCCATACTTTCTGTGCAAGAGGGGCTTGTACATCTGTACAACATGTCTTTTAAAGTTTTAACCTATCTTATTTCAATTTTGAGTTATAGCAGTTTTTAAGTTTTTATTGCTCTAAAAGCCTTTTCAGCCCATGAACAGTTGTTTGTGAGTTTCGAAAAAAAGTGCAAGAGCTATTCAAACCCTATTTTCTGGGCAAGTAGGACCTGTAAATCTACACAATATATAGTTTAAAGTTTGAGTCTATCATATTAGGTTTTGGATTTATAGCTGTTTTTGTGTCTATTGCTTCAAAAGCATTTTCAGATAATTTGTGTGTTCTGAAGAAACTACAAGAGATAACTAAGCCATACTTTCTGTGCAAGAGGGGCTTGTACATCTGCACAACATGTCTTTTAATGTTTGAACCTATCTTATTGCATTTTTGAGTTATAGCAGTTTTTAAGTTTTTATTGCTCCAAAAGCCTTTTCAGCCCATGAACAGTTGTTTGTGAGTTTCGAAAAAAGTGCAAGAGCTATTCAAACCCTTTTTGCTGGGCAAGTAGGACCTGTAAATCTACACAATATATAGTTTAAAGTTTGAGTCTATCATATTAGGTTTTGGATTTATAGCTGTTTTTGTGTCTATTGCTTCAAAAGCATTTTCAGATAATTTGTGTGTTCTGAAGAAACTACAAGAGATAACTAAGCCATACTTTCTGTGCAAGAGGGGCTTGTACATCTGCACAACATGTCTTTTAAAGTTTGAACCTATCTTATTGCATTTTTGAGTTATAGCAGTTTTTAAGTTTTTATTGCTCCAAAAGCCTTTTCAGCCCATGAACAGTTGTTTGTGAGTTTTCGAAAAAAGTGCAAGAGCTTTTCGAACCCTTTTTGCTGGGCAAGTAGGACCTGTAAATCTACACAATATATAGTTTAAAGTTTGAGTCTATCATATTAGGTTTTGGATTTATAGCTGTTTTTGTGTCTATTGCTTCAAAAGCATTTTCAGATAATTTGTGTG
Organism: Eucyclogobius newberryi; assembly: GCF_026437365.1. Classification (NCBI taxonomy): domain Eukaryota; kingdom Metazoa; phylum Chordata; class Actinopteri; order Gobiiformes; family Gobiidae; genus Eucyclogobius; species Eucyclogobius newberryi. The sequence continues at coordinate 29,053,540 of NW_027315812.1, forward strand.
TTCTGAAGAAACTACAAGAGATATCTAACCCATACTTTCTGTGCACGAGGGGCTTGTACATCTGCACAACATGTCTTTTAAAGTTTGAACCTATCTTATTGCATTTTTGAGTTATAGCAGTTTTTAAGTTTTTATTGCTCCAAAAGCCTTTTCAGCCCATGAACAGTTGTTTGTGAGTTTCGAAAAAAGTGCAAGAGCTATTCAAACCCTTTTTGCTGGGCAATTAGAACCTGTAAATCTACACAATATATAGTTTAAAGTTTGAGTCTATCACATTAGGTTTTGGATTTATAGATGTTTTTGTGTCTATTGCTTCAAAAGCATTTTCAGATAATTTGTGTGTTCTGAAGAAACTACAAGAGATATCTAAGCCATACTTTCTGTGCAAGAGGGGCTTGTACATCTGTACAACATGTCTTTTAAAGTTTTAACCTATCTTATTTCAATTTTGAGTTATAGCAGTTTTTAAGTTTTTATTGCTCTAAAAGCCTTTTCAGCCCATGAACAGTTGTTTGTGAGTTTCGAAAAAAAGTGCAAGAGCTATTCAAACCCTATTTTCTGGGCAAGTAGGACCTGTAAATCTACACAATATATAGTTTAAAGTTTGAGTCTATCATATTAGGTTTTGGATTTATAGCTGTTTTTGTGTCTATTGCTTCAAAAGCATTTTCAGATAATTTGTGTGTTCTGAAGAAACTACAAGAGATAACTAAGCCATACTTTCTGTGCAAGAGGGGCTTGTACATCTGCACAACATGTCTTTTAATGTTTGAACCTATCTTATTGCATTTTTGAGTTATAGCAGTTTTTAAGTTTTTATTGCTCCAAAAGCCTTTTCAGCCCATGAACAGTTGTTTGTGAGTTTCGAAAAAAGTGCAAGAGCTATTCAAACCCTTTTTGCTGGGCAAGTAGGACCTGTAAATCTACACAATATATAGTTTAAAGTTTGAGTCTATCATATTAGGTTTTGGATTTATAGCTGTTTTTGTGTCTATTGCTTCAAAAGCATTTTCAGATAATTTGTGTGTTCTGAAGAAACTAAAAGAGATATCTAACCCATACTTTCTGTGCACGAGGGGCTTGTACATCTGCACAACATGTCTTTTAAAGTTTGAACCTATCTTATTGCATTTTTGAGTTATAGCAGTTTTTACTGTTTTATTGCTCCAAAAGCCTTTTCAGCCCATGAACATTTGTTTGTGAGTTTCGAAAAAAGTGCAAGAGCTATTCGAACCCTTTTTGCTGGGCAAGTAGGACCTGTAAATCTACACAATATATAGTTTAAAGTTTGAGTCTATCATATTAGGTTTTGGATTTATAGCTGTTTTTGTATCTATTGCTTCAAAAGCATTTTCAGATAATTTGTGTGTTCTGAAGAAACTACAAGAGATATCTAACCCAAACTTTCTGTGCAAGAGGGGCTTGTATATCTGCACAACATGTCTTTTAAAGTTTGAACTTATCTTATTGCATTTTTGAGTTATAGCAGTTTTTAAGTTTTTATTGCTCCAAAAGCCTTTTCAGCCCATGAACAGTTGTTTGTGAGTTTCGAAAAAAGTGCAAGAGCTATTCAAACCCTTTTTGCTGGGCAATTAGAACCTGTAAATCTACACAATATATAGTTTAAAGTTTGAGTCTATCACATTAGGTTTTGGATTTATAGCTGTTTTTGTGTCTATTGCTTCAAAAGCATTTTCAGATAATTTGTGTGTTCTGAAGAAACTACAAGAGATATCTAAGCCATACTTTCTGTGCAAGAGGGGCTTGTACATCTGTACAACATGTCTTTTAAAGTTTTAACCTATCTTATTTCAATTTTGAGTTATAGCAGTTTTTAAGTTTTTATTGCTCTAAAAGCCTTTTCAGCCCATGAACAGTTGTTTGTGAGTTTCGAAAAAAGTGCAAGAGCTATTCAAACCCTATTTTCTGGGCAAGTAGGACCTGTAAATCTACACAATATATAGTTTAAAGTTTGAGTCTATCATATTAGGTTTTGGATTTATAGCTGTTTTTGTGTCTATTGCTTCAAAAGCATTTTCAGATAATTTGTGTGTTCTGAAGAAACTACAAGAGATAACTAAGCCATACTTTCTGTGCAAGAGGGGCTTGTACATCTGCACAACATGTCTTTTAATGTTTGAACCTATCTTATTGCATTTTTGAGTTATAGCAGTTTTTAAGTTTTTATTGCTCCAAAAGCCTTTTCAGCCCATGAACAGTTGTTTGTGAGTTTCGAAAAAAGTGCAAGAGCTATTCAAACCCTTTTTGCTGGGCAAGTAGGACCTGTAAATCTACACAATATATAGTTTAAAGTTTGAGTCTATCATATTAGGTTTTGGATTTATAGCTGTTTTTGTGTCTATTGCTTCAAAAGCATTTTCAGATAATTTGTGTGTTCTGAAGAAACTACAAGAGATATCTAACCCATACTTTCTGTGCACGAGGGGCTTGTACATCTGCACAACATGTCTTTTAAAGTTTGAACCTATCTTATTGCATTTTTGAGTTATAGCAGTTTTTACTGTTTTATTGCTCCAAAAGCCTTTTCAGCCCATGAACAGTTGTTTGTGAGTTTCGAAAAAAGTGCAAGAGCTATTCGAACCCTTTTTGCTGGGCAAGTAGGACCTGTAAATCTACACAATATATAGTTTAAAGTTTGAGTCTATCATATTAGGTTTTGGATTTATAGCTGTTTTTGTGTCTATTGCTTCAAAAGCATTTTCAGATAATTTGTGTGTTCTGAAGAAACTACAAGAGATATCTAACCCAAACTTTCTGTGCAAGAGGGGCTTGTACATCTGCACAACATGTCTTTTAAAGTTTTAACCTATCTTATTTCAATTTTGAGTTATAGCAGTTTTTAAATTTTTATTGCTCTAAAAGCCTTTTCAGCCCATGAACAGTTGTTTGTGAGTTTCGAAAAAAGTGCAAGAGCTATTCAAACCCTATTTTCTGGGCAAGTAGGACCTGTAAATCTACACAATATATAGTTTAAAGTTTGAGTCTATCATATTAGGTTTTGGATTTATAGCTGTTTTTGTGTCTATTGCGTCAAAAGCATTTTCAGATAATTTGTGTGTTCTGAAGAAACTACAAGAGATATCTAACCCATACTTTCTGTGCACGAGGGGCTTGTACATCTGCACAACATGTCTTTTAAAGTTTGAACCTATCTTATTGCATTTTTGAGTTATCGCAGTTTTTACTGTTTTATTGCTCCAAAAGCCTTTTCAGCCCATGAACAGTTGTTTGTGAGTTTCGAAAAAAGTGCAAGAGCTATTCGAACCCTTTTTGCTGGGCAAGTAGGACCTGTAAATCTACACAATATATAGTTTAAAGTTTGAGTCTATCATATTAGGTTTTGGATTTATAGCTGTTTTTGTGTCTATTGCTTCAAAAGCATTTTCAGATAATTTGTGTGTTCTGAAGAAACTACAAGAGATATCTAAGCCATACTTTCTGTGCAAGAGGGGCTTGTACATCTGTACAACATGTCTTTTAAAGTTTGAACCTGTCTTATTTCAATTTTGAGTTATAGCACTTTTTAAGTTTTTATTGCTCTAAAAGCCTTTTCAGCCCATGAACAGTTGTTTGTGAGTTTCGAAAAAAGTGCAAGAGCTATTCAAACCCTTTTTGCTGGGCAAGTAGGACCTGTAAATCTACACAATATATAGTTTAAAGTTTGAGTCTATCATATTAGGTTTTGGATTTATAGCTGTTTTTGTGTCTATTGCTTCAAAAGCATTTTCAGATAATTTGTGTGTTCTGAAGAAACTACAAGAGATAACTAAGCCATACTTTCTGTGCAAGAGGGGCTTGTACATCTGCACAACATGTCTTTTAAAGTTTGAACCTATCTTATTGCATTTTTGAGTTATAGCAGTTTTTAAGTTTTTATTGCTCCAAAAGCCTTTTCAGCCCATGAACAGTTGTTTGTGAGTTTTCGAAAAAAGTGCAAGAGCTATTCGAACCCTTTTTGCTGGGCAAGTAGGACCTGTAAATCTACACAATATATAGTTTAAAGTTTGAGTCTATCATATTAGGTTTTGGATTTATAGCTGTTTTTGTATCTATTGCTTCAAAAGCATTTTCAGATAATTTGTGTGTTCTGAAGAAACTACAAGAGATATCTAACCCAAACTTTCTGTGCAAGAAGGGCTTGTATATCTGCACAACATGTCTTTTAAACTTTGAACTTATCTTATTGCATTTTTGAGTTATAGCAGTTTTTAAGTTTTTATTGCTCCAAAAGCCTTTTCAGCCCATGAACAGTTGTTTGTGAGTTTCGAAAAAAGTGCAAGAGCTATTCGAACCCTTTTTGCTGGGCAAGTAGGACCTGTAAATCTACACAATATATAGTTTAAAGTTTGAGTCTATCATATTAGGTTTTGGATTTATAGCTGTTTTTGTATCTATTGCTTCAAAAGCATTTTCAGATAATTTGTGTGTTCTGAAGAAACTACAAGAGATATCTAACCCAAACTTTCTGTGCAAGAGGGGCTTGTATATCTGCACAACATGTCTTTTAAAGTTTGAACTTTTCTTATTGCATTTTTGAGTTATAGCAGTTTTTAAGTTTTTTATTGCTCCAAAAGCCTTTTCAGCCCATGAACAGTTGTTTGTGAGTTTCGAAAAAAGTGCAAGAGCTATTCAAACCCTTTTTGCTGGGCAATTAGAACCTGTAAATCTACACAATATATAGTTTAAAGTTTGAGTCTATCACATTAGGTTTTGGATTTATAGCTGTTTTTGTGTCTATTGCTTCAAAAGCATTTTCAGATAATTTGTGTGTTCTGAAGAAACTACAAGAGATATCTAAGCCATACTTTCTGTGCAAGAGGGGCTTGTACATCTGTACAACATGTCTTTTAAAGTTTTAACCTATCTTATTTCAATTTTGAGTTATAGCAGTTTTTAAGTTTTTATTGCTCTAAAAGCCTTTTCAGCCCATGAACAGTTGTTTGTGAGTTTCGAAAAAAGTGCAAGAGCTATTCAAACCCTATTTTCTGGGCAAGTAGGACCTGTAAATCTACACAATATATAGTTTAAAGTTTGAGTCTATCATATTAGGTTTTGGATTTATAGCTGTTTTTGTGTCTATTGCTTCAAAAGCATTTTCAGATAATTTGTGTGTTCTGAAGAAACTACAAGAGATAACTAAGCCATACTTTCTATGCAAGAGGGGCTTGTACATCTGCACAACATGTCTTTTAATGTTTGAACCTATCTTATTGCATTTTTGAGTTATAGCAGTTTTTAAGTTTTTATTGCTCCAAAAGCCTTTTCAGCCCATGAACAGTTGTTTGTGAGTTTCGAAAAAAGTGCAAGAGCTATTCAAACCCTTTTTGCTGGGCAAGTAGGACCTGTAAATCTACACAATATATAGTTTAAAGTTTGAGTCCATCATATTAGGTTTTGGATTTATAGCTGTTTTTGTGTCTATTGCTTCAAAAGCATTTTCAGATAATTTGTGTGTTCTGAAGAAACTACAAGAGATATCTAACCCATACTTTCTGTGCACGAGGGGCTTGTACATCTGCACAACATGTCTTTTAAAGTTTGAACCTATCTTATTGCATTTTTGAGTTATAGCAGTTTTTACTGTTTTATTGCTCCAAAAGCCTTTTCAGCCCATGAACAGTTGTTTGTGAGTTTCGAAAAAAGTGCAAGAGCTATTCGAACCCTTTTTGCTGGGCAAGTAGGACCTGTAAATCTACACAATATATAGTTTAAAGTTTGAGTCTATCATATTAGGTTTTGGATTTATAGCTGTTTTTGTATCTATTGCTTCAAAAGCATTTTCAGATAATTTGTGTGTTCTGAAGAAACTACAAGAGATATCTAACCCAAACTTTCTGTGCAAGAGGGGCTTGTATATCTGCACAACATGTCTTTTAAAGTTTGAACTTATCTTATTGAATTTTTGAGTTATAGCAGTTTTTAAGTTTTTATTGCTCCAAAAGCCTTTTCAGCCCATGAACAGTTGTTTGTGAGTTTCGAAAAAAGTGCAAGAGCTATTCAAACCCTTTTTGCTGGGCAATTAGAACCTGTAAATCTACACAATATATAGTTTAAAGTTTGAGTCTATCACATTAGGTTTTGGATTTATAGCTGTTTTTGTGTCTATTGCTTCAAAAGCATTTTCAGATAATTTGTGTGTTCTGAAGAAACTACAAGAGATATCTAAGCCATACTTTCTGTGCAAGAGGGGCTTGTACATCTGTACAACATGTCTTTTAAAGTTTTAACCTATCTTATTTCAATTTTGAGTTATAGCAGTTTTTAAGTTTTTATTGCTCTAAAAGCCTTTTCAGCCCATGAACAGTTGTTTGTGAGTTTCGAAAAAAGTGCAAGAGCTATTCAAACCCTATTTTCTGGGCAAGTAGGACCTGTAAATCTACACAATATATAGTTTAAAGTTTGAGTCTATCATATTAGGTTTTGGATTTATAGCTGTTTTTGTGTCTATTGCTTCAAAAGCATTTTCAGATAATTTGTGTGTTCTGAAGAAACTACAAGAGATAACTAAGCCATACTTTCTGTGCAAGAGGGGCTTGTACATCTGCACAACATGTCTTTTAATGTTTGAACCTATCTTATTGCATTTTTGAGTTATAGCAGTTTTTAAGTTTTTATTGCTCCAAAAGCCTTTTCAGCCCATGAACAGTTGTTTGTGAGTTTCGAAAAAAGTGCAAGAGCTATTCAAACCCTTTTTGCTGGGCAAGTAGGACCTGTAAATCTACACAATATATAGTTTAAAGTTTGAGTCCATCATATTAGGTTTTGGATTTATAGCTGTTTTTGTGTCTATTGCTTCAAAAGCATTTTCAGATAATTTGTGTGTTCTGAAGAAACTACAAGAGATATCTAACCCATACTTTCTGTGCACGAGGGGCTTGTACATCTGCACAACATGTCTTTTAAAGTTTGAACCTATCTTATTGCATTTTTGAGTTATAGCAGTTTTTACTGTTTTATTGCTCCAAAAGCCTTTTCAGCCCATGAACAGTTGTTTGTGAGTTTCGAAAAAAGTGCAAGAGCTATTCGAACCCTTTTTGCTGGGCAAGTAGGACCTGTAAATCTACACAATATATAGTTTAAAGTTTGAGTCTATCATATTAGGTTTTGGATTTATAGCTGTTTTTGTATCTATTGCTTCAAAAGCATTTTCAGATAATTTGTGTGTTCTGAAGAAACTACAAGAGATATCTAACCCAAACTTTCTGTGCAAGAGGGGCTTGTATATCTGCACAACATGTCTTTTAAAGTTTGAACTTATCTTATTGAATTTTTGAGTTATAGCAGTTTTTAAGTTTTTATTGCTCCAAAAGCCTTTTCAGCCCATGAACAGTTGTTTGTGAGTTTCGAAAAAAGTGCAAGAGCTATTCAAACCCTTTTTGCTGGGCAATTAGAACCTGTAAATCTACACAATATATAGTTTAAAGTTTGAGTCTATCACATTAGGTTTTGGATTTATAGCTGTTTTTGTGTCTATTGCTTCAAAAGCATTTTCAGATAATTTGTGTGTTCTGAAGAAACTACAAGAGATATCTAAGCCATACTTTCTGTGCAAGAGGGGCTTGTACATCTGTACAACATGTCTTTTAAAGTTTTAACCTATCTTATTGCATTTTTGAGTTATAGCAGTTTTTAAGTTTTTATTGCTCCAAAAGCCTTTTCAGCCCATGAACAGTTGTTTGTGAGTTTCGAAAAAAGTGCAAGAGCTATTCAAACCCTTTTTGCTGGGCAATTAGAACCTGTAAATCTACACAATATATAGTTTAAAGTTTGAGTCTATCATATTAGGTTTTGGATTTATAGCTGTTTTTGTGTCTATTGCTTCAAAAGCATTTTCAGATAATTTGTGTGTTCTGAAGAAACTACAAGAGATATCTAAGCCATACTTTCTGTGCAAGAGGGGCTTGTACATCTGTACAACATGTCTTTTAAAGTTTGAACCTATCTTATTTCAATTTTGAGTTATAGCAGTTTTTAAGTTTTTATTGCTCTAAAAGCCTTTTCAGCCCATGAACAGTTGTTTGTGAGTTTCGAAAAAAGTGCAAGAGCTATTCGAACCCTTTTTGCTGGGCAAGTAGGACCTGTAAATCTACACAATATATAGTTTAAAGTTTGAGTCTATCATATTAGGTTTTGGATTTATAGCTGTTTTTGTATCTATTGCTTCAAAAGCATTTTCAGATAATTTGTGTGTTCTGAAGAAACTACAAGAGATATCTAACCCAAACTTTCTGTGCAAGAGGGGCTTGTATATCTGCACAACATGTCTTTTAAAGTTTGAACTTATCTTATTGAATTTTTGAGTTATAGCAGTTTTTAAGTTTTTATTGCTCCAAAAGCCTTTTCAGCCCATGAACAGTTGTTTGTGAGTTTCGAAAAAAGTGCAAGAGCTATTCAAACCCTTTTTGCTGGGCAATTAGAACCTGTAAATCTACACAATATATAGTTTAAAGTTTGAGTCTATCACATTAGGTTTTGGATTTATAGCTGTTTTTGTGTCTATTGCTTCAAAAGCATTTTCAGATAATTTGTGTGTTCTGAAGAAACTACAAGAGATATCTAAGCCATACTTTCTGTGCAAGAGGGGCTTGTACATCTGTACAACATGTCTTTTAAAGTTTTAACCTATCTTATTTCAATTTTGAGTTATAGCAGTTTTTAAGTTTTTATTGCTCTAAAAGCCTTTTCAGCCCCATGAACAGTTGTTTGTGAGTTTCGAAAAAAGTGCAAGAGCTATTCAAACCCTATTTTCTGGGCAAGTAGGACCTGTAAATCTACACAATATATAGTTTAAAGTTTGAGTCTATCATATTAGGTTTTGGATTTATAGCTGTTTTTGTGTCTATTGCTTCAAAAGCATTTTCAGATAATTTGTGTGTTCTGAAGAAACTACAAGAGATAACTAAGCCATACTTTCTGTGCAAGAGGGGCTTGTACATCTGCACAACATGTCTTTTAATGTTTGAACCTATCTTATTGCATTTTTGAGTTATAGCAGTTTTTAAGTTTTTATTGCTCCAAAAGCCTTTTCAGCCCATGAACAGTTGTTTGTGAGTTTCGAAAAAAGTGCAAGAGCTATTCAAACCCTTTTTGCTGGGCAAGTAGGACCTGTAAATCTACACAATATATAGTTTAAAGTTTGAGTCTATCATATTAGGTTTTGGATTTATAGCTGTTTTTGTGTCTATTGCTTCAAAAGCATTTTCAGATAATTTGTGTGTTCTGAAGAAACTACAAGAGATATCTAACCCATACTTTCTGTGCACGAGGGGCTTGTACATCTGCACAACATGTCTTTTAAAGTTTGAACCTATCTTATTGCATTTTTGAGTTATAGCAGTTTTTACTGTTTTATTGCTCCAAAAGCCTTTTCAGCCCATGAACAGTTGTTTGTGAGTTTCGAAAAAAGTGCAAGAGCTATTCGAACCCTTTTTGCTGGGCAAGTAGGACCTGTAAATCTACACAATATATAGTTTAAAGTTTGAGTCTATCATATTAGGTTTTGGATTTATAGCTGTTTTTGTGTCTATTGCTTCAAAAGCATTTTCAGATAATTTGTGTGTTCTGAAGAAACTACAAGAGATATCTAACCCAAACTTTCTGTGCAAGAGGGGCTTGTATATCTGCACAACATGTCTTTTAAAGTTTGAACTTATCTTATTGCATTTTTGAGTTATAGCAGTTTTTAAGTTTTTATTGCTCCAAAAGCCTTTTCAGCCCATGAACAGTTGTTTGTGAGTTTCGAAAAAAGTGCAAGAGCTATTCAAACCCTTTTTGCTGGGCAATTAGAACCTGTAAATCTACACAATATATAGTTTAAAGTTTGAGTCTATCATATTAGGTTTTGGATTTATAGCTGTTTTTGTGTCTATTGCTTCAAAAGCATTTTCAGATAATTTGTGTGTTCTGAAGAAACTACAAGAGATATCTAAGCCATACTTTCTGTGCAAGAGGGGCTTGTACATCTGCACAACATGTCTTTTAAAGTTTGAACCTATCTTATTGCATTTTTGAGTTATAGCAGTGTTTAAGTTTTTATTGCTCCAAAAGCCTTTTCAGCCCGTGAACAGTTGTTTGTGAGTTTCGAAAAAAGTGCAAGAGCTATTCAAACCCTTTTTGCTGGGCAAGTAGGACCTGTAAATCTACACAATATATAGTTTAAAGTTTGAGTCTATCATATTAGGTTTTGGATTTATAGCTGTTTTTGTGTCTATTGCTTCAAAAGCATTTTCAGATAATTTGTGTGTTCTGAAGAAACTACAAGAGATATCTAACCCAAACTTTCTGTGCAAGAAGAGCTTGTATATCTGCACAACATGTCTTTTAAAGTTTGAACTTATCTTATTGCATTTTTGAGTTATAGCAGTTTTTAAGTTTTTATTGCTCCAAAAGCCTTTTCAGCCCATGAACAGTTGTTTGTGAGTTTCGAAAAAAGTGCAAGAGCTATTCGAACCCTTTTTGCTGGGCAAGTAGGACCTGTAAATCTACACAATATATAGTTTAAAGTTTGAGTCTATCATATTAGGTTTTGGATTTATAGCTGTTTTTGTATCTATTGCTTCAAAAGCATTTTCAGATAATTTGTGTGTTCTGAAGAAACTACAAGAGATATCTAACCCAAACTTTCTGTGCAAGAGGGGCTTGTATATCTGCACAACATGTCTTTTAAAGTTTGAACTTATCTTATTGCATTTTTGAGTTATAGCAGTTTTTAAGTTTTTATTGCTCCAAAAGCCTTTTCAGCCCATGAACAGTTGTTTGTGAGTTTCGAAAAAAGTGTAAGAGCTATTCAAACCCTTTTTGCTGGGCAATTAGAACCTGTAAATCTACACAATATATAGTTTAAAGTTTGAGTCTATCACATTAGGTTTTGGATTTATAGCTGTTTTTGTGTCTATTGCTTCAAAAGCATTTTCAGATAATTTGTGTGTTCTGAAGAAACTACAAGAGATATCTAAGCCATACTTTCTGTGCAAGAGGGGCTTGTACATCTGTACAACATGTCTTTTAAAGTTTTAACCTATCTTATTTCAATTTTGAGTTATAGCAGTTTTTAAGTTTTTATTGCTCTAAAAGCCTTTCAGCCCATGAACAGTTGTTTGTGAGTTTCGAAAAAAGTGCAAGAGCTATTCAAACCCTATTTTCTGGGCAAGTAGGACCTGTAAATCTACACAATATATAGTTTAAAGTTTGAGTCTATCATATTAGGTTTTGGATTTATAGCTGTTTTTGTGTCTATTGCTTCAAAAGCATTTTCAGATAATTTGTGTGTTCTGAAGAAACTACAAGAGATAACTAAGCCATACTTTCTGTGCAAGAGGGGCTTGTACATCTGCACAACATGTCTTTTAATGTTTGAACCTATCTTATTGCATTTTTGAGTTATAGCAGTTTTTAAGTTTTTATTGCTCCAAAAGCCTTTTCAGCCCATGAACAGTTGTTTGTGAGTTTCGAAAAAAGTGCAAGAGCTATTCAAACCCTTTTTGCTGGGCAAGTAGGACCTGTAAATCTACACAATATATAGTTTAAAGTTTGAGTCTATCATATTAGGTTTTGGATTTATAGCTGTTTTTGTGTCTATTGCTTCAAAAGCATTTTCAGATAATTTGTGTGTTCTGAAGAAACTACAAGAGATATCTAACCCATACTTTCTGTGCACGAGGGGCTTGTACATCTGCACAACATGTCTTTTAAAGTTTGAACCTATCTTATTGCATTTTTGAGTTATAGCAGTTTTTACTGTTTTATTGCTCCAAAAGCCTTTTCAGCCCATGAACAGTTGTTTGTGAGTTTCGAAAAAAGTGCAAGAGCTATTCGAACCCTTTTTGCTGGGCAAGTAGGACCTGTAAATCTACACAATATATAGTTTAAAGTTTGAGTCTATCATATTAGGTTTTGGATTTATAGCTGTTTTTGTATCTATTGCTTCAAAAGCATTTTCAGATAATTTGTGTGTTCTGAAGAAACTACAAGAGATATCTAACCCAAACTTTCTGTGCAAGAGGGGCTTGTATATCTGCACAACATGTCTTTTAAAGTTTGAACTTATCTTATTGCATTTTTGAGTTATAGCAGTTTTTAAGTTTTTATTGCTGCAAAAGCCTTTTCAGCCCATGAACAGTTGTTTGTGAGTTTCGAAAAAAGTGCAAGAGCTATTCAAACCCTTTTTGCTGGGCAATTAGAACCTGTAAATCTACACAATATATAGTTTAAAGTTTGAGTCTATCATATTAGGTTTTGGATTTATAGCTGTTTTTGTGTCTATTGCTTCAAAAGCATTTTCAGATAATTTGTGTGTTCTGAAGAAACTACAAGAGATATCTAAGCCATACTTTCTGTGCAAGAGGGGCTTGTACATCTGTACAACATGTCTTTTAAAGTTTGAACCTATCTTATTTCAATTTTGAGTTATAGCAGTTTTTAAGTTTTTATTGCTCTAAAAGCCTTTTCAGCCCATGAACAGTTGTTTGTGAGTTTCGAAAAAAGTGCAAGAGCTATTCAAACCCTTTTTGCTGGGCAAGTAGGACCTGTAAATCTACACAATATATAGTTTAAAGTTTGAGTCTATCATATTAGGTTTTGGATTTATAGCTGTTTTTGTGTCTATTGCTTCAAAAGCATTTTCAGATAATTTGTGTGTTCTGAAGAAACTACAAGAGATATCTAACCCAAACTTTCTGTGCAAGAGGGGCTTGTACATCTGCACAACATGTCTTTTAAAGTTTGAACCTATCTTATTGCATTTTCGAGTTATAGCAGTGTTTAAGTTTTTATTGCTCCAAAAGCCTTTTCAGCCCGTGAACAGTTGTTTGTGAGTTTCGAAAAAAGTGCAAGAGCTATTCAAACCCTTTTTGCTGGGCAAGTAGGACCTGTAAATCTACACAATATATAGTTTAAAGTTTGAGTCTATCATATTAGGTTTTGGATTTATAGCTGTTTTTGTGTCTATTGCTTCAAAAGCATTTTCAGATAATTTGTGTGTTCTGAAGAAACTACAAGAGATATCTAACCCAAACTTTCTGTGCAAGAAGAGCTTGTATATCTGCACAACATGTCTTTTAAAGTTTGAACTTATTTTATTGCATTTTTGAGTTATAGCAGTTTTTAAGTTTTTATTGCTCCAAAAGCCTTTTCAGCCCATGAACAGTTGTTTGTGAGTTTCGAAAAAAGTGCAAGAGCTATTCAAACCCTATTTTCTGGGCAAGTAGGACCTGTAAATCTACACAATATATAGTTTAAAGTTTGAGTCTATCATATTAGGTTTTGGATTTATAGCTGTTTTTGTGTCTATTGCTTCAAAAGCATTTTCAGATAATTTGTGTGTTCTGAAGAAACTACAAGAGATAACTAAGCCATACTTTCTGTGCAAGAGGGGCTTGTACATCTGCACAACATGTCTTTTAAAGTTTGAACCTATCTTATTGCATTTTTGAGTTATAGCAGTTTTTAAGTTTTTATTGCTCCAAAAGCCTTTTCAGCCCATGAACAGTTGTTTGTGAGTTTTCGAAAAAAGTGCAAGAGCTTTTCGAACCCTTTTTGCTGGGCAAGTAGGACCTGTAAATCTACACAATATATAGTTTAAAGTTTGAGTCTATCATATTAGGTTTTGGATTTATAGCTGTTTTTGTGTCTATTGCTTCAAAAGCATTTTCAGATAATTTGTGTGTTCTGAAGAAACTACAAGAGATATCTAACCCATACTTTCTGTGCACGAGGGGCTTGTACATCTGCACAACATGTCTTTTAAAGTTTGAACCTATCTTATTGCATTTTTGAGTTATAGCAGTTTTTACTGTTTTATTGCTCCAAAAGCCTTTTCAGCCCGTGAACAGTTGTTTGTGAGTTTCGAAAAAAGTGCAAGAGCTATTCAAACCCTTTTTGCTGGGCAAGTAGGACCTGTAAATCTACACAATATATAGTTTAAAGTTTGAGTCTATCATATTAGGTTTTGGATTTATAGCTGTTTTTGTGTCTATTGCTTCAAAAGCATTTTCAGATAATTTGTGTGTTCTGAAGAAACTACAAGAGATATCTAACCCAAACTTTCTGTGCAAGAAGAGCTTGTATATCTGCACAACATGTCTTTTAAAGTTTGAACTTATCGTATTGCATTTTTGAGTTATAGCAGTTTTTAAGTTTTTATTGCTCCAAAAGCCTTTTCAGCCCATGAACAGTTGTTTGTGAGTTTCGAAAAAAGTGCAAGAGCTATTCAAACCCTATTTTCTGGGCAAGTAGGACCTGTAAATCTACACAATATATAGTTTAAAGTTTGAGTCTATCATATTAGGTTTTGGATTTATAGCTGTTTTTGTGTCTATTGCTTCAAAAGCATTTTCAGATAATTTGTGTGTTCTGAAGAAACTACAAGAGATAACTAAGCCATACTTTCTGTGCAAGAGGGGCTTGTACATCTGCACAACATGTCTTTTAAAGTTTGAACCTATCTTATTGCATTTTTGAGTTATAGCAGTTTTTAAGTTTTTATTGCTCCAAAAGCCTTTTCAGCCCATGAACAGTTGTTTGTGAGTTTTCGAAAAAAGTGCAAGAGCTTTTCGAACCCTTTTTGCTGGGCAAGTAGGACCTGTAAATCTACACAATATATAGTTTAAAGTTTGAGTCTATCATATTAGGTTTTGGATTTATAGCTGTTTTTGTGTCTATTGCTTCAAAAGCATTTTCAGATAATTTGTGTGTTCTGAAGAAACTACAAGAGATATCTAACCCATACTTTCTGTGCACGAGGGGCTTGTACATCTGCACAACATGTCTTTTAAAGTTTGAACCTATCTTATTGCATTTTTGAGTTATAGCAGTTTTTACTGTTTTATTGCTCCAAAAGCCTTTTCAGCCCGTGAACAGTTGTTTGTGAGTTTCGAAAAAAGTGCAAGAGCTATTCAAACCCTTTTTGCTGGGCAAGTAGGACCTGTAAATCTACACAATATATAGTTTAAAGTTTGAGTCTATCATATTAGGTTTTGGATTTATAGCTGTTTTTGTGTCTATTGCTTCAAAAGCATTTTCAGATAATTTGTGTGTTCTGAAGAAACTACAAGAGATATCTAACCCAAACTTTCTGTGCAAGAAGAGCTTGTATATCTGCACAACATGTCTTTTAAAGTTTGAACTTATCGTATTGCATTTTTGAGTTATAGCAGTTTTTAAGTTTTTATTGCTCCAAAAGCCTTTTCAGCCCATGAACAGTTGTTTGTGAGTTTTCGAAAAAAGTGCAAGAGCTTTTCGAACCCTTTTTGCTGGGCAAGTAGGACCTGTAAATCTACACAATATATAGTTTAAAGTTTGAGTCTATCATATTAGGTTTTGGATTTATAGCTGTTTTTGTGTCTATTGCTTCAAAAGCATTTTCAGATAATTTGTGTGTTCTGAAGAAACTACAAGAGATATCTAACCCATACTTTCTGTGCACGAGGGGCTTGTACATCTGCACAACATGTCTTTTAAAGTTTGAACCTATCTTATTGCATTTTTGAGTTATAGCAGTTTTTACTGTTTTATTGCTCCAAAAGCCTTTTCAGCCCGTGAACAGTTGTTTGTGAGTTTCGAAAAAAGTGCAAGAGCTATTCAAACCCTTTTTGCTGGGCAAGTAGGACCTGTAAATCTACACAATATATAGTTTAAAGTTTGAGTCTATCATATTAGGTTTTGGATTTATAGCTGTTTTTGTGTCTATTGCTTCAAAAGCATTTTCAGATAATTTGTGTGTTCTGAAGAAACTACAAGAGATATCTAACCCAAACTTTCTGTGCAAGAAGAGCTTGTATATCTGCACAACATGTCTTTTAAAGTTTGAACTTATCGTATTGCATTTTTGAGTTATAGCAGTTTTTAAGTTTTTATTGCTCCAAAAGCCTTTTCAGCCCATGAACAGTTGTTTGTGAGTTTCGAAAAAAGTGCAAGAGCTATTCAAACCCTATTTTCTGGGCAAGTAGGACCTGTAAATCTACACAATATATAGTTTAAAGTTTGAGTCTATCATATTAGGTTTTGGATTTATAGCTGTTTTTGTGTCTATTGCTTCAAAAGCATTTTCAGATAATTTGTGTGTTCTGAAAAAACTACAAGAGATATCCAACCCAAACTTTCTGTGCAAGAGGGGCTTGTATATCTGCACAACATGTCTTTTAAAGTTTGAACTTTTCTTATTGCATTTTTGAGTTATAGCAGTTTTTAAGTTTTTATTGCTCCAAAAGCCTTTTCAGCCCATGAACAGTTGTTTGTGAGTTTCGAAAAAAGTGCAAGAGCTATTCAAACCCTTTTTGCTGGGCAATTAGAACCTGTAAATCTACACAATATATAGTTTAAAGTTTGAGTCTATCACATTAGGTTTTGGATTTATAGCTGTTTTTGTGTCTATTGCTTCAAAAGCATTTTCAGATAATTTGTGTGTTCTGAAGAAACTACAAGAGATATCTAAGCCATACTTTCTGTGCAAGAGGGGCTTGTACATCTGTACAACATGTCTTTTAAAGTTTTAACCTATCTTATTTCAATTTTGAGTTATAGCAGTTTTTAAGTTTTTATTGCTCTAAAAGCCTTTTCAGCCCATGAACAGTTGTTTGTGAGTTTCGAAAAAAGTGCAAGAGCTATTCAAACCCTATTTTCTGGGCAAGTAGGACCTGTAAATCTACACAATATATAGTTTAAAGTTTGAGTCTATCATATTAGGTTTTGGATTTATAGCTGTTTTTGTGTCTATTGCTTCAAAAGCATTTTCAGATAATTTGTGTGTTCTGAAGAAACTACAAGAGATAACTAAGCCATACTTTCTGTGCAAGAGGGGCTTGTACATCTGCACAACATGTCTTTTAAAGTTTGAACCTATCTTATTGCATTTTTGAGTTATAGCAGTTTTTAAGTTTTTATTGCTCCAAAAGTCTTTTCAGCCCATGAACAGTTGTTTGTGAGTTTTCGAAAAAAGTGCAAGAGCTATTCGAACCATTTTTGCTGGGCAAGTAGGACCTGTAAATCTACACAATATATAGTTTAAAGTTTGAGTCTATCATATTAGGTTTTGGATTTATAGCTGTTTTTGTATCTATTGCTTCAAAAGCATTTTCAGATAATTTGTGTGTTCTGAAGAAACTACAAGAGATATCTAACCCAAACTTTCTGTGCAAGAAGGGCTTGTATATCTGCACAACATGTCTTTTAAAGTTTGAACTTATCTTATTGCATTTTTGAGTTATAGCAGTTTTTAAGTTTTTATTGCTCCAAAAGCCTTTTCAGCCCATGAACAGTTGTTTGTGAGTTTCGAAAAAAGTGCAAGAGCTATTCAAACCCTATTTTCTGGGCAAGTAGGACCTGTAAATCTACACAATATATAGTTTAAAGTTTGAGTCTATCATATTAGGTTTTGGATTTATAGCTGTTTTTGTGTCTATTGCTTCAAAAGCATTTTCAGATAATTTGTGTGTTCTGAAGAAACTACAAGAGATAACTAAGCCATACTTTCTGTGCAAGAAGGGCTTGTACATCTGCACAACATGTCTTTTAATGTTTGAACCTATCTTATTGCATTTTTGAGTTATAGCAGTTTTTAAGTTTTTATTGCTCCAAAAGCCTTTTCAGCCCATGAACAGTTGTTTGTGAGTTTCGAAAAAAGTGCAAGAGCTATTCAAATCCTTTTTAATGGGCAAGTAGGACCTGTAAATCTACACAATATATAGTTTAAAGTTTGAGTTTATCATATTAGGTTTTGGATTTATAGCTGTTTTTGTGTCTATTGCTTCAAAAGCATTTTCAGATAATTTGTGTGTTCTGAAGAAACTACAAGAGATATCTAACCCATACTTTCTGTGCACGAGGGGCTTGTACATCTGCACAACATGTCTTTTAAAGTTTGAACCTATCTTATTGCATTTTTGAGTTATAGCAGTTTTTACTGTTTTATTGCTCCAAAAGCCTTTTCAGCCCATGAACAGTTGTTTGTGAGTTTCGAAAAAAGTGCAAGAGCTATTCGAACCCTTTTTGCTGGGCAAGTAGGACCTGTAAATCTACACAATATATAGTTTAAAGTTTGAGTCTATCATATTAGGTTTTGGATTTATAGCTGTTTTTGTATCTATTGCTTCAAAAGCATTTTCAGATAATTTGTGTGTTCTGAAGAAACTACAAGAGATATCTAACCCAAACTTTCTGTGCAAGAGGGGCTTGTATATCTGCACAACATGTTTTTTAAAGTTTGAACTTATCTTATTGCATTTTTGAGTTATAGCAGTTTTTAAGTTTTTATTGCTCCAAAAGCCTTTTCAGCCCATGAACAGTTGTTTGTGAGTTTCGAAAAAAGTGCAAGAGCTATTCAAACCCTTTTTGCTGGGCAATTAGAACCTGTAAATCTACACAATATATAGTTTAAAGTTTGAGTCTATCATATTAGGTGTTGGATTTATAGCTGTTTTTGTGTCTATTGCTTCAAAAGCATTTTCAGATAATTTGTGTGTTCTGAAGAAACTACAAGAGATATCTAAGCCATACTTTCTGTGCAAGAGGGGCTTGTACATCTGTACAACATGTCCTTTAAAGTTTTAACCTATCTTATTTCAATTTTGAGTTATAGCAGTTTTTAAGTTTTTATTGCTCTAAAAGCCTTTTCAGCCCATGAACAGTTGTTTGTGAGTTTTCGAAAAAAGTGCAAGAGCTATTCGAACCCTTTTTGCTGGGCAAGTAGGACCTGTAAATCTACACAATATATAGTTTAAAGTTTGAGTCTATCATATTAGGTTTTGGATTTATAGCTGTTTTTGTATCTATTGCTTCAAAAGCATTTTCAGATAATTTGTGTGTTCTGAAGAAACTACAAGAGATATCTAACCCATACTTTCTGTGCAAGAAGGGCTTGTACATCTGCACAACATGTCTTTTAATGTTTGAACCTATCTTATTGCATTTTTGAGTTATAGCAGTTTTTAAGTTTTTATTGCTCCAAAAGCCTTTTCAGCCCATGAACAGTTGTTTGTGAGTTTCGAAAAAAGTGCAAGAGCTATTCAAATCCTTTTTAATGGGCAAGTAGGACCTGTAAATCTACACAATATATAGTTTAAAGTTTGAGTTTATCATATTAGGTTTTGGATTTATAGCTGTTTTTGTGTCTATTGCTTCAAAAGCATTTTCAGATAATTTGTGTGTTCTGAAGAAACTACAAGAGATATCTAACCCATACTTTCTGTGCACGAGGGGCTTGTACATCTGCACAACATGTCTTTTAAAGTTTTAACCTATCTTATTTCATTTTTGAGTTATAGCAGTTTTTAAGTTTTTATTGCTCCAAAAGCCTTTTCAGCCCATGAACAGTTGTTTGTGAGTTTCGAAAAAAGTGCAAGAGCTATTCAAACCCTATTTTCTGGGCAAGTAGGACCTGTAAATCTACACAATATATAGTTTAAAGTTTGAGTCTATCATATTAGGTTTTGGATTTATAGCTGTTTTTGTGTCTATTGCTTCAAAAGCATTTTCAGATAATTTGTGTGTTCTGAAGAAACTACAAGAGATATCTAACCCAAACTTTCTGTGCAAGAGGGGCTTGTATATCTGCACAACATGTCTTTTAAAGTTTGAACTTATCTTATTGCATTTTTGAGTTATAGCAGTTTTTAAGTTTTTATTGCTCCAAAAGCCTTTTCAGCCCATGAACAGTTGTTTGTGAGTTTCGAAAAAAGTGCAAGAGCTATTCAAACCCTTTTTGCTGGGCAATTAGAACCTGTAAATCTACACAATATATAGTTTAAAGTTTGAGTCTATCATATTAGGTTTTGGATTTATAGCTGTTTTTGTGTCTATTGCTTCAAAAGCATTTTCAGATAATTTGTGTGTTCTGAAGAAACTACAAGAGATATCTAAGCCATACTTTCTGTGCAAGAGGGGCTTGTACATCTGTACAACATGTCTTTTAAAGTTTTAACCTATCTTATTTCAATTTTGAGTTATAGCAGTTTTTAAGTTTTTATTGCTCTAAAAGCCTTTTCAGCCCATGAACAGTTGTTTGTGAGTTTCGAAAAAAGTGCAAGAGCTATTCAAACCCTATTTTCTGGGCAAGTAGGACCTGTAAATCTACACAATATATAGTTTAAAGTTTGAGTCTATCATATTAGGTTTTGGATTTATAGCTGTTTTTGTGTCTATTGCTTAAAAAGCATTTTCAGATAATTTGTGTGTTCTGAAGAAACTACAAGAGATAACTAAGCCATACTTTCTGTGCAAGAAGGGCTTGTACATCTGCACAACATGTCTTTTAATGTTTGAACCTATCTTATTGCATTTTTGAGTTATAGCAGTTTTTAAGTTTTTATTGCTCCAAAAGCCTTTTCAGCCCATGAACAGTTGTTTGTGAGTTTCGAAAAAAGTGCAAGAGCTATTCAAATCCTTTTTAATGGGCAAGTAGGACCTGTAAATCTACACAATATATAGTTTAAAGTTTGAGTTTATCATATTAGGTTTTGGATTTATAGCTGTTTTTGTGTCTATTGCTTCAAAAGCATTTTCAGATAATTTGTGTGTTCTGAAGAAACTACAAGAGATATCTAACCCATACTTTCTGTGCACGAGGGGCTTGTACATCTGCACAACATGTCTTTTAAAGTTTGAACCTATCTTATTGCATTTTTGAGTTATAGCAGTTTTTACTGTTTTATTGCTCCAAAAGCCTTTTCAGCCCATGAACAGTTGTTTGTGAGTTTCGAAAAAAGTGCAAGAGCTATTCGAACCCTTTTTGCTGGGCAAGTAGGACCTGTAAATCTACACAATATATAGTTTAAAGTTTGAGTCTATCATATTAGGTTTTGGATTTATAGCTGTTTTTGTATCTATTGCTTCAAAAGCATTTTCAGATAATTTGTGTGTTCTGAAGAAACTACAAGAGATATCTAACCCAAACTTTCTGTGCAAGAGGGGCTTGTATATCTGCACAACATGTTTTTTAAAGTTTGAACTTATCTTATTGCATTTTTGAGTTATAGCAGTTTTTAAGTTTTTATTGCTCCAAAAGCCTTTTCAGCCCATGAACAGTTGTTTGTGAGTTTCGAAAAAAGTGCAAGAGCTATTCAAACCCTTTTTGCTGGGCAATTAGAACCTGTAAATCTACACAATATATAGTTTAAAGTTTGAGTCTATCATATTAGGTGTTGGATTTATAGCTGTTTTTGTGTCTATTGCTTCAAAAGCATTTTCAGATAATTTGTGTGTTCTGAAGAAACTACAAGAGATATCTAAGCCATACTTTCTGTGCAAGAGGGGCTTGTACATCTGTACAACATGTCCTTTAAAGTTTTAACCTATCTTATTTCAATTTTGAGTTATAGCAGTTTTTAAGTTTTTATTGCTCTAAAAGCCTTTTCAGCCCATGAACAGTTGTTTGTGAGTTTTCGAAAAAAGTGCAAGAGCTATTCGAACCCTTTTTGCTGGGCAAGTAGGACCTGTAAATCTACACAATATATAGTTTAAAGTTTGAGTCTATCATATTAGGTTTTGGATTTATAGCTGTTTTTGTATCTATTGCTTCAAAAGCATTTTCAGATAATTTGTGTGTTCTGAAGAAACTACAAGAGATATCTAACCCATACTTTCTGTGCAAGAAGGGCTTGTACATCTGCACAACATGTCTTTTAATGTTTGAACCTATCTTATTGCATTTTTGAGTTATAGCAGTTTTTAAGTTTTTATTGCTCCAAAAGCCTTTTCAGCCCATGAACAGTTGTTTGTGAGTTTCGAAAAAAGTGCAAGAGCTATTCAAATCCTTTTTAATGGGCAAGTAGGACCTGTAAATCTACACAATATATAGTTTAAAGTTTGAGTTTATCATATTAGGTTTTGGATTTATAGCTGTTTTTGTGTCTATTGCTTCAAAAGCATTTTCAGATAATTTGTGTGTTCTGAAGAAACTACAAGAGATATCTAACCCATACTTTCTGTGCACGAGGGGCTTGTACATCTGCACAACATGTCTTTTAAAGTTTGAACCTATCTTATTGCATTTTTGAGTTATAGCAGTTTTTACTGTTTTATTGCTCCAAAAGCCTTTTCAGCCCATGAACAGTTGTTTGCGAGTTTCGAAAAAAGTGCAAGAGCTATTCGAACCCTTTTTGCTGGGCAAGTAGGACCTGTAAATCTACACAATATATAGTTTAAAGTTTGAGTCTATCATATTAGGTTTTGGATTTATAGCTGTTTTTGTATCTATTGCTTCAAAAGCATTTTCAGATAATTTGTGTGTTCTGAAGAAACTACAAGAGATATCTAACCCAAACTTTCTGTGCAAGAGGGGCTTGTATATCTGCACAACATGTTTTTTAAAGTTTGAACTTATCTTATTGCATTTTTGAGTTATAGCAGTTTTTAAGTTTTTATTGCTCCAAAAGCCTTTTCAGCCCATGAACAGTTGTTTGTGAGTTTCGAAAAAAGTGCAAGAGCTATTCAAACCCTTTTTGCTGGGCAATTAGAACCTGTAAATCTACACAATATATAGTTTAAAGTTTGAGTCTATCATATTAGGTGTTGGATTTATAGCTGTTTTTGTGTCTATTGCTTCAAAAGCATTTTCAGATAATTTGTGTGTTCTGAAGAAACTACAAGAGATATCTAAGCCATACTTTCTGTGCAAGAGGGGCTTGTACATCTGTACAACATGTCCTTTAAAGTTTTAACCTATCTTATTTCAATTTTGAGTTATAGCAGTTTTTAAGTTTTTATTGCTCTAAAAGCCTTTTCAGCCCATGAACAGTTGTTTGTGAGTTTTCGAAAAAAGTGCAAGAGCTATTCGAACCCTTTTTGCTGGGCAAGTAGGACCTGTAAATCTACACAATATATAGTTTAAAGTTTGAGTCTATCATATTAGGTTTTGGATTTATAGCTGTTTTTGTATCTATTGCTTCAAAAGCATTTTCAGATAATTTGTGTGTTCTGAAGAAACTACAAGAGATATCTAACCCAAACTTTCTGTGCAAGAGGGGCTTGTACATCTGTACAACATGTCCTTTAAAGTTTTAACCTATCTTATTTCAATTTTGAGTTATAGCAGTTTTTAAGTTTTTATTGCTCTAAAAGCCTTTTCAGCCCATGAACAGTTGTTTGTGAGTTTCGAAAAAAGTGCAAGAGCTATTCAAACCCTATTTTCTGGGCAAGTAGGACCTGTAAATCTACACAATATATAGTTTAAAGTTTGAGTCTATCATATTAGGTTTTGGATTTATAGCTGTTTTTGTGTCTATTGCTTCAAAAGCATTTTCAGATAATTTGTGTGTTCTGAAGAAACTACAAGAGATAACTAAGCCATACTTTCTGTGCAAGAGGGGCTTGTACATCTGCACAACATGTCTTTTAATGTTCGTATCATATTAGGTTTTGGATTTATAGCTGTTTTTGTGTCTATTGCTTCAAAAGCATTTTCAGATAAAGATTTATATCTAAGCCATACTTTCTGTGCAAGAGGGGCTTGTACATCTGTACAACATGTCCTTTAAAGTTTTAACCTATCTTATTTCAATTTTGAGTTATAGCAGTTTTTAAGTTTTTATTGCTCTAAAAGCCTTTTCAGCCCATGAACAGTTGTTTGTGAGTTTTCGAAAAAAGTGCAAGAGCTATTCGAACCCTTTTTGCTGGGCAAGTAGGACCTGTAAATCTACACAATATATAGTTTAAAGTTTGAGTCTATCATATTAGGTTTTGGATTTATAGCTGTTTTTGTATCTATTGCTTCAAAAGCATTTTCAGATAATTTGTGTGTTCTGAAGAAACTACAAGAGATATCT